>NW_008339435.1:106445-121124 GCF_000622305.1 Nannospalax galili | reverse complement strand
CTCTTCTTTAACATAGTGCTTGAAGCTCTTGCAAGAGCAATAAGACAAGAGAAAGAAATTAAAGGAAGAATAATTAGAAAAGAAGAGATCAAATTATCCCTTTTGCAGATGGTATGATATATTATATCTGAGATGCCAAAAATTCCACCAGAAAACTCCTAGAAATTACAAACACGTTTAGTAAAGTGGCAGGTTACAAAATTAATCTATAAGAGTCTGTAGCCTTTCTATATACCAATAACAAACAATCAGAGTAAGAGTACATGGAAGCATTCCCCTTCATAATAGCTGCAAAAAACAAACAAACAAACAAACAAAAAATCTTGGAATAAACCTGACCAAAGACATTAAAGACCTCTACAATGAAAATTTTAAATCCTTAAAGAAAGAGATCGAGGAAGACATCAGAAGATGGAAGGACCTCCCATGTGCATGGATTGGAAGAATTAATATTGTGAAAATGACCATCCTACCAAAAGCCATTTATAGATTCAATGCAATGCCAATCAAAATCCCCATGACATTTTTCACAGAATTGGAAAAAAAACATCCTAAGATTCATATGGAAGCACAAAAGACCTCAGATAGCCAAAGCAACCCTGAGCACTAAGAGCAATGCTGGGGCTATTACTATACCAGATATTAAACTGTATTACAGAGCTATAGTCAATTGAAGACCCAAATATGAACACATGCAATTTCAGCCACCTGATATTTGACAAAGGGGCCAAGAACATTCACTGGAGGAAAGACAGCATGTTCAGCAAATGGTGCTGGCAAAACTGGATCTCTACCTGTAGACAAATAGAATCTAAATCCCTTTCACCTTGCACAAAAGTCAATTCCAAATGGATCAAAGACCTCAATATGAAGCCCGAAACTCTGAAACTGATAGAAGAAAACACTGGCAATAACCTACAAGATATAGGTATAGGAAAGGATTTTCTAAACCGGACATCAACTTAACAGGAAGTGAGGTCAAGAATCAACAAATGGGACCTCATTAAACTAAAAAGCTTTTGTACATCAAAAGAAGGAACCAAGGAAGTGACAAGAAAGCCCAGAGTGGGAGAAAACCTTCACCAGTGACACGTCTGACAGAGGTTTAACATCCAGGATATACAATGAACTAAAAAAAACAAAGAATCAAGAAAGCAAGTAACCCAATTAAAAGATGGGCTAAGGAGCTGAACAGAGAGTTCTCAAAAGAAGATGCTAAAAAGCATCTTAAAAGATGTTCAACATCACTAATATTTAGGGAAATGGAAATTAAAACCACTTTAAGATTTCATCTTACCCCAGTCAGACTGGCTAAGATCAAGAGAACAAATGATACCAAATGTTGGAGAGGATGTGGGGAAAGGGGAACACTCATCCACTGCTGGTGGGGCTGCAAACTGGTTCAACCCCTATGGAAAGCAGTGTGAACTCTTTAAAACTACAAATGAATCTACCGTTTGACCTAGTTATACCACTCCTTGGCATATACCCAAAGAACTCATCCTATTGCAGACACTTGTACATCCATATTTGTTGCTGCTCTTTTCACATTAGCTAAGAGACGGAAGCAACCTGTCCCTCAACTGACGAGTGGATAATGAAAATGTGGTTCATTTATACGATGGAGTTTTACTCAGCAGTAAAGAAAGATGAAATCATGAAACTTTTAGGTAAATGGATGGAACTAGAAACCGTTATACTAAGTGATAGACTCAGGAAAAAAAAAAAAAAAAAGACATATGTTCTTCTGCGTATGTGGATCCTAGCACCAAATCCTTTTAAGTGAGTTTGTATCCAGACATAACTACAGGAACTAATATAATGAAAAGGAACCAGGGAGGTAAAGGAAAAGAATCTAAAAAAAAAAAAAAAAAAAACCCAGCAGAAAACAGGTGTTAACAAGGGAGATATGGATAAAAATGGGGTTAAGGGGATGGGGAGGGAAGGTTATACAAGGAACCTAGGGGATAAAGGGAAAGGAGCTCAAGAGGTGGGACCACAGGAGGATATTATTAAAGAAGAAATGGGAAAAACAGGGGCACCTTAAATGGGGACACCATGGTGGAAGGGTTAGACAATGTGAGAGATAAATGATGACTAGTTTTAGAAAACCAGAGGGACTAGATTCAGCAGACAAGCACTGGGGAATGCTGGGGGTGCCAACAACACAGTGGGCAGTAACAGGTTTGACAGAGTATATGGGCCCCAGTTTGTGGGAGGGTACCATTTGGGAAGTGGGTATATAGATAAGATTGTGTGGGATGTTCTGTATGATACACACACACACACACACAAATCAACAAATTAAAAAAAAAAAAAGCATATTTGAGGAGGAAGCATAAAAATCCACCTCATGTTAAAATGTAGAGGTGATAAATGTTACCAGGGAAATCTGCCTGATGACTTTATATCCAAACTCAGGTACTAAGGATCTGAGTGTAACCGACTGTGACTAGTAATCATTAGATACATAGAGAGTAGTCATGTGCAAACATCTGGTTAGTAGCATTAAAAATGTAGGAAACAGCGTATTTTAAAATTGAGATCTTCTTTAAAGGGTAAAAACTCATTCAATTTTATGTCTTACATGGTTTATACTTAGTTCAGTATTATATAACTGTATTAATTCACCTGTGAACCTAAAAATTTACAGCCACTTTTGAAAGAGATGTGTCCTTGCTCTGGAATGCTACTGAATACATTAAAGCTGTAATGAAATGCTTCTTCTAATCATGTGCTTATTAAATTAAAAAGAAAAGTGTGTAGGTACTTGTTTTAAATTTCCTACAACTTACCAGCTAGATTCAGCTCAGCACTGAACAGTCTCATAAACAAGCTATTAGTTCAATGACTTTTCTTTTCTCACTTTTTTTTTTTTTTGACAGGGTCTCCCTATAGCGCCCAGCTGTCCTGGAACTCGGTATGTAGACCAGGCTGGCCTTGAACTCACAGAAATCTGCTTGCCTCTGCCTCCTGAGTGCTGGGATTAAAGGTGTGTGCCACCACGCCTGGCTATGACTTTTATTTTCTAATATTTTTATAACGTGTGTTAAGTGTGGGTCTGGCCCATGTCTGTCAGCATGTATGGAGGTCAGATGACAAGCCCCGGTGTCCATCCATGCCTTCCACTTTGTTTGAGGCAGGGTCTGTTCACTGTTCTGCACCGAATCCTGGACCCCTCAGGGAGTCTCCTGTTTGCTTCTCCTTATAGGACTGCTGGGATTACAGACGTGTGCTACTACTGTTCCCAGCTTTTACAAGGGTTCTTGAGATCTGACTTCAGGTCCTCATGCTTGCATGCCAACACCCTTTACACATGGAGTCATCTCCCAGTCCTCAATGACACCTTTATTTTTTTATTCATATAACAAATGAAGCTAATATTTCAGAACATGAAACTTAAAATTGTTTCAATTCTCACTTTATTGCAAGACAGTATAATTATAAATTTAAACTGTAACTTGGTGATTTTAGTCAGGCACCAAGTCCAAATTACAGAGTAAGGATCAGAAATATCTGACTGGCCAAGAGATTTAATTCACTAGATGAACCTTGAAGATGTCTTAGGAAAGGTACACTAATTTCAATAGACAGCAATACAGAAAAACTGTCTCGCAGACAAATTTCCATTAGTTAACTGTTTCTGGATGTCTCAATTGCGACAGATACACCTACATCACAGGCTGTGCTTGAGCCTTCTTTGCAAGTAGCTTCAGATCTTGGATGCACTTGGTAATTGTCTCTTTTTCCTGTGAAAAGGAAAGAAAAATCTAGTTAGGCCTTATAAGAACATGGAAGGGTATAAATACCTTAAGTAAAAAAAATTTTTTTTTGAGACAAGGTCTCCCTGTAGCCCCAGCTGGCCTGATACTCAAGAGTGCTTGGAGTAAAGGTATGCGCCACCACGCCTGGCATCTTTTTAAAAAAACATTTTATTTATTCTTTTTGAGTTATGGATGGTTGTTAGCTGCATGTGGGTGCTGGGAACTGAAATTGGGTCTTCTGCAAGAGCAGTCAGTGCTCGTAACTGCTGAGCTATCTCTCCAGCCCCCACGCTTGGCATTTAAATACCATAATTTTACGAGACAGTTCTCAATAGACCAGAACTTATTGGCTTAATATGGAAAGCTTACTAGAAACGTTTAGAGGTGAAATTAATACATTAATTACATAACACAGGGGAGATGCAATTTATTTTAAAAGCAAATATTAAGTGTTAAAATTTTCTGGCTCACAGCTTTTATGAGTAAAACCTACAAATAATTTGAGGTCAGACATTCTTATAACCACCTGTACATGATGCTTTTGTAGATGACAGATCCTTTAAAAAGGCTAATCAACAACCATTAGTAATATAGAAATGCTAAGAATAAAAATTATCAGTCTTTTCTATACTTTTTTGGTATTTTCTACATTTAAAAATAGGGCCACAGAGAGACCCTGTCTCAAAAAAACAAAACAAAAAAATAAAACCCAAAACAAAAGGATACATATTATAATCCATCAAATTGTGACACGCCCGGTTTTCCGAATTCTGTTTTATGCAGAAAAGGTCTAGAAATGTCTAAATATACTATGACTCTGAGAAGGATCAAATAATAATACATAAATTAAACACCAAAAATACAATTCAATAGAAAATACTTCTGTTGAAAGCTGAAAATAAAGACATGGAATGTGTTTAACACTGTGCTCTAGAGAAATGCATTGATTACTGGCACCCAGCCAAATGAGAGAACATAGGCAAGGGTTTCACAACCAGTAGGTTCTCAGTGGCTTTTCTAGTGCCTTTGTCCTGCCAGGTGGGCAATCTTTGCTAAACAAATACTGAGTGGAAAGCTTTCATGGCATTTGTGCAGGATCTTTAGATTTTTCATCAAAAAAAAAAAAAAAAAAAAAAAGCCAGGGTGTTGGGGAACCCTGCTGTTAGGGTCGCAGTCTCTCCATGTCCAGATAGCCGCTAGCTGGCTCAGCGCCTAATGGAAAGACTCCCCTTTTCAGCGGGGCGCCTCCTACTCTCTTCCTGGCTCACTTTGAAGTGGCCACCACAGATGCCTTATTGGAAACATGACCTCTGGCATAGAAACTACCAGGTTTTAATCAGGCACTGTCTGACAGCATAAAAGCCCACTGCCACATGTAAATAAAGCATACTACAGAGCACCTATCAGCTGAGGCTTTTGCTACTGCCTCCACACTATAAATCTAGTTTCACCCTAATAAAGCGGAGTTGTATCACTGAATTTGTCTGGAGCTGAGTTGTGTTTCACTGCGCCTGGGACCAGCCTGTGATTCAGTCTTCCAGGAAGAAGCTGTCCTTCCGTCAACATTCACTCGCGAAGCTTCTGCGTTCGCCGTTCCTGCGCTCCCTGCCTTGGCTCGTGGGACGGTGGCCAACGTCCCGCGGGCACAGTGAGAGCATCCCGCAGCTAGCCTGAGCCTCCCGCAGCTTGGCGCAGAGCCCCCTGCAGCTTGGCGCAGAGTCTGCACTTGCCACGGCCACCGCGGACCCGCCGACCTGCAGAGCCTGCCTGCACTCCCAGCCACGGAGAGACAGAGACCGGCACACCAACACCAGGGGCTGATGAGATGGTGATAAAGGCACTTGCCTTCAAGCCTGAAGACCTGAGTAGGATCGATCCCTGGGATCCAAAGGGTGAAGAGAACTGATTCCTGCAAGTCATCTTCTGACCACCACACGTGCACAATGGCACACATAGCCACCCACATACACAACAACTAATAATAAACCCCCAAACCCAGAGTCACCTGTTTCTTAGGTTACAGACTCCTTGCCAGCTCTTTCTTCCTGAAAAAGTATCAACGCATGCTTGTCGCACATGATACAGTCCAACTTCAGAAGCTACAAAAGATCGTGTACCTGCTGTGCAGAGATGCTCTGTACCACCTGCTTTTCCACCCAGTCTATCATGTGTTCTTGCTCCTTTCGACGTATCATATCCTGCATGGAAATATGATAGTCCAGGCGATTCTTCACCTCCTTATATACTCTATGTAGCCGCTCCCGGTAAGTGACCTCCAAGGCCATGGCAATGTTATTCTGAGGGAAAATTAAGACCATGGTGAACAGTTTGCCCAAAAAGGAATACCTCTCTTCTGAGGACTTTGCCTATTAGCATTCCCCATTTCTTGCTTGTAATTTTTGTGAACATCTTTTAATATGCTAGGCATATATGCATATACCAAAAATTAAAACAGCAAGTGTTGAAAAAAATATGTATTTAGAAGCATGGGCATAAGCTATCATTTCCCTGTATTTCTTATATTTCTTCCCAGAAATATTTAATGAACACAACAGATTATGCATGCACACACGTTACTTTTACTATGATATACAAACTCATTTCGATTCTAAGCTACTCTGGATTTCCCTATTGTGGTGTCCTACGATTCACATTAACGATGGTC
Organism: Nannospalax galili; assembly: GCF_000622305.1. Lineage (NCBI taxonomy): Eukaryota > Metazoa > Chordata > Mammalia > Rodentia > Spalacidae > Nannospalax > Nannospalax galili. The sequence goes on along the minus strand of NW_008339435.1, from coordinate 114,695 downwards.
TAGTAAGGTTACGTTGCTGCCAATCTTTTCTACTATAAATGGTGCTGTATATATTTGTCTTTGTATTAATGTTTGAATACTTAAATGATAGCTCACGTTTACTGAGAACCTACTACGTTTTAAATCTGTGCCAATTCAGTTAAGTTTTATAAGCACATCATGGGTTATCAGTATATCCATTTTACAGAGAAACCAAGGCAAAAGTTAAGGAAGTTGCCCAAGGCTATGGAATGAACTGTGAAGCCAAGATCTGAATAGTTAATCTGGCTACAAAGCCCATGTTAAGGATCTGTTCTTAAACCTATTTAAAGGCATCCCAAACCTATTTAAAGGCTATTTACAATAAGATAGCCAAAATGTCGACTTCTGAAAACAGTAACGCATCTTAGGTAGGTCGAGTCCTTACAGAAGCAGGAACTATGTATTGCAGCACCTGGCTCTGCTCTTCTTGCTTCCTTTTAATTCTCCACTTACCTGTTGTACTTTAGCTATGCTGGCATCTTGACTTTTCCTTGATTACAGAAAACAACTTCAGCTGCTTTTCCTCTGCCTTGATCACTATTTCCCCAGAAACCAACAGTTGTATTGTTATTTGATACAACTTGTACTCTTACTTCTTGCAGGTCTCTGTTCACATCAGAGACCTTTCCCAACTTCCCCATAAAATAATAGTTCCTCATTTCTGCAATGTCTTTTGCTTTAATTCTAGGTTTACTATCTTTCTAAACACTTAAAATTTCAGTGACGAGTTGCTGATCCAGAGCTAAATTATCTTAGATTATCTTAGCCCCTAAAGTGCCATCTATTACCCACCTCTGTGTGGGGCCCAACATCCTTGTGACATTTCTTTTGGAATGTATACAGACCCCTAGGTCCCACCAACCCAAAGTCCCAAGTATCTTCATCTGATTGTATATCCAAGGCCTAAAGTACAGATTTCCTTGCTTTGCTGTAACCTGCCCACTAAATGTTTCCACCAATGTATGTGCCTAACCAAAACTCCATGAAACTATTACATTGGAATGTAGTAGTTGGGACAACTTATATCTGTATTCCCAGGCCACAGTCCATATCTGGCTCTAGAATAAACTATTTCGTCTTTTAAAAGAATATTTTAGTTATCATTTTTAACAGAGCATAGGGTAGGGGTTTATTTACAGAAGGGTGGGCTTCCCATATTAACGGCTATGCCGTGAAGTCCACACTCAAATACAGATCCTGTGACCTCCCCAAAGCGGCTCAAATGGTGAGAGGAGTGCCTCTTGGTAGAACAAACTATTTCTTATCCCCTTTGAGGTGTGATTTTTTTTTTTTTATGTAGACAAAAGAAAACATGAAAGCATGTTTTCTTGCCTCCCCCATCCCCCTCAGCATCCTGCCTTGACCACAGCATCCACAAAAGAACAACACAACAGATTGATTAGAGGTCACAAAATTGAGGTGGAGTGGATAGAGGGACCGGGGAAAGAGCTGGAGGTGGGGAAGAAGGGTGCAAATGATGTAAATACAGTTTGCATATATGAAATTCAAACAAATGACCTTACCCTCTGAACGTCAAAAAGGTAGTGACGCTTCTGAACCAGCGCCTGCTGCGCCTTCTCTCCATCAATTGCATCCTGGATTTGTTTGATGCTTGCCTGCTTTACTTCTTCTAGCTGAGCAATTTTTTGCTGTAATTATGTTATTACAATGGTCAGTGAAGTCACTAATGGTACTAAAAACATTCATTTTATGCTTCTTCAGTAAACCTTCATTTGTGAAAACACCCACACATAGGGGGAAGTGCACATATCGTTCTATATAGTATCATGCTGAATGAAAAAGACTAAAGAAGGAGGGGGTAGGGTTAACCAAAATTAAGAATGTACGAAAAAGCCATGTGGAAACATACCATTCTATAAAGAGCTTGAGCAGAGGTACCCTGCACAGGGGGATACTGCTGCTCTCAGAAACCATAGGTAATTAACAAAAAGCCAAGCGCCAGATATGATGTACATTCCTATGAGTTGTTGGTAAGGGGCCTCAAAGCAATACAGGGTACTGCCATTGCTCTTGTTTGCCCAAAAGAATTACATGGTTAAGATCCTATTGCCAAGGACACCACATGTAGTTGCAGGGCAGAGAAATCAAGATGGAACTGAGATGGAAGCTTCCCCTCTGCTGGCCAAGATTTCACAATGCCAGAAGGTGCTGTGTAGGCTGCCAGGAGAGAAAAGTCATCAGTGGATTTAGCTAGATTGGAACATTTCAAGCTATAATACCAATCTTCCAGGCAAGAAATGTCCAATGGCACAATAGTGCAATGACCATTATATGGGTAATCAACCGGTTTCTGATTGAATTTGAGGTCCATTCCACAAGAGAGACTACTCATGAATGGTACTGTAAATACAGTCAAAAGCCCACGGCCGGGAGGTTACAGGCTCTTGGAAGGGGCGGGGAAGAATTAGTGCTGTTGTTTGCTAAATGGATATGGTATCAAATTGCTTTTTGAATATTTATGTATACACCTGTAAATTAGTGCTACCCTTAGTCTTGGTCAGAGAAACTTGTTATTACTGGTGATGGTTGTGACAGACTCCTTAACTGAAATGCTGTGAATAAGTGATGGGAGTGCTCAGTCCAGTCTGAATGCTGTGTATGTGACATTTACCATATTACTTCTTCCAAGGCTCAGGAAATACTGAGGGAGTAGAAGCAAACTAAAAGCTGGAGGATGGGAAGGAGGGCTGTGAAATGCTGTCTTCTGGACATAACATGATTATTATACTAATGAATTCACAGCAGCTGTGGTTACTTGCACGACTGAGGGGGTCAACAGATTGGGGGTGGTTCGTGAAGCCCCACCCATCCCTAAGGAGCTTTTGGCAGACAGCTAAAGGTTGCTGGGGGAAGGAGAGTAACTTTCTTCAGTGGTCTAGCCATAGGTAAGTTGCCCCTTGCTCTAGTAAATAACCCATTTATGCTTGTGCAAGCAACCTTAATTAAACTCAGTAAGTCACAAATAAAACCAGAAATTCTAAGTAGGAAGGGGACTTGCTGGGAGGAAAGGGTTCAACAGGAATGGAAGAGGGAGAAAGGGTTATGAGGGGTAAAGTAAATACGATCAAAGTCCATGTATGAACCTTTAGGGAATAAAAACATAGTAGTACAGCTGGGTGCATGCCTTTAATCCCAGCACTTGGGAGTCAAAGGCAGGTGGATCTCAGACATCGAGGCAAGCCTGGTCTACATAGTGAGTTCCAGGCCAGTTGGGAGGCTATAGGAAGACCCTGAGACTGTCTCTTTGAGGCTGTGACTAGTTCCTGAGACAAGGCAGACTTCTGCTAAGGTGTTTGGCCCCTGGGAAACTGCCTATTTTCATTTGTGGCATCAGTCCAAGGACAGCAGAACCTACTGATCTATGCCATACCCAGGGCAAGAGGCTAGGACATTTTAGTGGATGGAAGACAGATCACAGCCTCAAAAGAAGGCATTCTGCTAGATCAAAACCCTAAGAAGCCCCAAAGGCCTTTCTGGAATCTACCTAGGAGAGGTATGGTTCCTCAGCTGAGGAGGCAGGGTCAGGGTACATACCTGAGGCTGTTCTTTGGGGAAGTGGAGGCCACCAAGCTTCTGTACCCACAAATAGGGGTGGCCTAATTCAAGTACATAGTCTCTCAAACTCAGGATGCTACAGAAAAGACCAAACAAAATGATATCATGGGCTGGAGATGGAGCTCAGTGGTAGAGCATTTGCCTAGCATGCACAATGTTCTAGGTCCGATCCCCAGTACCAAAATTCAAAAAAAAAAAAAAAAAAAAAAAAGAGCCACCCTGCTCCCCAGCACTTGAGAGGGATTCAAGGCCAGCTTTGACTATATACATAGTCAAGTTTGAGGTTAGCCTGGGCTACATGAGACACTCTTTCCCCCACAACCAAGCAAACAAAAACAGAAACTTAATTTTTTTTTATTCCCAAGAAATACTGTTTGTTTCAATTTATCCCAACTGACAGCGCTAAGATTAAAGGCATGTGCTATTACACCTAGCCAACTAAATATTCTAAAAAATTTAGTCTGACAATTTCATACATGTATAAATTTGTTTTTTTTTTTTTTAACTTAAGAGTCTGAAGTAAGTATATTTTGGTTCTTAGAAATGGTAAAAAAGATTAAGAAAAATATGAAGAGTTCAGCAGATGTAAATTTTATCTCAAATTACTAACATCAACACAACTGTAATCCCTCTAACTAGACTTGGTAGTTTTTCTTCTAACACTCATGTACTATCACTAGATGACGGCGGTGTTTTTGCTGTAGTCTAAAATGGTAACAGAGTTTATAATTCTTACCTCATTCAGCTTATCGATAAATTCTCCAATAGAAGCACCATATTTTTTAATGACATAAACCATTAATCCTACTACTGCTATGGTGGAGAAGGTCTCTGGGGTGATCACATATATTTCTTTGGATAGACAATACAAACTAAGCCCAGTTCCAAGCATGTAGGGTCCTAAAAGAAGAAAGAGTTGTATTTCAAATGTTAAGCCTAAAAGGGAGAAGATAAAAGATACTTCTGAGTTTGATTACTTGAAGGCAAAGTGAAATTTTTAAAATTTTATGTGTATGAGTGTATTGCCTGCATGTGAGTGTACCAGTGTCTGCAATGCCCACTGAGGACAGAAGAGGGTCTCAGATCCCTTGGAATTGGAGTTACAGAAGGCTGCTAGCTACCATGTGGGTGCTGGAATTCAAACCTGGGTCTTCTGCAAGAGCAGCCAGTGCTCTTAACTGTGGAGCCATCTCTCCAATCTTTAAGGCAAAGTTAAAAAAAAAAAAGATTTAAAACAGCCAGATTCAAAGACTTATCACCAGATCAAGAAGCAGTATGTAGGAGCTGGAACGATGGCTCAGTGACTGAGAGTGCTTTTTGCTCTACTGGAAGACCTCAGTTTGATCCCTCCCATAGGGAGGGGCCTCACAACCCCCAATAACTCCAGCTCTAAAGGGATCTATGTGACCTCCACAGGCACTCGCAATCACATGTACCCCCTCAATATACATTAATTAAAAATAATCAAATAAACCCTAAAAAAAGAAGAAACATCTGAACTGAAGGAAAGCTGCACCATGCATGACTCTACAACCTATCAGAAACAGCAATCATACTAATCTCTGAACTTTGTTTCCTCAAAGGGAAAACAGATCAACAAAGAGGAACAACTCTATAAAGACATCAGGGTCCTTTCTAAAGAAGTCTGCCCAGCAAAACTTCCTTTTTATTGAAATATAGGACAGGACAAAAATCTATCCATTCTTGCCTATTTTTACTAAAATAGTAATGATATGGGAAATAAGCAAAAAACTACAAATATGCATGCAAAAAGTACTGAATATTACAATCCTCAATTTCTGTAGGCAATGAACTGTAATACTGCCAATACAGTTCTCTTTTTTATTTAACCAGGCCATGAATTCTGAAAGGATATAAACCATGATTTGGAACATATATTTTTTTTTTCTTTCTTTGGTGTTTTCCTTGTTGTCTTAACAGATGTTATTAGGCTGGGATACAGAAGGCTTGTAGGGGAAACATTTTAGTCTAATTAACAGCAATAACAAAGAATGTTAAGATATATTACTAGAGTAAGAGCTACAGTCTCAAGTATATTGTATCCAGATTTCTGAAAAGTTCAGGTTTTTTATTTTTGCTGCATTTGGTATGTAAATTGTAATTATGACTATAAAAGGCCTATTAAGAATTTAGTCATTTACGGATATCTGAAAACACTTTTTTTCACTTTCAGTTAAGGAAATGCTATTTTCAGCCACTTGAATTAAAAACAAATCTTGGGCTTCCAATGTTCTGTGGTCAGAGCAAAAATTTGGACATACCAAGAAAGACAGTATGTACTGTACGAGAATGTCAACTCAATCAAGGGACCTAGGTTCCAATCCTGCTGGTTACTACACTTGATCTTAGCCAAAAGGTTGAGAAGCGATCCAGCTGGTTACAAATGAGGGTTTAATAAAACCTTGCAAATTATCTTTTCATGATCTAGCATTTGGAGGCAGAGGGAGGTGGATCTGTAAGTTCCAGGCCAGCTGGGGCTACAGGAAGACCTTATCTCAAAATAAATAAATAAATAATTTAAAAAAAAAAAAGGAAGCTGGGCGTGGTGGCACACACCTTTAGTCCCAGCACTCGGAGGCAGAGGCAGGCGATCTCTGTGAGTTCAAGGCCAGCCTTGTCTACACAGTGAGTTCCAGGACAACTGGGATTACAGGGAGACACTGTCTCATAAAGACCAAAAAAAGAAAAAAGAAAAAAAACAATGTTTTCATGAGATTAAGGATTAAACCATGAAAGTGAAATCATATTCATTATAAAAATACATGGTTTTGAAAGTTTATGCCTTTCTATAAGAACTGATAAAGATGGTCCTATTTATTTGTTTTCAAGTGTGTGTGTGCATCCACACACAACACACAAAATAATAGCCTCTACCGCCTTATTTTTTTTTATCCATAGTTTTTTATTATCTGACAGTATATAAAACAGCTAATTTCTTTATTGTTTATCTTATAAAACAATACATGTTCCACAACGGCAGACTCATAACTTAGTCCACTTCGCCTATCACTGTACAGTTAGAATAATGCCTGGCATCAAGCAGGCCCCCAAAGAGGCTTGCAAATGGAAACAATACTATAAAAATAAATGAAAATCCAAAACAAATTCATTTCAATGACAAGTCAGAGAAACTGTTTTCATCATTATATGGAATTTTCCTTTTTTGAAACAAGGTCTCCCTGTAGCCCCAGCTGGCCTGGAACTTGCCATGTAGACCAGCATAGCCTCAATTTCAGAGAGAGACACTTGCCTCTAACTAAAATTTCTTTTGAAAAAAGGGATGACTTGATTTGAGTGGTATCATCTAAATATATTACTAAAGACTGGTCAAATACTCACCTGTCACACCAGTTTTAGGATAAAGGTACTGGAAGAATTCTTCAGGGATCAGCCCAAGACGTACTTTTCCTCCATATTCAGGAAGAGGTGGTACAGGAGTGAGACATGGCTGCCCTGTGTGAAAGGCCCTTGTTGCCTGTAATACCCTGCAAGTAACAATTATACAAACTTGAAACCAATTTTCTAAAAACACAATGTCTTAACAATTAACAAAAACAATGACTGGGGATGAGGGTTGAGATGTTTCCCATGGTCACAATGGAAAGAGAACAGACGAGAATTAGGAAGGGCAATGGCTTAAGATACTTGAACCTTGTACCAGAATCCTCTTAAAAGTAAGTTTCACCTCCTTCTGCTTCCCTGGGCCTGCACGACCCACAGGCCTCTCTCTCTACAGGCCTCTCTCCAGGGTAAGTCAATTGTACCCTCCATGCTTTGACTCACCCAGCCTCATTCACCCTCCCATCTCCCTGGCCCGTCTTTCCTCCTAGCCTGGGACCTGTCCCATTCCTTGTCTTGGCATCCCAGGCACCAGGGGAACCACCACTGATTCCTGATCCTTTGCACCCAGACCAACCCAGTACCTTCTGAGGTCCCCAGGAGCCCTCTGAGCCTGGCCCTGCCCTCACCTCCCTCTGCTTCCCTGGACTGCACAACCCACCAGCCTCTCTCCCAGGAGCCCTCGGGGCCTGGTCCCATCCTCACCTCCTTCTGCTTCCCTGCCACCCTCTTTCCTGTACATGGGGGCTGACCTTTTGGCTTCCTGATCCTGTGTATCCAGACCAACCCAGCTACTCAGTGCAGTCTCCAGGAGCCCTTGGGGTCTCTTCCCACCTCCATCTCCCTTTGCATCGCTAGGTGGCACAGCTACCAGCTGCCCTAGACCAGCATCTTTCCTGGGCCCTGCTCCCAGGCCAGTCCAACCCCCAAATCCTTGAAGTCAAAATTTTTCCTTGAGGGATCCAGACCTTTGGAGAAAGCCTGACAGCATCTGATCCTCAACTGACTTGGGCTTCTGTGGGAACTCCTGAAGACAAAAGCAATCTGGCCACTCCAATATAAAAATCAAAAGAGAGAGAACCGGAAGCTTGGATGAACTAGCTTTTCATGCCCCAAAAGTAAACCACAAAGGCACATAAAGTTTACAGAAAAGAAGCAGACCTAAACTTGAAGGCTTGAGTCTCATACAAGCTCAGAAACTACAAAAGAAATTCAAATGGCAAAATCACAGAGAAAGAATGACAACATGAAAAACCAAAATAACATATCTCCACTATCATCACCAAATAACAT
>NW_008339435.1:103290-106357 GCF_000622305.1 Nannospalax galili | reverse complement strand
TTGATGAATATGATAAAAGAATTCAGTGAATTTAAAGAACACACAAACAAGGTAATCATAGAGCTGAAGGAAAATAGGGATAAACTTCTGAATGAATTCAGAAACGAGCTGGAAATATTGAAGAATACTCAGGCTGAAATGCATAAGGAGGTGAAACACTCAGTAAACCAATTAGAAATGACAGGAGAAAGCCTCACCAATAGGATGAATGAAATGGAAACAGAGTATCAAGACTGCAAGATAAAGTGGACAAACTAGACCACTCAAGCAAAGATTATGAAAAATATAAGAAAGCACAAGAATGGAATATGCAGCAATTGTGTGACATGATAAAAAAGACCAAACTTACGAATCATACGCATACAGGAAGGAGAAGAATCCCAAGATAATGGCATGGACCAGATCTTCAACAGAATCGTGGGAGAAAATTTCCCACAATTAAAGAAAGACATGCCCAAACAAATACAAAAAGCATACAGAACACCAGACAGACAGGACCAGAAAAGAAACTCTTCACGGCACATCACAGTAAAAACACAAAACGTACAAAACAAAGAGATAGTACTGAAAGCTGCAAAAGAGAAACAAGTCACATATAAAGTAAAACCCATTAGGATTACAGCTGACTTTTCAGTGCAAACTATGAAAGCCAGAAGAGCCTGGACCAAAGTATTCCCAGTGTTAAATGACCACAGATGCCAACCCAGATTACTATATCCAGCCAAAATGTCTATTATAGCTGAAGGGGAAAGAAAAATCTTCCACGACATAAATAGGCTGAAGGAATTCTTGTCCACAAAACCAGCCCTTCAGAGAGTTCTGGGAGCAAAACAAAGAGCTGAAGAAAGGAATGACTATACCCAAGGGGTTGTGGAAAGAAATTCAATGAAGGTGTAACTGGAAAAGTACAGAATACAGCTGTAAAAATGTAAACAGAAATAAAAATGACAGGGTTCAACACTCATCTTTCATTAATAACTTTAAATATTAACAGACTGAACTCCCCAGTCAAAAGGCACAGACTAGGTGAATGGATTAAGAAACAAAACCCATCTCTTTGTTGTCTGCAAGAAACTCCTCTCACTTTCAAGGACAGGCACTATCTTAAAGTGAAAGGATGGAAAAAATATACCAAGTGAACGGCACTAATAAAAAAGCAGGCATAGCAATTCTAATATCTGACAAAATAGACTTTTAAACTAAAACTAATCAGAAGAGATAAAGAGGGCCACTTCATTCTGATCAAAGGAACAATAAATCAAGGAGATATTACAATCATGAACATACATTCACCAAACTCTGGTGCACCCAACTTCATAAAAACAATACTACAGGACTCTAAGACCCAGATTAATCCCAACATATTAATAATAGGGGACTTCAATATCTCACTGTCTCCATGAGATAGGTCAACAGAAAGAGAGTTAAGAGAAGAGACATCTGAATTAAACAATACTATATATCAAATGGACTTAACAGAGATCTTCCAAGTATTCCACCCAAGCACCAAAGGACATACTTTCTACTCAGCACCCCATGGAACCTTCTCCAAAATCGACTTTATACTGGGGCACAAAACCAACAAATACAAAAAGATTGAAATAATTCCATGCATTCTATCAGACCACAATGCAATACAGCTTACAATCAACACCCAAAGAAGCCCTAGTCACCACATGAACACATGGAGATTAAACAACACACTCCTGAATGATGAATGATGAATGGGTCAAAAGAGAAATTAAGAAAGAAAAGTATTCCTGGAACTAAATGAAAAGGACAATACAACACAACAAAACCTCTGGGACAAGTTGAAAGCTGTCTTTAGAGGGAAGTATATAGTTCTAAGTGCCTACATCAAAAAATCAGAAAGAACACAAATAAATGACTTAATATTGCAACTCAAGACACTTGAAAAGAAACAACAAGTGAAACCCAAACCCAGCACACAAGAAGAAATAACAAAAATCAGGGCAGAAATTAATGAAATCGAAGCAAAGAATACAAAGAATCAAGGAATCCAAGAGCTGGAACTTTGAAAAGATAAACAGAACAGACTGCTAGGCCAGTTGAACCAAGAGAAAAGTCACCAGTAACCACATGAACACATGGAGATTAAACAACACACTCCTGAATGATAAATAGATCAAAAGAGAAATTAAGAAAGAAATAAAAGTATTCCTGGAATTAAATGAAAAGGACAATACAACACAACAAAACCTCTGGGACGCGCTGAAAGTGATCCTAAGAGGGAAGTTTATAGCTCTAAGTGCCTACATTAAAATATTAGAAAGAGCCCAAATAAATAACCTAACACCGCAACTCAAGACATCGGAAAGGCAAGAACAAATGAAACCCAAACCCAGCAGAAGAGAAGAAATGATAACGATAGAAACAGAAGAACTCCCAAATTCCTTCTGTGAAGGTAACATCATTCAAATACCAAAACCAGGTAATGACACAATCATAAAAGAAAACTATAGACCTATATCTGTAATGAACACTGATGCAGAAATTCTCAACAAGATACTTGCAAACCGCATACAGACACATATCAAAAAAAACATCCACTATGGTCAAGTCGGCTTTAACCCAGAGATGTACGGATGGTTCAATATACATAAGTCAATAAATGTCATAAATCGTATAAATGGGCTCAAAGACAAGAACCACACGGTCATCTCAATAGATGCAGAGAACGCCTTTGACAAAATTCAACATGAATTTATGTTCAAAGTCCTAGAGGGAATTGGACTGCAGGGAACATACCTCAACATAATTAAAGCCATATAACAAAACCACAGCCAACATCATTCTAAAAGGAGAAAAACTGGAAGCATTCCCATTAAAATCAGGAACCAGACAAGGCTGTCCACTATCCCCACTTCTCTTTAACATAGTGCTTGAAACTCTTGCAAGAGCAAAAAGACAAGAGCAGGAAATTACAGGAGTAACAATTGGAAAAGAAGAGCTCAAATTATCCCTTTTTGCAGATGATATGATGTTGTATCTGAGACACCAAAAGTTCCACCAGAAAATGCCTAGAAATTATTAACACTTTCAGTAA
>NW_008339435.1:102124-103257 GCF_000622305.1 Nannospalax galili | reverse complement strand
AATCTGACCAAAGACATTAAAGGGCTCTACAATGAAAATTTTAAATCTTTAAAGAAAGAGATTGAGGAAGACATCAGAGATGGAAGGACCTCCCATGCGCATGGGTTGGAAGAATTAATATTGTGAAAATGACCATCCTACCAAAAGCCATTTATAGATTCAATGCAATGCCCATCAAAATCCCCATGATATTTTTCACAGAATTGGAAAAAAAACATCCTAAGATTCATACAGAAACACAAAAGACCTTGGATAGCCAAAGCAACCCTGAGCACTATGACCAATTGCAGGGGGGGATTACTATACCAGATTTCAAGCTGTATTACAGAGTTATAGTCATAAAAACAACATGGTACTGAGACAAAAACAGACCCATAGATCAATGGAACAAAACTGAAGACCCAAATATAAGTATATACAATTTCAGCCACCTGATATTTGACAAAGGAGCCAAGAACATTCACTGGAGGAAAGACAGCATGTTCAGCAAATGGTGCTGGCAAAACTGGATCTCCACTTGTAGAAGAATGAAACTAAAACCCTAGCTTTCACCCTGCACAAAAGTCAATTCCAAATGGATCAAAGACCTCAATGTAAAGCCTGAAACTTTGAAACTGTTAGAAGAAAACATTGGGAAAAACCTACAAGATATAGGTGTAGAGAAGGATTTTCTAAACCGGAGATCAATTGCTCAGGAAACAAGGTCAAGAATCAACAAATGGGACCTCATTAAACTAAAAAGGCTTCTGTACATCAAAGGAGACAACCAAGGAAGCAACAGAAAACCCACTAATGGGAGAAAGTCTTCACCAGCGACACATCTGACAGAGGTTTAATATCCAGAATATATAACGAACTCAAAAATAGAGACTCAAGACAAGAAGTAACACAATTAAAAGATGGGCTAGGGAGCTGAACAGAGAGTTCTCAAAAGAAGAAGTAAAGATGGCTATGAAGCATCTTAAAAGATGTTCAACATTACTAAGAATTAGGGAAATGGAAATTAAAACCACTTTATAAGATTTCATCTTACCCCATGTCAGACTGGCTAAGATCAAGAGAACAAATGATACCAAATATTGGAGAGGATGTGGGGAAAGGGGAACACTCATCCACTGCTGGTGGGGCTGCAA
>NW_008339435.1:99541-101884 GCF_000622305.1 Nannospalax galili | reverse complement strand
CTCAGCAGTAAAGAAAGATGAAATCATGAAATTTTCAGGTAAATGGATGGAACTAGAAACTGTTATACTAAATGAAGTAACACAGACTTAGAAAAACAAAAAACAAAAACAGCATGTGTTCTCCCTCATATGTGGATCCTAGAACCAAACCCTGATAAGTGAGTATGTATCCAGATACAACTACAGGAACCAGGGAGGTAAAGGAAAAGAAAGAACCTGAAAGAGAAGAACAGTAGGAAACAGGCCTTAATAAGGGAGATATATATGGACAAAATTTGGGTTAGTTTAAGGGAGGGGGGAAGGAAGGGTATACAAGGAAACTAGGAGATAATGGGAAAGAAGGAGCTCAAGAGAGGTAGGACTGTAGGGGAAGGGTATTATTAAGGGAGAAAGTGGGAAAATGGGGGCACCTTAATTGGGGAAACTATGATGGAGGGGTGAGACAATACGAGATAAATAATGCCTAGCTAGTTTTAAAAACCAGAGGGAACCATATTACTCCAATAACCTACTGACAAATTATACATACCAGATCAAGAAATGTATGTATAAGGTAATGTTTATCTGAGAACTGATCTTTGCCTGAGATTTACCTATATGACACAGTAATTAAAAGACCAGACTGGTGGAACTAACCTTGGATATTTAACAGACATACTTTGAGGCCTATAATAATTTGGTCAGAGGGACATAAAGGATAGTTTTTGCTCCTTGCCCTCCTAGGTTGACTAGTTCCAGGGACTATGAGCATCTTTCAAAATGTCCTATAACGGTGGTGGGTAACCTGTCCTCTTGATCAAGGAGGCTGAGGAGACCCCACGAGATGGACATGAACCAGTGTCCAGTCTACAATGAGGAGGGTCAACACAGAGGAATCATTTCCTCCATGCTTCCAAGTGAAGTCAGCCATGGTCGAGGACCTTTGACTTATCTTCACATAGGCGGAACTGGTAAAAGAATGGATCCAGGGGCTCCCCCCAAGCCCATGTGACCCCTGAGGAACAGATCCTCAAACAACCTTAAGAGTAAAATTAAATTGATTTATCTGGGTCAACTGTATGGCCTTAAACACCCAAAAGGAAAGTATAACCAAAGATTAAAGAGGCCAATATAATTTTTTATGAGTCCATATGTATAGCTAAATGCTACATAACAAGCAACAATGCCAGATAGGAGATACCTTCTTTTGAGTTGTTGGCCAAGGTGGACAATGAGACTCCCAGATAGTAAACCAGCATAGAACTGGGAAAATGAACAGCAGACCCCAATCTTATCTAAAGGAATATTGACAACTGATTGCTGCTAGATGAGGAGCAACTGACCTTCCTAAAACAAAGATCTCTAGATAGGCTGACTAGATTCACCAGATGGACAAGTAGTGGGGAATGGCTGGGGGTGCCAACAACACAGCAGACAGTAGCAGGGATATCAGAGTATAAGGGCTCTAGCAGGGGGAGGGAGGCTATGGGAGGGTGCCATCTGTGAAGTGGGTGTATAGTTGAATAAGATGGTTTGGGGTGTGTGATATATACACACAGAGACAAAAAAAATTCAACAAATTTTTAAAAAGTATTATATTTGAGGAGGGAGCATGGAAACTTACCTCATGTTAATTAGTAGAGGTGATAAACATTACCACTGAAATCTACCCAATGACTTTATAGACATATACAAGTGCCAAGGATCCAAGTGCCATGGATCATTACTAGTAATAATCAGATACATACAGATTAGAGATGCGTGCACCAACATCTCAGCGTTAGTAGCAAAAACAATGAGTCTTTCTGCAAGGAACAATATATTCTAAAATGAAATGGAGATCATTTTTAAAGGTTAAAAACTCATTCAATTTTATGTCTTACAGGGCTTATACTGAAAGGTTCAATACTGTATAACTGTATTAATTCACCTGTGAACCTAGAAACTTTCAGACACTTGTGAAAGATATACTCTTGCTCTGGAATGTGTTACTGAATATGTTAAAGGTGTAATGAAATGCTTCTTCTAATTGTGTAGTTACTAAAAATTTACTTCATATTAAATAGTAGAGGTGATAAACATTACCAGGGAAATCTACCTGATGACTTTATATCCATACTCAGGTATAAGGATCCGAGTGTAACCGACTGTGACTAGTAATAATCCGATACACAGAGATTAAAGACACATGTGCAAACGTGTTAGTAGCATTAAAAATGTAGGAAACAGCATATCTTAAAATGAAATGGAGATCTTCTTTAAAGCATAAAAACCCATTCAATTTTATGTTACAGGGTTTATACTGCATTCAAAAATGTACAACTGTATTAATTGAACTGTGAACCTAAAAATTTACAGTCACTG
>NW_008339435.1:81743-99508 GCF_000622305.1 Nannospalax galili | reverse complement strand
CACCTTTGAAAGTGATGTATCCTTGCTACTGAATATGTTAAAGCTGTAATGAAATGCTTCTTCTAATCATGTGGTCATTAAATTTAAAAAAAATTAAAATAAACTTTAGAATAAAAAATAAGATATTAAAAAAAGGAAAAAAAAGCAAGTTTCATAGATGATTTATCTATGACTTGCCATGTCAATTAGGAATGATGAACGTAAGAAAAGACTCTCCAGCCACATTCTCTGGGTTAAAAATCCTAGACCTGCCACCTGGCATTGAGCAGAGGTTTTTAAAAATTTCTTATTTCTGTTTTATGTGTCTGTGTGTTTTGCCTGCATATTTTAAGTACACTATGTGCATGTAGTGTTCAGAGGTCAAAAAAGGGTATGCATCTTCTGGAACTAGAGTTAAGGACAGGTATTAGTTGTCATGTGGGTGATGGAAACAGAACCTGGGTCCTTTGCAAGAGAAGCAAGTGTTCCTAATTGCTGAGCCATCTTTCCAGCCCCAAACTTAAGTTTTTTTTTTTTTCTCCAAATTTAATTTTATTACTTAGTATGTATACAGGCAACTTACAACTTACAGAAATTGGTTCTCTTTTTTCACCACTTGGGTTCAGGGGACAGAACTCAGCTATACCTGTCAGTCTTGGCAGTGGGCAGCTTAACCTGTAGAGCCCTCTGGCTAGTCTTAGAACTAAAGCATGTTACTTTAAATAGTAATTGTGAGGAGTTAACATGCTTAGAATAGTTCTTGGCATATGGTCAAGTTTCATATGAGCAGTCACCTACTCTAAGCCTGCTGTGTTGTAAGTCACATTGACTTTGAATATTTCCTTTGACAGACTGCTTGGCATTAAGTGGAGCAGACCTTTTTGGGGTAGCTCTAATTATGTTCACCTTTGAGCTGCTATATACATCCTTGGAACTTCAATATATTTGTTCTAATTATTCTTGTCTATGAAGATGATACATATATTTGAGGTAAATACCTCAGTTTCCTCACAATTCTGGGATTTGTTGTTTGGGTGGGGAGATCCAGAACTGAACATAGTATTTTAATTAAACTTGACCAATTCAGTCATTCTACAAATATTAGAACTTGATATTGCCAGTTCTAGACTTGACCCATTACACTACATGGAGTTTAAATGATTTCATTGATGTTTATGGAGTGCTATGTATTAAACCCAGGACTGGGTGCATGGCAGGTTCTTTATCACAGAGTTACACCCTCAGTTCTATGTTTATCTTCTGAATATTATTTATGCCTCCAAATATATCAGCTAATCTAACTAGCTTTGAAATGGAAGAATCATGCCCAAGATCTGATTTCTCAACTTCAGCATGACTTATATTTTGTACTGGATAATTCTTTGTTGTGAGGGTTTCTTATGTGCACTGTTAAATGTTTGGTAGTATTCCTATACCTTTTGCATATTATATACCAATAATGCCCCTTCCTTCACATACCCAATGGTAGCAACCAAAAATATCTCCAGACACTGGCAAATGTCCTCTGCAAGGCAAAACTATTTGAAGGTTGAATCCTACTGATTTAAATTGTATTACTAGAGAACTTCCTATAGAACCTTCCCAACTGACTGTCTCGGTTGAAGCCTTCATTTTCTTTTTTTTTTAAAAACTTCACTTTAATGAATTCTGGTCCTATGGGAGAGTAGCAACTGCTCTTAATTGCTGAGCCTTCAACCCTATTTTCTCTTTCTTAACTACTTTAACAACCCCAAACCCGATTTCTGTACTTGTCAAATATTCCTTAAATGTAGCCCTTTCACATTATTGACAATATTTCTAAAATATGAACATGACTTGAAAACTCAATAGGCTCCCTTCTATCTACAAAAAAACAAATTGAGCATACCTGATCCAGTACCTGCCAAATTTTGTAACCCCATCTTTCTTCAGTCTCTTATGTCTACTCATAAGCACCTACTCACATCTCTGAAAAAGAAATACTTGCCTTCTATCGCTCCGTTTAGTATGGCTTTTATTTAATGACTGCCAAGTATAACCAGTCTTCAGAATATCTCAAAGCCTATCTTTTACAAAGACAAATTCTTCAACAAAGGGTGCTGGAAAAATTGGATATCTGCATGTAGAAGAATGAAACTAGATCCCCATCTCTCACCATGCACAAAATCAATTCCAAACACAGCAAAGGCCTTAGTAAGATCTGAAACTCCCAAAACTTCACAGGAACAGAGAAAACAGACATAGGCAAGTACTTTCTGAGGTAACTGTTCAAGAAAAAATGCCAACAACTGAAAAATGGAATTTCATAAAATTAAAAAACTTCTTCACTGAATGGAGAAAAACTTTGCTAACTTCTGCCAGAGGGTTAATACCTACACCATATATACAGATATAAAACGAAATGACAAGAAATTCCAATCAACAAATGGGCTAATGAAATAGGCACTTCTCAAAAGATGAAGGAGCTGGAGAAATGGCTCAGAGGTTAAGAACACTGGCTGCTCTTGCAGAAGACCTGGGTTTGGTTCCCAGCAACCACATGGCTAACAACACTCCCTAACTCCAGTTCCAGGGAATCCAATAGGCCCTTTTCTGCCCTCTACAGGCACTACATGCACAGTGTACTTGTAGGCAAAACACTCATACATATAAGACTTATCTTAAAACACCAAAACTTGGGCTGGAAAGATGGCTCAGAGATTAAGAGTTGTTTTGTGTTCTGCTCTTCCAGAGGACCCGAGTTTGGTTTCTAGCACCTATCCTGGGTGACTAACTCCGGGTCCAGGGAATCTGATGCCCTCTTCTGGCCTCCTTAGGTACCTGCACACATGTGGCATATAGTCTCTCTCTCACGCCTCCTCCCCTGCAATTATACTGAGCTGGACATGGTGGCACAAACCTTTAATGCCAGCACTCAAGAAGCAGAGGCAGGTGATCTCTCTGACTCTGAGGCCAAAAAACAACAATGAAACAAAGCACATCAATTTTATTGCAGCACCACTGACAATAGTTACTCTAGGTATCTGCCAATTAAAAGAATGGATGTGAATGTGGCACATACACACAATGGAACTTTATTTAGCTATAAAGAACAAAATTATGTTATCTGTAGGAAAAAAACTAACTAGAGATTATCACATTAGGCAAGTCAGTCTCAGAAAGATAAACACTATGCTTTCTTTCGTGGATCCTAGATTTTATATATGCACATAACCATGTGTGCGTATCAAAGTGGGAATGATAGTGTCCAGGGAAATAAAGAGGACTCACTGGAGGGAGAGGAGAGAGAGGAGGGCAGGGGAGTACCGAGGAGAAATATGCTTGCTCAAATCACATTATATACTTGTATGAAAATGTCCTTATAAAAACCAATATTGTGTGTACAGTGAATACATGCCAATAAAAATAAATGAACTTGAAGCTGGAAAGATGGCTCAGTGGTTGAGTGCTTTGCAGTTCTTCCAGAGAACTGCAGTTTAATACCCAGTCCCCTGTTGGGTAGCTCACAATTACTCTGGGTGATCCAATGCCCTCTTCTGGCCTTTGCAGGCACTGCACACATTCATTTTCATTCATTCATTCATTCATTCATTCATTCATTCATTCATATTCTCTCTTTCCTGATAGAAATAAAAGTAAATCTTAATAAAAGAGCTTGGCAGGTATCAGAGAACTAGCAAGGTTAGCAAACTGAAAAGCGAGCTAAAAGGAAGCTGGAAGGTGGAGAAAGAATCAAGAAGTAAAACATGACTGATTCATGCTGAGTTTTCTGAATGATGCTAATTGTGGATTTTATTTCATGAGGGGTTGGTGCTCTGAAGGTTTTAGGTGGGGGACTGCCTTAATCTCCTTGCTACTCTGAGCACTGACTCTACTGGGGTTAAAAACAAAACAAACACCCCCTCCAAACAAGACTTTAGTTTGGCTAATGAAATGACCTGTGTCAAAATTTAAGGTTGTTCATGCCACAGTAATTAATGGTAGTGGAAGTAGAGTCAAAAGCTGATCTGGAGGACAAGTCCTGCTGGTGTACTGGAGATGGAATGTGAAGGAAAAATGAAGGCTGTTCCCCATCTTCTACATATAGTTACTTTGCTTATTTTTATTTACTTTTTTTTTTATTTTATTTTATGTGTCTTACCTGCATGGATGTGGGTGCACCCATGTCATGCAATGAGCAGAGGTCAGTAGAGGGTGTTGGATCCCCTGAAACTGTAGTTAGATGGCTGTTATCTGCCATGTGCGTGCTGGTGCTGGTAACCAAACCCAGGTCCCTCTGCAAGAGCAGCCAGTGCCCTTAACCTCTCCAGATCCCGTTTGAGGCTCACAGTGAGGTACACCCCCAGCAGTTATTTTTCAGTATACTTTATGGAGTCCTTTTTCTCCAACAAGTTAGAAGCAGTCAATTATACTCCCCCTTTGTTGCATACACAACTGCACATAAATTGAAGCCACTGTTTCAAGTGCAGGGTAGTAACCAAAGTCTGGATTAAATGTGGGAGTTACACACACACACACACACACACACACACACGCACACACACCTCACTGGGCATGGTGGCACTGGCCTTTAATCCCAGCACTTGGGAAGCAGAGGCAGGAGGATCTCTGCTGAGTTTGAGGCCAGCCTGCTCTACATAACAAGTTCCAGGCCAGAAAGGACTGCACTGTGTGACCCTGTCTCAAGAAAACCAAAACAAACCAACACCCACCCCACCCCTTACACACATAAAAATCCCAACATGTTTTAAGAAACAATTTCAACTGTAACAGCTGCTAAGCACAACAGGCACTGTTTTTGGAGTGTTCCAGGAATCAAGACTCTCCTCACAGCGAGTAAGTGGAGGCGCCGGGTGTACCCTGTTCCACCTTTGGAGCCTCTAAACCACTACTCTATGGCTGACTCTAAGATTTAGAGTGGCTGTGAGCTCTGTGAAGAGAGGCCACTCTCAGTCTTATTGAATCCTTGATTATAAGTGGCAAGATAAACACGTACAGAATCAACGAATGAATTCTTTGACTCTTGATCTGTAAACAGAAATTTGGGAAACACTGGGAAAAAAAAAAAAGCAACATACTCTCTAACGAAACTTCTTCCTGGGTATGTAATCTAGTAACTAATTCCGAGTTCTGCGTTAACTGAAGGTCACAGGGAGGGGCGAGTCTTATGAGGCAAGTCGTTTCTAGTTTGGTAGAACACTTAACGTCCTTTGATAGTTATCATTAGGGGATCTGGTAATGTTCCAAGTGATCACATCATCTGTCTGAATGAGGACTTACAACCCCCCAAATAAAGACAAACAGCAATTTCTGACATAAAGCTAAGTAAACAGAACTAAAAGGTGACAGACAAGGGCGAAGGGACGCGTCACACCGCGCACTTACCCGGGCCCCAGGACGGCTGCGTTCTTCAGGCACGGGGCTGCAAACACAAGACACGGGTCAGCAAGGTGCACCGTCCTCGGGCTTCATCACTAGCCCGTGCACCCCTCCTCTACATCCCCGAGACGAGGCTCTCGCCCCAGCTCGTCCCGAACATCGCAGTGCCCTTCTTCGCCCACTTCCCCCGTCCCCGGGTCCCCAAGGCACCCCGACACCACAGCCCGGGACCCACACCGCTCACCCGCTGTGGCCGCGGCAGCAAACACCACTCGGGATAGCATGGTCAGCGCAGGTCCAGAATGCGGGCTTTGCGTCCCCCCAACCCCGACCTGAGACCGTCAGGGCCAGAAACAAGATGGCAGCTCACACGTCACGCGAGAAGAGAGCGCGTACCTCCCCTCAGCCGGCTGGGATTCCTTTTTTCTCGCGAGAATAGGCACAGCGCTTGAGAACCCGCTGCGGGAGGGGCTAGCCGGCTGGAAGCGGAGACACAATTCTCGCGAGAAGTAGAGGAGCCCGGAGCCTTCTGCTGGGGGCGGAGGCCTAGGGGTGCAGCACGTGGGATTTGCGCCAGCGCGGAATCGGGCTGCCGGGCCGTTTGGGTCCAGGACGGATTTGGAACCGTGGAGATGAGGAAAGAAACGCCACCGCCGCTCGTGCCGCCCGCGGCCCGGGAATGGAACCTCCCTCCAAATGCTCCCGCCTGTATGGAGCGGCAATTGGAGGCTGCGCGGTACCGGTCTGGTGAGCCAAGTCCCCGCGCCTGGCAGCCCCCCATCCCGGCCATTGGCGCCCCTCCCAAGCCCGTCCAGCCTGGGGCGCCATCCCGATCCCGGCACCTACAGCTGCCCTAACCCGGCCCAGTATTCCCTGAACTCAGAGCCAGATTCGGCTCGCTTGTGGGGCTGTGCGGTTACCTTGGAGACCCGCAAACGCTGACATCCGGGTAATTTCCCTCTTCTCACCCTAGATGGGTCCCTTCTGCTTGGGGCTTCCAGCCTGAGTGGTCGCTGCTGGGCCGGCTCCCTCTGGTTTTTCAAGGATCCCTGCGCGGCCCCCAACGAAGGGTTCTGCTCCGCCGGCGTCCAGACCGAGGCCGGTGTGGCTGACCTCACTTGGGTAGGGGACAAAGGTATCCTGGTGGCTTCTGATTCAGGTGAGTTACTCCCCCCTTCTCCCAGTGGAATTGAAGCTTTGGGTACAGGTTGGGCTGGGCTTTGTGGGTTCTTTAGTTGTCCTATGCTCAGCATTTGGAGATGGTAGTGTTGTTCCCTAACGCGAACTTTAGTGTAGAGAGTTGAGTACTTTTTCTGAGATTCTACATTGCCAGGTGATCACTACCCAGTAAAATTCCTCTAGAAATTAATTTTAATCTTCCCCTGGCCCGAGAGAATGTAGATTTCAAAGATGATGGTGAAAACAGCCTGTGCTAATTGCCTCCTATTTTTGGGGGGGGGGTTACAGGGAATTGAACCCAGGGTTCTTGCTAGGCAAGTGCTCTACCACCAGACTGCATGAGCAGCCCTTCATTTCATTTTGTTTTGAATGTCAGGCCGAGGAATATAGACTTTGACATTGAAAAGAAAAAATAATGAAATAAAAATTAAAGTAGTTCAATCACATATTTATCCATGTCCTAATAACTGGGAAGTGATAGCCTCACTGAACTGGACAGCTTAGAACTTCATCCTTGTCTCCCTGGGAACTGGTTTCCAGGAGTTCTTTCTCTGGAAGCAGAATAAAGGATTTCCTTGTCGTTTTTTCTAGGTGCTTTCCTCACATAGTTGTCTAGGCTGTTACTAGGAAAGCAATGAAACAGCATCAAACTAAATGCCCTCGAAATTAGCCAAGCTTTAACAACATGAACTTTGCTTTTACAGGAGTAACTTTTCTGTTAGTTTGGAGACAGTACCTGCTTGATTCCTAGAAGTGAATGATTGACTTTGTATAATCTAAGCTTATGGGTTTATGGTCCCCTCACTCCCATACCTCACTCCATTCCATCTCCAACAGGTGCTGTTGAATTGTGGGAGCTAGATGAGAATGAGACACTTATTGTCAGCAAGTTCTGCAAGTATGAGCATGATGACATTGTGTCTACTGTCAGTGTCCTGAGCTCTGGCACACAAGCCATCAGTGGTAGCAAAGACTTCTGGTGGGTCCCTGCTTTCCTTTGTCCTGTCTCTAGGCTTCCTCTGGGTGCCCTTACCATCCTACTAACTCAAGTAATGTTTTGGGCTGTTTTATGAGTATAGAAATTGTGACATGCCTTTAAGTTTTCCACAGAGATTTGGTAATGCATTGCTATTAGACAGGAGTCCAGGAGGTAGGCATGCATGTTGCTTAAAGGAAATTCTTTTTTGAACACATCTTTATGTTGACAGTGCAAGTCAAGATTGCTTCCTGGAGCAGGGTATGGTGGCATACACCTTTTATGCCAGCACTTGGAAGGCAGAGGCAGGTAGATCTCTGAGATAGAGGCCAACCTGGTCTACAGAGGGAGTTCCAGGTCACCTGGGCTACAGGGAGACTTTATATATATTAAAAAAAAAAAAAAAAAGCCCCCCCCCCCCCCAGAAACAAAAACAGAAAACACAACAAAAGAAGATTGTTAGCTGTTTCTTTTTTGCCTTTTAGCATCAAGATTTGGGACCTGGTCCAGCAGATGGTCTTGAATTCATACCGAGGTGAATATTCCTTTTTATTAAGTTCTGGCTGCCTTTTATTCTCCCCTTTGGGCTTTTTGAACTTTATTTGGATAATAGCGTCAGCAATTTCATGCTCTCTTGGTAGGTTCTGTTGTTGTTCTTCAAACTACAGTTAGGTTCCAGTATCTGCCCCCTTGTCCTTTTCTTTGTGCTCCTATTCTGTTGATGGTCTCACACCTTTTGACTACATAGGGCTTAACACCCTCTGTCCTCTTAGACGCCTCCCCTTTCCCCACTCTTACTAGGTCATCGGGTCCTTTGAGGCTTTGTCCATTTCATCAGTGCCCTTCCTGTTCATTTCTTATATCCCATTCACCATCAAGATTTATCAACAGACAGTGTCACTCATTTCTTCATCTATAATCTTTGACTCTTGGTTCTTCATTGGTTTCTGTGGCCTGCAGATGAAGATTTCATTTTCTTGTCAGCATTCAAGCCCTCTTATGACAGTAAGCGTGTAAGCTTTTTTGCATTTAACTTAACCTAGACATAGTGGAGCCTTGCTGTTCTCAAGGGATAAATCCTGAGACTTTGGACTTTCTCTCTCTCTCTCTCTCTCTCTCTCTCTCTCTCTCTCTCTCTCTCTCTCTGTGTGTGTGTGTGTGTATATATATATGTGGATGTGGAGGCCAGAGGGCAACCTTGGAGCTGTCCACCTTATTTTCTGAGATGGGAACTCTCACTAGGACCTGGAGCTCACAGATGAGAGGCTATGCTGCTGGCCAGGGGGCCCTATGATTCACTTGTCTTTGCATCCTCAGAGCTGGTATTATAAGCATGTGCTGCCACACATCAGTTTTTGTGGAATCTAGGCCCTTATGCTGATGTGGCAAGCACTTTACCAGTGGAGTCATCTTCCTAACCCAGACTTTTGAATCTTCATATACCATTGTTTTCTTTAGTGTTTGTGCTATAACACTTAACAGAGTTAGAAGTTCACTTTATTTTGGTAGCAATTCTTCATGAATTGTGGATTCATGAAGATGGATTGTATAGCAAGGAAAGAATTACGGAGGATGATTTAATCCTTAAAACAGAGCCACATTAAGATGACCCTGGAAGGGCTGATTAAATGATTTTAGCGATAGTGATTTTACAATCTTTAATTAATGTGTAGCAGGGATCTTAAACTTTGTTTGATGTGTAAAAGAATTTAAAAGCCATATTCCTCCTTTTATATCTTAAATTTGATAACTAAAAGATTTAAGTAGGGTGTGCATGATGGCCTGGTGGTAAGGGCACTTGCTGCTGAGCCTGGTCTGGTGACCAGAGTTTGATTTCTGGAACCCACCTGGTAGGACAGAACTGACTCTGGAAAGTTGGCTTTCATGTATGCACTATGGCAAGCACACACACACATACCCCGACACATACAATAAATAAATGTTAAAAAAGTGAAGAAAAGATTAAAATAATTGTCAAGCTAATTTTTGGCATACCATTTATTTTCGTACATTTTTTTTCTAGCAAGTGTTTGTCAGAATTTTAGAATTGCTGAGCAAACCTATTTATAGAAAATGCTAACAAAATAGCCTATTGGAACAAATCAGTTTGTACTGTTAGTAAAGTTAGACTTCACTCTCTTGACTTCTTTTGTCAATCAGATAAACTTGTCCTTATGGCAACAATCATTTATCTTATCAGTTTTCACTATTAGTAGCAGAGTGATAAGTCAGATAAGTCACTAAATCATACTTGTATTTGTGATATTTCTGAAACAAAGTCAGTCCTGGAAACAGTTTTACCCAGGCGCCCTTTTGCTTTTTTGGCTCTTGAGAGAATAGCTCCTTTTGCCTCTTAAAGTGGGCAAAGGGTGATGTGAAAGCATAGGCCATTCAATTTTAGGGATGAGAATAGAAAAACCAAGTTGCTTAAAACTGAGTACGAACTCTCAAGTTTTTCCTTACTACATAGAGGCCTGTGTACTTGGGTATGGAAGCTGCTCTAATA
Source organism: Nannospalax galili (assembly GCF_000622305.1). Taxonomy (NCBI): domain Eukaryota; kingdom Metazoa; phylum Chordata; class Mammalia; order Rodentia; family Spalacidae; genus Nannospalax; species Nannospalax galili. The sequence goes on along the minus strand of NW_008339435.1, from coordinate 89,489 downwards.
GAATTATTAAGCTGCTTCTTTCAGGATGTCTGCACTACAGGCAGGGGTCCTTCATATTCTTACTAGCATCTAATTGCTTCATCACTGTCTTTGCCAGTTTATATTTTTTTGGTCTTTTTGAGACAGGGTCTCCCTGTAGCCCTAGTTGGCCTGGAACTTGGTAAGTAGACCAGGCTGGCCTTGAACTCAGAGATCTGCCTCCCGACTGGCCAGTTTTTTTTTTCCAGTGCTTTTTTTAGGTTTTATAACTCTCACCTTTTCCTCTTATATTGTTCTAATCCTTAATCCATTATAAGATTTATTAGGTTGTATCATGAGGGCAGGCCTGTTTCTTACCTCCTGATGCCTCTTCTCTGCCATATTTCTCTCTTACAGCTCATGCGGGGCAGGTTACCTGTGTTGCTGCCTCTCCCCACAAGGACTCTGTGTTTCTTTCATGCAGTGAGGTGAGATACAGTCGATTCCCACAGCTGAACTTTAGTAGACCCAAATCCCTGATGTGGAGACTGGCCAGCATCTGTTCCTTTGGATAGTGAAGCCATTTTTCTGTTCTTCTCCCCAGGACAGTAGAATTTTACTCTGGGACACCCGTTGTCCCAAGCCAGCATCACAGATGGGTGAGTCTGAAGCCATTGGTGAGAGTGGTGCTGGGAGCCCACTTGAAGAGGCTTTCTTTGACCACAGTCAGTGCAGAGTCCCCCGTGCTCACTTGCTGTGACATAGCTGACACATTCTGTCACAGTGAGGCTCTACTGACCATATTATGTGCAATGAGTATCAAGAGGAAGGGCTGGCTTCCGGGTAGGTGATTTACTCTAAACAGTTGGATAAAAGGGCTAAGCTTATTATTTTTATGCTTGTGGTTAAAATGTGCATGTGACTTATACCCACGAATGACAGGAGGCTAATGGATAGATGTAGGTTTTGGGGCTCAGGGATGAGGCCCTGACTGCCTTAGCGGGATTTGAGGAGTGCACTGAAGGTATTCCCAGGATTTAGCATGACTTCATTTTAAAAACTGCTTCTAGCTTGTGGGTTTTGTTCCATACCTCCCTCTCTTCTTTGCAGGCTGCAATGTTTCTGGCTACCTTCCTACCTCCCTGGCTTGGCATCCTCAGCAGAGTGAAGTCTTTGTCTTTGGTAAGGGAGTGTGACAGGCTGCATATTGACTTTGGGAACGGAGAGAATGAGAAGGAGCCACATTAGTGGTGTACACGCTCTTGTCAGCACACACAAGCACTACTTGAATGATACCAGCTTTGTTTAGCTTTGAAGGACATCGTGAATTTTATTTGTTTGTTTCTGGTAGATTTGATTTCTGGAGTGGTTAGAAATCAGTGGGCCACATGGCAAGTGGATTGCTGTATAGGGAATTATGTTCTGCTGTGGATAAGTGTGGCTATGCATATGATAAAGTTTATGGTTAAAGTAGTAACTACTTCATTAATTTTCATACCCACACAGACTTACTGTCCCTACCTTGCAAAAGAGGAAACTTAGGGTGGTAAACTTGTCAACTTGAAAAACTAGGTCCAAATCCAGGACTGGCTGGCATCAAAGCCCCTGTTCTTAACTACTATGATGTGGTCTGTCTCTCCTCCAGGTGATGAGAATGGGGCTGTCTCCCTTGTGGACACCAAGAATGCAAGCTGTATTCTGAGCTCAGCTGTGCACTCCCAGTGTGTCACTGGGTTGGCGTTCTCTCCACACAGGTATGGTTCTTTGTCACAGGGACCTGGCAAGGGTGGATGGGCACAGTGGTGAAGGGAGGGGGTGGAGAGGATGCTGGGATGTATCTCTTGGCAAAGCATTATCTGGTTACATTGTTCCTTAGTTAGGGTAGTACTAGGATTTTCCTAAGCTAGTCAGTAATCAGTTATCTCAGCTAGTCCTTATTAGGGTTGTACAGTCTGAAAATAGCTAAAATGTGGCCTGATTCCTGCTCAACACCCAAGATTAATATTGTGGGCTTCTAGCACTGTGTGGTTACAGGAGCCTGTGTCCCTGGGTCATTGCCAAAGCAATAGAGAGGGACCTGATGGCATGATTTAATTGCCAGAATGATTTCTGTGAACCCTGGCTCCTCACTTTCCTTATCTTTCCTTGGAAGTGTAACAGTAGCCAGACTTTAACTCAAACTGGGGATCAGGCTGTCTTCTACCCTGGCTCAGTTTGCAGTGGGAATGGGGCTGGTCTATCAGACTCTCTTGGAATCCATGGGATTTATCCTCTCATCCCTTTCTGTTCTTATAGTGTTCCCTTTCTGGCCTCTCTCAGTGAAGATTGTTCAATTGCTGTTCTGGATTCACGCCTTTCTGAGGTGTAAGTTTGAAGTATAATTCTATGGTTAGGAATTGGGGGTCAAGACCAGTGGGCAAGCAGGTCCTTTTTCTCTTCAGGAAAGTGCATGGCCTCTTTGGAGGGAGAGTTCTTTGTCTGTATCTGTAGACCGAGCACTGGAAGCAGGCAGACTACAGGCCACCCTGTTCCTGGGGCTGATGTGCACACAGCCTGCTGTGTTCTTCATAATCAAGGACTACAGATGGGTGGAATTTCTAAGTCTAGTATTATTCTAGTCCTATCCTTTTTATGTAGGGAACTGCTTCTATGAAGAGGCATCTGTCTGCCGTGATTTGCTATTTCTCCCTGGCCACATCACCTCCTTGTTGTCCACCATTTCTTCATCTATGAACATCGATGATCCATGACACCACTGTAGATAGCTGCACTGCTGTCTTGGTGGTGAGGCAGTATAGATGATGAACTGTTGGTAACATCAAAAAATGTGTCCTGGATGTTTTGGATTTTCTTTCTTCCTGTTTTCTCTTGTTTCTACCACAGCCTCTCCCAGTGTGTCACTGGGTTGGCATTCTCTCCACACAGTGTTCCCTTTCTGGCCTCTCTCAGTGAAGATTGTTCAGTTGCTGTTCTGGATTCACGCCTTTCTGAGGTGTTTAGAAGCCGAGCCCACAGAGACTTTGTGAGAGATGCTACTTGGTCCCCACTCAATCACTCCCTTCTGACCACAGTTGGTTGGGATCATCAGGTCGTCCACCATGTTGTGCCCATAGAGCCTCTCCCAGCCCCTGGACCTGAGACTGTTGTGGAGTAGATTGGATTTCAGAGAAAAGCCCTCCACACAAGAGAATCCACTCCTTTGCCCCTGCCTTCAGTTTGTGAGATAACATAGGAGTCTTGTAGAGCCTTGTAGACTTGTTAGTACTGAGAAGTTAGAGGCATTGATTCTTAGACTAAAGTATCCTTCATCTTCTCCAAATAATGCTTCACACTACCCTGGCCCCCCAAAAAAGTGAACAAAGGGTTTTATGCTTCTTGTGTGTATGAGGAATTGGCTCTGTCTTGGTGGGATATAGTATGTGGGTATCCCTAGATTCTTGGGAGTAGCTCACACTACTCAGAGATAAGGATATCTTTTATTTTTTTTTAGAGTTTAATTCATCATTATGGGAAATATTTCCATTCACAAAAGTCCAGCCCAGTATATCTTCGAGAAAAATGACATACCATAGTTTTGTACAACTCTATGTCTTAAAACTGAGTCAAATCCATTTTCTGGCTGAATGAATATGGCTGGTGCCAATGTAGTGCTTGCTTACCCTCCGCCCCTTCCTCAGTGTTGTGTATAAGAGATGTTTTTCTGTCATCGATTTGACAGAAAAGTTTAGGGCATATTTCAGTGAAGTCAGAAAACTGACATGAACTGTTGCAGAAAACTCTTGCCATTTTTCCCACATGAAGGTAGCCTGGGTACTGCACCTGCCTCTGGATCCCTCTGGATATATGAAGTCTGAAAGCTTTATTTGTGGACTTTATAAGATTTTAAGATCAGGGAAACCATCAGAAATACTCGTGGGTGAAATAAAGACTTTCACTGTTGTTGGACTGTTTATTTTAAGCTGTTATTACCTGCTTCGCTTACATTTCTGTGGTTCCCAGAGCACAGAGTAGCTAGGTGGAACATAAATATTTACAATTTGCAGTGATAGAGTATTTGTTGCTATTTTGTAGTCATGGGTCAATTACTGATTATGTTGAAACTAAATACAGCTATGTACTTTGGAGCTTTGCAAGCTTAGGGTAGGTAAAAGCACATGACATGGACAACCTGAGGATTGAGCTTCCCTGCTCTGCCTGCCAAGTGGCCTGCTTTTTAATCACCCTTGAGTAAAGCACAGGGGAATCTGCAGTTGGGATCTCCCAGCTTTAGCCTGGGTGTGATCAAGACTTCTAGTTCTTAGAGCTTCCTTGGAAGGAGTAGGATGACTAAATGGAACCAACTTCACTTCTGCTTCAGGTAAAGCTTGCATTTTGTGGTCCCTTAAAAATACAGGCATGAGTTGTGTGTGGTGGTGCATGCCTTTAGTCCCAGCAAAGGCAGGTGGAGACGATCTCAGAAAAGAGGCATGAGTTTCATGAATAGGTATTTGTGTAGTCCTCTTGGGCTTAAGACTGATAGATACAAAAATAACAAAAGAAAATGTGTGTGATTAGTGTGGCTAAAATTGACATCAAAGAAGGGAAACAACCACCTTAGTCTTCATTGTTCAGAAAATCTAGTTTGCCTCAGCTCTGTATTGGTAATTCACATTCCTTAATGATTGCCTCATACATGAACCTAACCAAAGCCATGGTAGCAATGACTAATAGTTTTGGATGAATGTATATTATAGTAAGCAAAGAAGATAGCTCAAAAGATGACTTCAAAATAATCAGATGTAAAATTGGGGTGTTCACGTCTGGAGAATAATCCCAGGAAAGCAAGCATAGGCTTCCTGATGACTGGGAACAGGGTAATTTTCAAAAGCAAACAATACTTATTTTCCCTTTCGTGTTACTACTGGTTCTCTCAAGTTAAATGCATTCCCTCAGCTTTGGTATTGTGATTTGTCCATTAGTCTGTTCCACTGTCCTGCTGTTCTCTTGTCCACCAAGGTCTGTGCTCAGTCCTTGAATAGGACACATAAGTAGTTCCACAAGGAACACTGAAGGTCTGTATGGTTTCAAGTGACACCAGGTATTGCTGACTCTCTAGTTATTTCACTACCCCAAAGAACAGCTGGAGTCTGGTTCTTTAGTAAATAGGTGTGTGGACGTTTCTTAGTGACTCCTGTCATAGCATCAAGAATACCTAATCCCTGACACTTTGAGCCTCTGTTTTCTCCAAGCAGGATATTAGGAAGGATAGGCTATTGAGGAAGACAGCCCCCCCCCATATTTTCTTATAAAAATTACTCAGTTTCAGAGGGCTCCATCCAAACAGTTATTAAGCTATTTTGTGTACGTGTGTGTGTGTGTGCGCGCGTGTGAAAGCTTAAGCAGAGTGTGTGGGAGATCAAGAGAATTTGTATCTAGTCAGTGTAGTGAGCTGCATATTAATATGAATAACATTAGAAATCGGAAATTTTGTTTGGCAAAGGGGTAAGCAAGCTGTAGTCTTAATTTTGAGCCAAATAATTTCTCTCAAGAACTTCATCCACAGTCTGCACAATACTCCTTTGTAAAGTAAGCAAGGTAGGTAGACTGCTGTTGAATATCCAAACACCTTGTGAAATTTCCCATGAACACTGGAGTTTGTACTTCGTATGGAAACATGGATGTTTTCATCTTCACCTAGGAAAGATACTATCCAAAGGGTCTGGGGAAAATGAGCTTCTGGAAAGGAGGGGTTAGCTATGTTACATGGTTCATTGTTTGAACATTCTCACATGATAAGGATTTTAATTGTCCGTGTCAGATTCTACAAGCATTTCATTTTGGGAGGCACTTTGCTAAAAATAGAATTGTTTCAAGTAGAAGATTTCTACTTGGATAGTTAACTCTTGGAGTCTCAGCAAAATAATGATTATCAGAAAATGCAGTTTTCCAGCTGCAAACTAAGCTTCAGGTTCTGCTGTCTCTGATCTGTTAGAAATCATCTGCTGTTAGCTGGGCTCAGAAACATTTATCTGGGTGTGCCTCTGGTTTTGCATTTTCTCCATTTATTCCAAAGGCAGACTATTAACTCTTGGATCCATAACTACTACAGTGGTAATCGTGGATCCTTTAGTAACAGAACTCAGTTCATAAGCCTGGGCTGAGATCCTGTCTCAAACAAACAAACAAAAAAAACAAAACAAAACCAGGGTTTGAAAAAAAAAAAACCCTGAAACTAATGAATAAATGGAACCATTTCTTCAATCTAGTGGTATGAAAGTCTTATGTTGTAGCAACATGCTCTCAGACTTGTGTCAGAAGTAAGCAAGAAACAAGATCTGTGGAAACATACACATTTTTGAATACATATTAAAATAGACACATTCAGTACTAAGATAAAATCCTTTATGTACAACCCCAAATCATCTTTTATACCAAATATTGAGAAACTGCCTTCACTTTAAAGATAATTGTAGTTGATTAGAAAATGTTCATTCAGGTTTAACCCTGGAATGTGCTCAATACTGGAGTTTTATATCTTTCATACAACTGATTTCATCTAAACATAGTTCTCCAATTCATTCACATGAATAAAAAAGTTATATTTGAATGCTTTAATAAAACCAAGGTGTTTCACATTCGTGTTCCTGCCTTCATCCAGTTGAATCTAAGGGAATACGGGAGGGATCACACTGCTTTGGCGGCATTCTTTGGTTATCCAAGTAAAATGCAATTGTAAATGCCTTGCCTGTAGGAACAGGCTAAACACTAAGGAGGGATATTTTATAAATACCCAGTGGGTATGTGAGATAAAAAAGCATTGACCGTATGTTTCTCTTTTTGACAGCAAGAACTCAAGGAAAAGGATTGTGAGCAAATGGATTGACACAGTGCACTGGTTTTCAATGTAATTCCCATTCAGCATTTGACTATTTGTCATCTACCATGCATACAGAATCAGAGCATGGTCACCCCTGAGTTAAGCAGAGGTCATTTCTGGCATCTATTGTTCTGTCTTGGTTTTCTTGACATCATAGCTACTCTTGTAGATATGGAAAAGTCAGGTGTAGACTGGCAAGCAAATAGCACTGACAGCTAGTGCCCCTGCCAGCAGTGTGAGTGGAAGGGCACAAATCTAGTGGGACATCTTAGTCATGCAGAATCTTGGGAGATTGGGTGCAGTAGGGGAAGGCTAAGATGCTGAGACATGTCGCGAGCCACGACTCTGTCCAGCAGAGCCGAGGAAAAACGACACAGACACCAAGGTGAGGTTCAAGCTTCTGTTTCTCTTTCTTCCTTTATTCTCTCATTCTCTTCACTATGATGCTGTCTCCTATGATGCTGTCTCTGTCTCCTATGATGCTGTCTCTCATGATGCTGTCTCTGTCCCCTATGATGCTGTCTCTCATGATGCTGTCTCTGTCCCCTATGATGCTGTCTCTCATGATGCTGTCTCTGTCTCCTGTGATGCTGTCTCTCATGATGCTGTCTCTGTCTCCTGTGATGCTGTCTCTGTCTTTCTATTACACACTTCAGCTCTTTATATAGCGTTTCCAACAGCCCTCCCCCCAGCCGGTACCAATCAGGGCTCACACACGTGCAGCGGCCAGGCAGAGTGTAGCTCATAGGCACGTAGCAAGATCATCAGGCTGGCAGCACCTGTTTTGGGGCTCACCATACTTCAGAGTTGGGGTAAACAAGCGGGATTCACGAGCCTTGGCAATCAGCCAAGAGTTGAAGTAAACAGCACGAGGTTTGGCAGCCAGCCAGGGCTCCATCTTTGGCTGGCTCGGCTGTGCTCGCTTCCCACAA
>NW_008339435.1:50103-79116 GCF_000622305.1 Nannospalax galili | reverse complement strand
TTCTATTACACACCTCAGTTCTTTATATAGCGTTTCCAACAGTCCCCCCCCAGCCGGTACCAATCAGGGCTCACACACGTGCAGCGGCCAGGCAGAGTGTAGCCCATAGGCACGTAGCAAGATCATCAGGCTGGCAGCACCTGTTTTGGGGCTCACCATACTTCAGAGTTGGGGTAAACAAGCGGGATTCACGAGCCTTGGCAATCAGCCAAGAGTTGAAGTAAACAGCACGAGGTTTGGCAGCCAGCCAGGGCTCCATCTTTGGCTGGCTCGGCTGTGCTCTCTTCCCACAGAGACAGGCATCCCACATTAAGGTCTTAAGGAGTCAGTAGGTCCTCAGACCATAAGGTAGATGGAACCTGGCAAGTTTGAGGTCTTAGGAACCAACTACAGTGCTAGTAGTTTACAGGTTGCAAAGCCAGACCCAATAACAAGAGTTAGGGCACACCAATAGCAACTGGGAAGCAAGCAAAGGCATGGTCATTAGAGTGAAATAGAACAGCATACACACACACGTTCTGGGGAGACGATCAGCCTGTTCCTACATCACAGGCAAGCAGAAATTTTTTCAGTGCTGAGCAGGCCTGGCACATGCTGGGTTAATATTTTCTGAAGTGTTTATTGAATTCTTAATGGAAGGCAAAGATGGAGTAACAAATATCATCTCTCTTGGATGGGATACTTCATCAGAATCTCCCAGTTTCAGTGACTAATTTCTGCTCTAAGAATTCTATATCATTGTCTCAGTTCCATGATATCAAAATAGACTACTGATTTAAAAATGGAGAATTTCTCGCATATTTTATTCCTCAAATGAAAGAGAGGTGTTCTGCAGATTTGACTGCGGGACACTGATTTCCCTGAGTCCTGTATTGTGTTGACATCTGGTTAGCACTTTGTGCATGTGGATTAGGTGAGCAGCATCAGTCTGAGAGAATGAGCAGATGTAGTCTGAGAGCTTCTGGAACAGAGAAAACCAGTTCATCACAACAGCTGCCTTACTGACCTGTAATTTTTTTTAACATTTAATTTTTTTCAAAAAATTGGTCCTTTGATATCAAGAATCATATATTCTTGAGGCTCAGGACACATTCTCACAGTTGGCTCACACTTGCCCGAATATTGACTCTGACAAAGATTCAGGGTTTTCCTTCCTTAATCAATGGATCTAACATGGAGATTATTACAGAGTTCCACAAGTGGACATACATAGAGATTGTGAATTGCCCAAGCCTAAGTGGCACATCTACAACGCAACTTCTACACCCAAGGCTCATGGAACATAGAAAAAGGGGTAAAGAGAACACTAATGCATTTCTCAGTTCTCATCAATGAAACTCCCTCATGAAACAGAGGGTCAGGAACACAAAAGGTCACAAATGGCCAAAGTATAGAGAATAAGAGTCTGCAGAGTGTGGGTCCCTGGGCAGGACTCGTGTATTAAGTTCGTCCCATCCAGGGCTCAGGCACCATTGTGGAAGAGGATGCAGAAATAAGAGCCAGGGAGGAGTTGCATGACCATACAGAAAGAGTCCTACAGGCTTCTGGGACCTTGCTCTTATGAACCTACGCAATGGTGTCAGCATGCACAAGACCCATGCAAACTCAAGCAGACAAAACCCCAGCACAACTGTGGAAATGGACAGCAGGCCCCAATCTTAGTAGAAGAACTATTGGCAGCTGATTACTGCTTGGTGATGAAGAGCTATCTTCTTAAAGGAAAGGACTCTAGATAGGCTGACGACCCCAGTGGATGAACTTGCACTGAGGGATGTCTGGGAACACTATCTTGACATGATAGGTCTTAACACAAATGACAATATGGATTTCAGTGGGGGGAGGGCTATGGGCAGGTGCCAATGGGGACATATAAATATGATTAAGATGTTCTGTATGAAATACACAAAAATTCAATGAAAAATCTTTTAAAAAATCATTGGATCTGCCAGTACCAGGTCTGTTTTTCATGCAGGGCAACCATTAGCTGCTGCTCAAGAGTACTGTCCCTGGTCATGCCAATCTCCTGACAAAGCTTCATGTCAGTTGACAGGGAAGGGTCAGAGGCAGCCAGAGAGAAAGGACTAGAGCAACGGCTTCCAATCTGGTTGCACATTAAACATTGGACTGGAACTCTTAACTCTTCTAATCATGTAGGCAGAACACTTATTATGCCTACTTTACCCGTTTACATGATCTGCCTGGTGAGTGTCAGCATCTGAGTTTGAGAATCCTGCTTAGTTGGTTATCCTCTTATTAATAGTTGTAATTATTAGGTTTTTATTTTACACAAAACACATTTTTTCATAATTGGCTCTTTAATTCCTCTAAATTCCTATAAGGTAAGAATGAGCTCTGACCTCAAGAAAAACATGAGCTTTCTTTTAAGTGTGAAAACTGATGCTTATAGAGGCTAAGAAACAGGTCAAAAATTGCAAAACTTCTAAGTGGTAACGCAGATTCCTACCTGGGACCCAAAGCCTTTCCCACTGCTTTCCCATCTGATAATCTTGTATAGATTTACTGCATCATGCAGTATTTTTTTCCTTTTGCTTAACCATGGGGACTGGATACTGGGAAGTGGGGCTGATTGCCAGGCAAAGCTTAGCTTGGGAGGACAGGTCATTGCGACTCTTGAATCATTGTTCCAGACATCAGTGGTTTATTATTATTATTATTATTATTATTATTATTATTATTATTATTATTATGTGTGTGTGTGTGTGTGTGTGTGTGTAACTGGGTTGTCCCACTGCAGCACATGGACCAGCTCCTATAAAGGGGCTTGAGCTCTCATCCCATAGCTGCTAGACAACTGAGATGGGGAGGCTGCTGCTGTGGGTTGGTGAGTATAGTAGATCCCAGCAATGTTACTCAGTCCAGGAGATGTCAGGATGTCAGACTTCATGAGTTTGTTATTATCTCTGGTGCCCAGTAGGGAAGCCTGGGCTTAGGGGGCCTGGATTACACACAGTTAGGTAGACATAATGAAGGCTCAGAGGCATTCAGGGAGGAAGGGTCAGAGCAGTAGTTTTCCAACTTGGTTGCCACATTAGACATTTTCATGCCTGGGCTCCATCTTGTCCAACTAAGGCAGAATTTATGAGGAAAGGGCTGTGATATCAGTACCTCTGAATTTGTAGCCATATTTGAGAACCACTGGCTGAGAGCAAAACTCCATCACTGTCTCTGTGCAAAGCATGTATAGATACATATTGTATCTATTGAAAAGGAGCTTGGATTAACCCCACTGGGTCAGCTTTGCAGGAGAGGAAGCCAATGAATGTGTATGTCTCCATTTGTGCATCTGCATCTGGATGTGGTGCTGAACTAGTGGGGGCACTTGCTAACCGGAGGATGTGCAGGGACAAGCCATACTGTATGTGCATATAAATTTATGTGTGATTCCTTCCTTTGTTTCCTGTAAGGATGATCCTTCTGCTGAAACCCCAGGATGGTAAGGAAACCATCTTCTCCCCTTCAGAGCCAGGGAGATTCTCTAGCTAGGTATTCTTCCTCACTTGGACCTCTGCCTTCTCATGGCTCCTTGGTCAGGGATTATTGATCCAATGGAAGTCAGCAGAGGATGCTGGCCTCTTGCTGTTTGTGTAGCTCACTAGGTGCTAGGATTTAGACTCAGAAGACAGCCTTTCTTCTCCCCTCAGGCCTCAGCAGCAAGAGTGAGAGGTTTTGGGCACATGTATGGGAGGCTTTGGGGTATGTGTGGGGTGGTGTGGAGGCTGTTACAGTGGTCTGGTATCTTGGGCTGTGCTCACCCTATTCTCGAGAAGTTGAGCTTCCTCCTTGGTCCCTTGTCCCTGATCTCTACCAATCTGTGTTGTCCTTGTCAGGTGCCACCTACCAGCTGGTGTGTTATTTCACCACCTGGGCACAGAATCGACCAGGCCCGCCTCCATCTTGCCCCAAGACCTGGATCCCTTTCTCTGCACCCACCTGATACTTGCCTTTGCTTCAATGAGCAACAATCAGATTGTTGCCAAGGATCTCCAGGATGAGAAAATTCTCTACCCAGAGTTCAACAAACTCAAGGAGAGGTATGTTCAAATTGCATGTGGGGTTGTAGTTTTAGATTTTCTAGCTGTAAGAGAATTAAGTCTATTTCCCCCATTACTCTTTTTCTAAAGATTTACTTTCTTTTAATTTTGTGCATGTGTATGTGTGGGTATGTGTAAGTGAGTGCAGGTGCCCAAGGAGGCCAGAAGAGATGGGATTCCCTGGAGCTGGAGTTAATAAGCCATTTGATGTGGGTACTAGGAACTGAACTCAGGTCTTCCAGAAGAGCAGTGTATACCCTTAATAGATGAATCATCTTTCCAGTCCTGTCTTGTTACCTTTACATTTTCCTCTGCTTATTCCAGTCCTAGTCTTTTCTCAAACAGGAGTCCAACTTAAGAATTCCCCTTGACTATCCCTTTGAGCCCCTTCCTGTCTCGATGCCTTGGTAGTTGTTGTTAACTCACTTGGATGTCCTCACTCTCCTCTCCCCTCTTGGTAAATCTTGGCCCACCCTTTGATCCCAGTTGTGAGTAGTTCAGATGTTAATACTATTAAACTACTTCAAAGATGGCCTGATCATTACAGATAATCAAAACTGTTAGTGTTTTTATTACCATTTGCCACTTGCAATCTTCAAGCAGCAAGTTTCTCAAGGGGAGGTCTCTCAACACCTAGTGGCTTTTGACTACATAGAGCTGGTACTCAGAAAGCTTTTTAACTATTCCCTGTCCAGATCTCCTGAGTTCTTTCCCTGCTCAAGGGAAGATTTGTTAGTATAGAGATGTATAAGATTTGTTAGGATAGAGATGGGCAAGCCAAGCCTCCTCAGAATGGGCAGCTTATCCATGTGGTTCTCTGTTGCATTTCAAGCAGTCAATGGCAAATAGTCTTTTTTTTTTCAATAAATGTTTATTGGATAAGAAAATGAGCGAGTAGAAGCAGGCTAGACTCTTCTTTCTGGAAGCAGTGGGTAAACTACTCTTTCCTATTTTCCTTTCTTTACTCCTGTGCTCTCTTCTCTCCATTCTCCCTCCTGCTTTTCCCATTTTTTCCTACCACCCCCATTACCCATTTTCCTTCCAATGAATGAAATAAAAATATCATGGACTATAGTTGCCTGTACAGAAAGGACCCACTTACCTGCTCTCTACTCCATATTCTAAGGAACGGGAATCTGAAAACACTGTTGTCCGTCGGAGGCTGGAATTTTGGCACATCAAGGCGAGTTTTCCTGTTCCTGTCTTTTCATGTTCCACTGAGGTGGAGAATGTAGGTTAGAAGTGAAAAAGTGAAAACTGGTGTGTGTGTGTGTGTGTGTGTGTGTGCTGGCTTGGCCATGAAGGACAGCAAAGCCCATGTTGGTACTTTCCCAAGTCCTGGATTCAAGGGATTCCTTTCATAGAGTGTCACAGGAGACGAGGAGGTTCCTACAGGTGGTGAAGAAAGAGACAGGGGAAAACGAGAGATAAGATGGGGCACTTGGGGAAAGGAGTATAACTCAGTGGTAGAGCACTTGCCAAGCAGGTCAAGACCCTGGGTCTGACCCTTGGCACCACCTTAAAAAAAAACAAAGCAAAAACAAAACAATTTTGAAATACATGTCTATAAAAAGAGACCAAGGAAAATAGGCACTGAAAATGAAAAACACTGGAATGAGAAGGATAAGAAATGAATAACAGAGGCAAAATGGGGCACCCACAAATGAAGCTGTAACCCTTTGTCAGAGGTAGGGGTTTTGTCACTGGAGAGAGGAGTTTTATATGAGGCAAGGAGAATAACCCCTGAACCTCACAGGTCCCGAGTTTCTTCATTTTATTGATGGAGCCAGTGTTGGAGGAAAGGAAGCAACAAATAAAGTGTTGATGCTATGCAGGAACGCAGAACACACATCCCTCACACTGTGGTTGCTGTCGTTACTGCCTCCGATCCATGATGCAATGTGGAAAATACTGACTGCCTTAGCATTCTCAGATGGAATGTTTCCTCTACTTCCTAGTTGAGGTCTAGGGCAGAGACCTGCCTTTCTGCTTTGGAGTGAGACCTGGTGATCTGGTGGGTATAGGGTGCCCTTTGTATGGGACCTCCAGGTATGATGGAAGGAGGACTCCAGGTGTGAAATGCTAACCAGCTGTCCAACCCTAGACCTTACCTCTGCTCCTCTGAACACTTGCTCTGGGCCAAAAGCCAGATGAAGGAGAATGTGTGTGTGTGTGTGTGTGTGTGTGTGTGTGTGTGTGTGTTTGTGACTACCCTGGAGTTGCTTTATTCTGGGGCTGGAGGGATGGCTCAGCAGTTAAGAACACTGACAGTTCTTGCAGAAGACCCAGGTTCGAATCCCAACACCCACATGGCAGCTAACAACTGTCTGTAATTGCAGTTCCAGGGGATCCGACAGCCTCTTCTGTCTTCTGCGGGCATTGCACAACATGGGTGCACTTACCTACATGCAAGCAATACACACATACACATAAAAATAATAAATAAAATATTTTTAAAAGTCGCTGTATTCCAAGTTATTAGGAAAGAAAGCAAGAATCACAAGCATTAAAGAACTTACTAGTTTTTTTCTAGGTGGTCTCACCCCCTACCCCTCAACCCCAAGAGTGCCCAACTGGGAGGTGGCCAATAGACAATGGAGATCAGATCTATTTATCTCTGAATATAGTTATTTTCCAGTCACTGTCCATAGATTAACCTAGACTTGCTTAAAGCTCAGCCCTGGTAAGTTAAAATTATTCCCAAGTGTCTTTGCTATGGAAAGAAAACAAACAAACAAACAAACAAACAAAAAACACAAAACCAAAGAAGCAAATGAACAGAAGAGCCAAGGGAGAGGAACTGCTTATCAGAGCACTGACCTCTTGTGATAACTTAAACAGCCACATGGGGAGCCTTTTAGGGCCTCAGAGGAGGCTGTGGTTCTGAAGACTGTTTTTGCCTCACTCTGGTCTCTTTTCAGATTTACCACCATGCTATCCACAACTGCCAACCGTGAAAAGTTTATTGATTCAGTCATATTCTTCCTGAGGACACATGGCTTTGACGGTCTTGATCTTTTCTTCTTGTACCCCGGACTACGAGGCAGCCCCATGTATGACCGGTGGACTTTTCTCTACTTAATTGAAGTAAGGCCAATATGCAAATCATTTTACTTTTCATCATGACTGGGCTCATGGAAGAGGGTTAATACAAGGCTGGGGCAGGGGTAAGGGTGGTAGAGAAGAAACAGAATATTCTTTTACTGACTCCTGTAGACGTGTTGGGCCACAACACTGCTGAGCAAGTTGCCCTGTGGTTGCTTCTGTCTGCACCTGGATCTTGCCTCAGCTCTGTAGCCTAAGTGATGCTTTCTCTCTCAGACTTCCTGGCCTTGCTCAGGCAGTGTCAGTCTGCACCCTGTGTCCCCAGCCTGTTTGCCTCCCATCTGTAAAGTCACTTGCCACGTTGGTGTGTGTCTGCCTGTTTCATAGCCTGTGGGCAGTGTCTGTATCCTCTCTGTTCCCATGTCTGGTTCAAAGGGCTCAGTAAACAATTCCTACATGATGCTTTTCCCCCTGTTTTTGGTTTTCTGTGTCTTTCTTTCTAGGAGCTCCAGCTTGCCTTCCAGAGGGAGGCAGTCCTCATTAGGCGCCCGAAGCTCCTGCTCTCCGCTGCTGTCTCTGGCATCCCGCATATCATCCAAACATCTTATAATGTGCACCTTCTAGGGAGGTGAGTGGATGTCATTCTAGAGTGGCCCAAGTACTTTCTCTTATCGTCTGTGTGCCATCCTGGTGCCAGTGAGGTTCTGGGGTTGAGGGGCATGGGTAGAGGCAGGGCTTTCTTTAGAATATCAGAACTAGGTGTTGTACTACCTCACCACAACACCATTATCATATATAGAATCTTCTGCATGGCCCATTATTGGATCTCACAAGTAGAGATTGCCACAGGCCTAGCCTCTTTCTGCTCTGAGCATAGGTATGGACATTCTCAATGCAACAGATATGCAACAGAGGGCAGGGAAATTAACAAGCAGTGCCTCAGAAACAACACAGGAATGCCCAGTCATGCCCAAATTTCAGAGCAAGTTATCTTTGGAAAATCTAAAAAGGAAGACAGAAATAGTGCACAAATCTTTCTGGATGTGCTGGTTCTAGAATGATTTTCTTGAACTGCAGTAATCAAGTATTTAAAGATGAAGAGACCAAGGCAGATGCAGAGAAAGAGAGGATGTGGTGATTCTGTGTGATCACATCAGAGAGAGGTATGTCGGTGTGGGAGGAAAGGTGGAGAGACCCAGCAGGGAAGAGAGCTTGGCAGTGTTAATATTGTTGCCAGGCAAGATTGAGAGCGTCCTGCCTTTATGAAACTAGGTGTTTTTAATTCTTCAGCTCTGAAATGGAGAAAGTTGGTTGGGTATGGTAGTACATGTCTGTCTATAATCCCAGCTCTTGGGAGGTAGAGGAAAGAGGAACATGAGCTTGAGACCAGCCTGGGTTACCTAATAAGTTCTAGGCAAGCCTGGACTACACAATGAGACTTTGTCATAAAAAATCAAACAGAAAAAGAGAGGGAGAGGAAGAAGGAAAGGGAGAAGGAGAGAGAGTGGGAGAGGAAAAAAGAGAGGGAGGGAAGGAAGGAGAGAGAAAGAGAGAGGGAGAGAAAGTGAGAAATAGAGCTGGCAAGTTAGCTTAGTGAGTAAAGGTGCCTGTCACCAAGCCTGACTACCTCAGTTTGATCCCTGAGACTCACATAGTAGGAGAGAAGTGACTCCCGCAGTTTTCCTCTGATGTTCACTCATGTATTGTTACACTTGAGCATGTGACTATACATATACGCAGTAAGTAAATATTGTAAAAAAAATGAGAGAGAGAGAGCAAATGAGAGCACACTGTGTTACTTAATCTATTAACTAGATTAAATTAGGTAACCAGTATAAACCCTTACACTTCTGACATTGTACCAAGCTCAGGAAGGACGGCAGCTCTTTCACTCTTATGGGACAGTACTGCTTTGGCTCATGACAGCTTGTGCAGACCTCCACCAGCAAACATGACACGTCTGCACATATCCTTTTCTTGTCTGATCTCTGTCTACTTCCACACATACTATCAGGATGTATAGAGTTTGATGAACAGCTGTCCCTAGCTAGAATTCTGTTCCATCCCAAAGTGGCTGGACATAGGCAGAGAGAGCAGGGAAGCTTTGATAACCAACTTACAGCTATCTAGTTAGCTAGTGCTGTGATGATCTCAGTTAAATATTTAGTCAGCCTGACATTCGTATCTCCTCCTCTGTTCCTTACAGACTTCTGGATTTCATTAATGTTTTGTCTTATGACTTACATGGAAGTTGGGAAAAGTTCACTGGACACAATAGTCCCCTGTTCTCCTTTCCTGAAGACTCCAAATCATCAGTAAGAAAAAGAAAGCTCTCAGGTGACCTAGGCATCCATCCCTGAGCTCAGGTCATAGGTGAGATTGTATTCTTCCTCCCTCCAGGCATATGCTATGAATTACTTGAGAAAACATGGGGCACCTGCAGAGAAGCTCATCATGGGGTTTCCCACCTATGGACGTACCTTTCACCTCCTCAAAGCCTCTAAAAATGGACTGCAAGCTGAAGTGACGGGACCAGCATCTCCAGGGAAGTACACCAAGCAAGCTGGCTTCTTGGCTTACTATGAGGTGATGGTGTAAGAGACCTCTGTCTAGAGGCTGGTGCTCCACAACTCCTAGCTGGGGCAAGGGGCAGGTCAAGAGCAATATCTTTCCCCTTTGCAATATATAATGTCAAATATATGCAAAAGTAAAGAGCCTCATAACACCATACCACCATATACCCAACTTCATCCCTAGCCCACAGTCAATCTTGCTTCGTCTCCAGACCCTGACTCCTTGCTTCTTCTCAAGGTTATTTTGAAGTAATCCCAAGATGTCCTCTACTATAGGTTTTTTCACCTGTACTCTAGTCTACCCCTAGTCCCTATTTTAACAAATCTTGCTTTGGAATGGCATAGAGGAAATAGACAGTTACTCAAGGGAATGGAAGATAAGAGTAGACCATAGAGCATGGGGTTATAGGGACCTGGAAAAGTCTTATGGAGCAAGTAGACTCTCAGCAGACTTTGAAGCACAGGAGAATCTTGTACAGGATAACAGGATGACAGGTGGATAGTTAAAGCCTTCCCTCAGGCAGGAGTGAGATGCTGAATGCCCTTCTAAGTTCTGCTCTGTGATGGATGGATGGAGATATTTTACTATTAATCTCTTGAAGCATGGTTGTGAGTGGTGTCATAGTTGAAATAATGTTTTTGAAGGACATTGTGAGTTAAAGAAAATCCAACACAGAGAGCCTTTAAAGTACAAAATAAAATAAAACAAAAAAGCTTCGCAAGAAGTGACTCAGACACTAACTTCTGCAGCACAATTTTGAGCACCTGTACTTCTCTGCAATATATAGTTCCTAGTGCAATGCTGGGAACTCAGTGCGGCTGAGCACTTGGTGGGCTGTAACAACCTAGTTCTGCCTGACTTTTAGATCTTTACATCCACTAGAAGTTCACGTTCTAGTTTGATAATTACCTATATGGACACTTTGTTTTGGGTACTAATGAACACAGGAAAGATTTGTTTATGAAAAGCCTGCAGCAGATGAAGGTTGGGTCACTGGTCAGGTTTGCTCCTCATAGTCCTTTGGTCCTGGTATTATTTACCAAACCCTGACTTGGTTTCTGATATAAGCCACTCACTCCTCCCTCTTTTTCTACCATGGACACTAGAGGAAGGACCATGTGACAGAGGGACATGTTCAGTATAGAGAGGAAATCCTTTGTGAACAGTGTTCCTACTCTCTTTGGTCTGCAATTGCCTGCCCCACTAGGAGGGTTTTCCTGGATTCTTTCTCCTAAGACAAGAGATAGTTTCTCCTGGTGCTTCTCTCCAAGGTGTTTCAGGTAACTCACATGTATCTTCCTGGCAGGTTTGCTCCTTTGTTCAGAGAGCAAGAAAGCACTGGATTGAGTATCAGTATGTCCCATATGCCTACAAGGGGAAGAAGTCGGTTGGCTATGATGACGCCACCAGCTTCAGTTACAAGGTGAGACTGGTTCTTTCTTGTTCTAGTATGTAGATTCTTACTAGCTTTACTGGGACTCTAATGTATTTCTCTCTCTCTCTCTCTCTCTCTCTCTCTCTCTCTCTCTCTCTCTCTCCCCCCCCATGGTGGTGCAGGGTTCCGAGGAGTGCCAGCTGCTGGGCGTGGCGCCGGTCTCCCTCGCGCCGCTGGGTGCGATGTGGTGCAGGTCTCCTGTGTGCACCTGGGAGTGCAGCGGGTCCCGCACCGTGTCTGTCGTGCACTTCCTCCAGATGCGAGATCCGTCAGCTGCCAGATCACATGGGAAGGTGCAGCACGGCGAAAGCTAGGGTTCCGTGAGTCATGGCTTAGAAGAAACAGCTTTCTCCGGAGAGACTGGATCGTTCGCAATAAGACACGGGACTCAGCTTAGTACGTGTTACAGCTCTTTATTCAGTGACTCAGCTCGGCTCCAAGTCTTAGTAATCCAGCTCCGATTATTGAGGGAAAACCAGGATACTTTATACTGTGGGGGTAGTGGTGAAAACCTTAGCTGATAGGTACTTTTAGGATGCCTTATTTACATGTGTAATGGGGCTCCTGCCAGGCTACCAGACTGCCTGAAAATCACACAGGAAAAAGCTGGCAGTTCCTGAGCCGGAGGCCATGTTTCTGTGATGGCTGCTTCAAAAGATGAGTCAGGAAGATGCTGGGAAGGCACCCTGCTGAAAAAGGAATCTCTGCATATGAGGCTGAGCCCATGGGCTATCCGGACATGAAGAGACTGCTACTTTACACAACAGGGGTCCCCAACACTCCCCCCCCCAATAAAATTGGCAAGCTAATTTACTAACTTATAAGCAGGATAAGCTCTCAGAATTCTTGGAGTTTCAGGATAACTATTATTTTCCTCCTCTGTTGTATTTTACATTTGGGGAAAGTAAACCCTACAAAGCAAAATGACTTGGCACCTGGATATTTAAATATGGAGTCTCTTCTTCTTGTGGTTTGCTTCCCTTTTCCTCCCTCCCTCTCTCCCTCCCTCCCTCCCTCCCTCCATTTTTTTTTGAGACAGGGTCTCAGTATGGCCCCAATATGGCCTCAGGTTCCTGGTTGGCCTGGAACTCTTCATGTAGACCAGACTGGCCTGGAATTTGTAGAGATCTGCTTGCTTTGCCTCTTTAGTGCTAGAATTAAAGATGTGTTCCATGACTCCCAGTTGTTTATTTTCTATCAGAGATTACCAGCAAAGTAGCAGTATGACCTGGATTTGAGCACAAACTCTGTGATTTAGTTATAGCTACAGTTTAAAAATCATGGAGGAAAGTCTTTATATTCTCATCTGTAAAAAGGGTACAGAATATCTGTTTTATCTGTACTTTTTAGCATCACTGTGACATAAGGTATGTGGAAGTAATTTTAAAATGATAAAGCATCAACAATTCAGGATGATGGTGGTGGTGGTGGTGGTGGTGATGATGATGAAGATGAAGATGATGGTGGTTAGCCGGCTGAAGGATCCAAAAACACAGGAGCTAACAGTTACTGAACATTAGCTATATGGCTGACAAAAGTTAAATAGTATTCCTATACAATATAACAGAAGATTTGCCATCTTAACTGTTTTTTTGTTTGGGGAGGAGGGAGTTAAGACAGGGCTGCAGCCTAGGCTTGCCTCAAATTTGCTATGCAGCCAAGGCTGACTTTGAACTTCTGATTCTTCTGCTGCAACATCCTGAGTGCTGAGATTCCAAGCATGATTCATGCCCTGCATTGAAACTATTTTTAAGCCTGTGATTTGGTGACATTTGTATTTGTTTGACTCTCACTACCATCCATTTTTAGAACTCTTTCATCTTCCCACATTGGAACTCTACCCATTAACCACCAGTTTCCCATCTCCTCCAGCCCCAGCCCCAGCCCCTGGTAATTTCCATTCTACCTTCTGCCTCTGTGGGGTTGACTCCTTTAAATACTTCATATAATAAGTGGAACCATACAGGATTTATCATTTTTCTTTTGCCCATTTTACTTAGCCTCGTATTTAAAAAAATACTCATCCATATTGTAATGTATATGAATTCTTTTGATCCTAAAATTTTGGAAATATTGTTTTTCACAAATGAGGTGACCAAGGCAGATACATAAAATTACATAGTTCCCAAGATCCCATAGCTAATGAGGAGTAGAGGCTAGAGTAAAATGTAGGTTATAGTCATAACTGCCCTCCTGCATTTCCTGCTGAGGCTTTACTCATCTTCTGTTTCTTTGCCACTGTACCCAGATTACAGGGTGGTTAGTACAGCATGTTGACTGTTACTTTTACAGGCAATGTTTGTGAAGAGAGAGAATTTTGGGGGAGCCATGGTATGGACATTGGATATGGATGATGTCAAGGGCACTTTCTGTGGCACTGGTCCTTTCCCCCTTGTCTATATACTGAATGACCTCCTGGTGCAGGCTGGTAAGTAACTAGGACCTGGAAACTAGGGTTGGATTTTCAGAACCAGACACTTGGTGGGTTCATTCTTCTAGGGCTCACAAGAAAACATGACATTGAGGGAAGAAAATTAACTTCCTTTGTCTGATCTGAAAATGAGAATAATCTTTACATTCAGGATGTTATAAGAACTAAATGAGATATGGGATGAAAACTGCACTGATTCATAGTTAACACTCGGTGCATTCTAGTTTATTTCTGTTTCTTCTGATCTCATGGGCAAGGACTAGAAAGGGGAGATATCTATTGTCTATCTATCTGTCTATCTATCTATCTATCTATCTATCTATCTATCTATCTATCTATCTATGTATGTATATAGATAGATAGATAGATAGATAGATAGATAGATAGATAGATAGATAGACTCTCATTCTGACATGCCCTAGGGAGTCTGTATGTTTTAGGAGTAACTCAATGATTTGCAGGAATTATACACCCTCAGCTCTCTGCTGTGTGTATGTTGAGAACGTATTATAAGTCACAGCAGAACTGCAAGTCTCTATCTATCTATCATCTATCTATCATCTATCTATCTATCTATCTATCTATCTTCTATCAATCATCTATATCTATCTATCTATCTATCATCTATCATCTATCTATCATCATCTATTGTCTGTCTAATCTATATATTATTTTTGTGCCAGAGTCTGCACCAGCAATTAGGAAATGAAATTTAGTATGCAAGAGTTGAAATCCCTTAGAGATTGTTTCTGGATAAGGCTGGTTGTAAAACAGGTCAGGCCTTCAGATGAACTCCAATGTATTCTTTTGCAACATGCTGTCTAGAGCTTCCTAACCTCAGCTTTATTCTTGGTATCTCCTACAATGTGGAGACCTTGAAGATTCCTCTTTGAGGAGTCAACAATGAATTAGATCTTGGTTAATAAGTTTAAATGGATGGAGGGAGGGAGGGAGGGAGAGATAGATATGAGGGTTTAAGCATAGGAAACTAATAGGCTCCTCCTTGGATTACTTACCAGAAATACAGAAAATCCAAATGGGTCCACAGCTTGGGACTACACTAACATGATAGGTTAGGGGAACAGCTTCTGTGTGGTGAGTTTTTTTTTTTTAAATCTGTGCCCTCAGGTGGCTAAATTATGAAATCCACCAATGCTAGGTACTTGGAGTGGGCACTTCAGACTTGCAATGGCTTTAGTTTTGCCAGGAATTAATAAGAAAAGAAGGAAGAAACCAAAATCTCATTTTTTTTCTGATGATTTTCTTTAGAGTCCAACTCAATGCCTTTACCACAAATTTGGTTCTCATCCTCTATGAATTCCTCAAGATCTGATTCTGAAATTCTGACTGTGATAGAAGCATTGACTACAGATACTATTAAGATTTTACCCCCAGGAGGAGAGACTATAGTTACTGAGGTCCATGGAAAGTTTGAAAATATGACTACAACTCCGAAGGGTGGACTTGTGACCCCTGGAAAGGAAACAGCATCCCCAGAAATGCATGCTGTAGCTATAGGAAGGACCACTGAAGCCCCTGAGACAAACACTACGACCTCTCTGGACCATCTGTCTGTGACGACTGCTGGGATGACAGTAGCCCTCCTGACACAGACCACTGTGAGAAGGAACATGACTACAGTAGGTCATCAGCTTGTGACCCATGGAGGGATGGATATAACCTTTGTGTATCATCAGACCAAGACCCTTAGTGAGGAGGAAACTTCTGGAAGGAAGGCTGTAGTTCCTGAGAAGGTCACTGCCTCTCCTCAAACGATGTCAGTCGCCCTTGATTGGCAGAATATAACTCTAAAATGGGAGAATTTAACTTCTGAGGTGGAAAACTGACCTCCAGGATGAGTAAAATTGGTCCTTAGATAGAATTGAGAGTAGGATGCTGTCCCCCAGTTCTGTCATCCTATTCCCAGGATACATTCCTTTTGCTTTTAGGACTAATTCACTCTTACTGATAAGTGTCATTCTTTTGTCAATGGCCCTTCTAACAAATCTCTCTCTTAAAATAGTTCCCAGAAAACTCTGCTGTGGCTCAGTGAGCATGAGCTCTTTTGGTGACAGACCCTGGGGAAAGCCCTTGCCTTTTCTATGTGATGAGACATACAGAGGCTACCCAATGTTTCCATCTGTCAACCATTTGTGGGCAAAACTGGCACCGAAACCACCATAGGTAATCTCTTTTTGGTTGAATAAACTGAAGCATAAGAATATACCTGAGGTCTCCTGAGATTCTTTTCTTTTCCTGAAAAAAAGAGATTCATTTTATTTTTATTTATGTGTACCTGTGTGTGCCTGTGTGAATTTATGCCATGTGTATGCAGGTGACCGAGGAGGCCAGAAGAGGATGTTGGATCCCTTGGAACTAGAGTTACAGGCAGTTGTGAGCTGCCTGACATGGGTGCTGGGACCTGAATTTGGGTCCTCTGGAAGAGCAATGAGTACTCTTAACTGCTGAGCCAATTTCCAGTCCCCACTGATATTCTTATAATGACTTGAGTAATTAATCCAGTTGTCACCTTCTTCCTATCAAGGTGATTTCCCTCCATTGCTATTTTCAGAAAGGCCTGCATGTCTGTTCTATAGTGATGTTTCCTGGTGTGGATTATGGGTTTCCTTCTCTAATGTTAGCACCTGTTTACTTCACTGTGGGTCAAGCCAGGACCTCTCCTATAGAAGTTTCCCAATCATCAGGGGAGCAGTGAAGGGAAGGGAGAAGTTGAGTCTTACAATGACATTCTCTGCTTGGAAAATCTTAGTTGTTCCTGTAAAAATACCCTTACCTATTCTTTCCTCAAGAAGCGGTTGAGAAAACAAAACTATACTTAAAATTATTTTAATAGGGAGCTGGAGAAATGGCTCACCAGTTAAGGGGACTTGCTGCTCTTGCAGAGGACCTCAGTTTGGTTCTCAAGTACCCACATGGCAGCTCACAATTATCTGTAGCTTGAGTCCTGGGGGATCTGATGCTCTCTTCTGGCTTCCATGGGCATCAGGCACACATGGTGCCCATATATGCATACATGGGCATGCTCATACACATAAAAATTAAAAAACCCATTTTAGTAGTATTATTGGATGTCTTAGTGTCCTGAAACACCAATTCTCATGCACTAGATGCCATAGTTTTTTCAGTATAACTCACTCTCATCTAGTACTACAGGTTGAAGACCAGGTTCCAGCCTTCCATGTCTAGAAGCCAACACAACGCAGTGTGGTTGTAAAATCTATCAATAATGCTGTTTGCTAGTCTATTTTTTTTGTCACTATTAACACAACACTATGAACTGGGTAAAGTATCAAGAAAGAGAATCATTTTGACTCACAGTCCTTGTTTAAGGTTGAGAAGCCATATCTGGTCTTCTTGCTGGGAGCATCCTAAGGGGTGGCACAGGGCATCACTCAGTGAGATAGGAGACATGTACATGTATGTGTCCTCTGGTTTCTCTTATAAAGCCACCAGCATTCTAGTCCTGGGGTCTCCTATCAAGTCTTAATTATATCTCAAAGGACCTACTTTTTTTCAGACTAATAAGCATTCTTTTTAAAGTTCATATTTATATTTTGATTTATGTGTATGAGTGTTTTGCCTTCATGTATGTAAGTGCACTTGTGTATGCAATGCCTGTGACTCCAGAAGAGGTCATCATATCCCCTGGAACTAGAGTTACAGATAGTTGTTAGCTGCCATGTGGGTGCTGGGAACCAAACCTGGATCCTCTGAAACAGCAGTCAGTGCTCTGAACTGCTGAGCCATATCTCCAGACCCAAGAATTCTTTTTTTATTATTGTTTGAAAATTCCATATATATAGTGCATTTTGAGCAAATTCACCTCCCTTTCTCTCCCCTCCAATTTCTTCCTTATCCTTTCACACCACCTCCCAACATGATGTGTTTTTTTTAAATTTTATTTTTATTTTTATTTTTTTCTTTAAACTCAGAGTTCACTTAGCGTACGTGGGTGTAGGACCACCCACTGGAGCATGGGTAGCCTCTCAGGGCCACATCTGAAGAAAACTGACTGTTCCTCCCTCACTGTCCATCCATTACCAATAGCTCTCCAGCTAGTGCTGGAACTTCATGAGCCCCTCTGCACTCTGTGCTGGGATTTTGGCTGACCTGATCTTGTGCAGGTCCTGTGCATACAGTCACAGCTGCTGTGAGTTCATGTGTACAACATCACTGTCATGTCTGGCAAACACTGTTTTGCTGCAAGTGTTTTTTACCTCTGGCTCTTACAATCTTTCCACCCCCTCCCATTTCTTCAGTGATCCCTGAAACTTGTGGGTAAGGGAGGGGATACAGATGTCCCAGTTAGAGCTGAGCACTCCATAGTCTCGGATTCTCTGTGTGTTAACTAGTTGTGGGAATCTGAATTAATGGCTGAAAGTCCTACTTGTAAACATTATAGTCAAATTACATTCCCACTCTTTTAGTACCTCACAATGGGAATTACACTACAACGTGACTTTTAGAGGAAACAAATAATACTAAAACTATAGCATTTATCCCTGGTCCCTAGTAACCCATTTTCTCCTTATACACAATGTATGATCATTCCATCATATAGTACCAAATATTAATTCATTCCAGCATTAATCCAAAAGTGCAAAGTCTCATCTGAGAGTACATATTCCATTTTGCAGGTGCAAGCCTGTAAAATCAAAATGAGTTATCTACTTACAATACACAGCAGTGCATCAGGCTCTGGGCATACATTCCTCTTCCAAAAGGGAGCAATAGGGGTTATTTCACCCAGAGTGTTCTGAAACCCAGCAGAGAGACACTGATTCCTTTTTAAAAATTAAAAAAATTTTTTATGTGTATGAGTGTTATGCCTGCATGTGCGTAAGTGCACTCATGTTGTGCAGTGCTAGCTGAGGCTAGAAGATGACATCAGATTCCCTGGAACCGGCATTATGGATGACTGTTAGCCACCATGTGGGTGCTGGGATTCAAACCGGGTCTTCTGCAAGAACAACCAATGTTCATAACTGCTGAGCCATCCCTCCAGTCCTCCAGACACTGATTCTTAAAGCCCCGTGTCTGGCCTCCTGTGCACACTGGGGTTGATATTGAGTTGTCCCTCTCCCCATAGCCCTGCTAGATTAGGGGCAGTGTGGCTGCTCTGTGGCTGGTGCCTATCAAAGACTGGCATTGCCTATTGCTGGTGGTGCTTCCTTTCCCTCCTTCCCACTGGGGCTCTGCTTCCACAATTTTCTTTTAAAATACTATTTTATTGATTTTTCTAGAACTTCATACAAGGTATTTTGATCACATTCAGACTTTCTCTCTCACCTCCACCCCCACCTTATTGCTGCCCCCCCCGCCAACTTCAAGTCCTCTGTCATTTTTCTTTTTATTTTTTTTTCAAACCTATCAGATCTAATATGTGCTCACCAAACACTCTTGGGTGTGGGTCTTTCCCTTGGAGTCTGGTCAACCTACCAAGTGATGAAGGCAAAGAAACAGACTCTCCATCTCCTGGATGCTATCAATTGCCAGTAGATCCTCAGCTAGGACTGAGACTTCTTGCCTACCTCCCCGATCCATGCTGAGTTTTTGTTTGGCTTGGGCTTGCACAGGTCTTGTGCATGCTGCCACAGGTGCTGTGGATTCATATATGCAACTACCCTGTGGTGTCCAGACAACATAATTCTCTTGTATTCATCTACCACCTC
Source organism: Nannospalax galili (assembly GCF_000622305.1). NCBI lineage: Eukaryota > Metazoa > Chordata > Mammalia > Rodentia > Spalacidae > Nannospalax > Nannospalax galili. The sequence goes on along the minus strand of NW_008339435.1, from coordinate 59,886 downwards.
TGACTCTTACAATCTTTCTGCAATGATCCCTAAGCTTTGGGAGGTCAGAGTGTGATATAAGTGTCCCATTTAGAGCTGAGCATTATGAATCACTTATTCTCTGCATGTAGACCAGTTGTGGGTCACTGTGTTATTCTCCATCTGCTGCAAGAAGAAGCTTCTCTAAGTGAGAGCTGAGTGATGCACTGATCTATGGTAATCTAAGTCATTATGAGTCAGTGCAATACTATGTCCATTTAGCAGAATAATAGTAGTCATCTCTCCCATATGGCTCATGACCTGTCTAGCCACAGGTTCTTGGCTCTGATAACAGGACCAGGTTTGGACTCCATCTTGTGAAGCAGGCCTTAAATCCGATCAGAAGGTTGGTTACTCTCATAACATTTGTGCCACATGTTTTTAGTCTTTTTGAGACAGGGTCTCTGTGTAGCCCCCCTGACCTGGAATTCAGTATGTAGACCAGGCTTGCCTTGAACTCATAGAGATCCACCTGCCTCTGCCTCCCAAGTGCTTGAATTAAAGGTGTATGTCACCATCCCTGGCACATTTGTGCCACTTTTGCACCAGTGGCCGTATCTTGCCAGGCCAGTTGTTATAGCTCGCAGGGTTCACAGGTAGATAAGGTTGATGATTAACTTTACCAGTAACATGCATATCATCTGCTAGTACTATGAAAGCTAGCCAGTAGAGATGAAGCTTTAAGGTCAGTAACAGCTTGATTCTGCCTTATTTGTTCTATGGTTCATGTATGTAGTATCTTCAGCAATAAGGTCTTTCAAGTTCTTGTGGCTAATCAATTACAATGGAAATATATGGTATTGTTTGAGGGTCTATGGGATCTTCCTGGTAAACAACTCCAAAAAAGGGAGTCCATTCCTGACACTGGACTTCTGTTTGCTAGCCTATGATGTCTAGTAGTGCCATTAAAGACCTATTATAGGGTAACTGCATTTAAACTATATTATATACATATAGATTTTAATAAGTTTCTACAATAATGGGGTTCTATATGATCTTTTCAAAGTGCCTTTAGTGTTTTTTATCCCTTTCCTTAGACCCTCTTCTTCCTTACACTCATGTACATAAAAATAATAAAATATTTTTAAAATTCCATTGTGTAAATGTACCATACTTTAATTATCCATTCATCAGCTGATGGACATTAGGTTGATTTCATTTCCTAGCTATTGTGAATAGAGCAGCAGTGAATGTGGATGCACATGTATCTTTGTAGTAGGATCTATAATCCTTTGGGTATATTCCCAAGAACGATGTGACTAGATCATGTAGGAAACTTATTTTTAGCATTTTGAGGAACCTCTACACTGATTCCCCACAGTGACTTCACCAGTTTGTGCTCCGACCAACAGTGAAGAGTTCCCCTTACCCCACATCCAAACCAGCATTTGTCATAATTTTTTTTTGTATCTTAGCGTTTCTGACTGGAATAAGATGAAATTTCAGAGTAGTTTTCATTTGCATTTTCTTAGTGACTAAAGATGCTGAATATTTAAAACATATTCCTCAGCCATTTGTGTTTCATCATTTCTTTGTTTAGTCACTTGCTTCCATTTTTAATTGGTTTTTTTTTGTTGTTTAGTTTTTTGTGTTCTTTATATATTGTAGATACTAACCTTCTGTCAGATTTATAGCTGATAATCTTTTTTTCTATAGGTTGCCTCTTCACTCAAATGATGGTGTCCTTTGTGTGTAGAAGCTTTTTAGTTTTATGAGGTCCCATTTTTTAATTGATGTTCTTAATGCCTGTGCTATTGGGGCCCTGTTCAGGAAATTCTTTCCTGTGAGCTCTAAGTTTCAGTGTGTTCCCTACTTTCTCCTCTATCAGATTCAAGGTATCACATCTTACGTTGAGGGCTTTCATCCATTTGGAATTGAGTTTTGTGCATGCTGAGAGAGATGGATCTAGTTTCAATTATACATGTAGCTGTCCAGCTTCACCAGCACCATTTGTTGAACATGCTATCTTTTGTTAAATGTGTATTTTTTTCCCTTTGTCAAGAATTATGTGACTGTAAGTGGGTGAACTTATATCTAAGTCCTCAGTTCAGGAAACCTTACAAAGGGAGTGCTAACTTCTGAAGGAGACATTTTGTCTTGGTTATTAATGTTGTTTGTATTTTTGTTTTTTAATTTTTTTAATTGAATTTTTGTGTATTTCATACAGAAAATCATCTTTATAGCCTATCTAGAACCTCTCCCTTTAAAAATGATCACCCCTTTCTTACCCAGCAGTAATCAGCTGCCAATAATTCTTTGACTAAGATTGGGGCTTGCTGTTCATTTCCACAGTTCTGTGGTGAGTTTTTGTCTGCTTAAGTTTGAATGGGTCTTGTGTATGCTGACAGCATTGCTGTAGGTTCATATGAGAAGAGTCCCAGGAGCCTGTAGGACTATTTCCTTATGGTCATGCACCTCCTCCCTGGCTCTTAGAATCTTTCTTCCCCCTCTTCCATATGGTCCCTGAGCCCTGGGTGGGTGGTTTTTAATAAAGGAGTCCTGTCCAAGGATACACACTCTGCAGACTCTTATTCTCTGAGTTTTGGCTATTTGTGGCCTTTTGTGCTCGTGGCCCTCTGTTGCATGAGGGAGCTTCATTGATGAGAGTTGAAGGATGCATTAGTGTTCTCTTCATCCATTTTTCTATGTTCTGTGAGCCTTAGGTGAAGAGGTTGCATCATAGATGCTCTACTTAGGCTTGAGCATTTCACAGACAATCTGTGTGTGTGACCAGTTGTAGAATTCTGTAATTATCTCTGTCTCTTGAAAAAGAAGCTTCTTTGATGGGTTGTAACTGGGATACTTGTCTATAGATTTAAAGATCCATATTTTGCACATAGTAAGAAATTACATTTGTCTAGGGATTTGACAGCCTTGAATTTTCCTCTAAGATCTATGACCTCTCTAGCTATGTATATTTGGCTAGATTCACAGTACCATACATGAGTTTCCTCCCATTGAGGGGCTTTAAGTCCAATTAGGTAGCTGTTGATTACCCCCAAGATAAAAGTATCACTACTGCACCAATGTCATTTGCTGTGCTGGTCATTGATGTAGTTTTTAGGCCTTGAAGCTGGAGTTGGATCATCAATTGATGTTCTCCCTTAGCAGCTTGTGTAGTGCTCTCCAAAGCTATGAGACCTAGCCTTTGGTGTGTGTGTGGGGTAGCTTCCAGGTCAGTTCCAGCTCTATTGCTTCAAATCCTGTGTCTGAAGTATGTCCTGTCTCCATCAATAGGGTCTTATCATCAAGATCTGGGAAGAAATCAAGTACTGTGGCAATAGCCTGTGTAATTTTGGGAGTCTCTTGGACTACTCAAAGGAAGGTTTCTCCTGTCTGGCACTGTTTCTTGTTAAGTAGCCTTTGGCTATACTCATGGATCCATGTAGAAATGTAATATGTGTAATTTTTCAGTAGGTTTTGGGACTAATATGATTCCCTCTGTTTTTTTATACTATCTAGTCACTATTTATCTCTCCTCTTTCTCTCCCTGTTTTATCCTCCCTCCCCACTCTTCCCATTTAAACTGTCCATTTTCTCCATTTCTCCTTTGATAATTTCTGTCTACTATGGTCCCACCTCTCTTGAGTGCCTTCTTCCCCTTTATTCCCACAGTTCCTTGTATAGCCCCCTCCCTTTCCCCCTTCCATTTAACTATCCCCCTTTTACACATTTCTTTCTTAGTAATGCCTGTTTCCTACTATTCTCTCTCAGGTTCCTTCTTTGCCTTGTTTGTGATTCTGGTATGAAACTCAAGCCTTCCTTTGTTGAGTTGAAGTCTGATTCTGTTTGTATTATTGGTGTGCCTTGGTTTGTTTTCTTATTGGTTATGTAAAGCTGGTTGGTGTAGGTTTTGGGTTCTCTCAGATTTTATGTTGGATGGAACAGATTGGCTTCAGTTCAGCTGCTCAGGAGCTCCCACAGAGTCCTAAGTCAGGCTTCAGTCAAGTACACGCAGGCTTCCTTCTAACATCTGGACCCCTACTAGCAGGGAATCAGCAAAATTTGGGAGGCTCATTAAAGGGAGGCCTAATTTAAGTACTCTCAGGCAATCTGCTAAGGTCTGGTCCCCTACTGTAGGGCAGAGAGGTCTAGCTTTCTGTATTTGTAATGAGACTGTGGCATTTGGAATTGTGTTGTTGGCAGTGAGCTGATCTCACCTTTATTGAGTGGGTGTTTGTATCTTTGTTTGCTGTTGTCTCAACTTGTCAGGATATGGGCCAACTGGGTACTGCTTGGTATTTGTGCTCTTTCATAAGTTTTAGGGGCCATTTTGTGTTGACTTGCAATTGAAGTGTAAGAAATGGTCTCAGTCCAGCATGGGATAGATGCAACTTCTGAGTCTGAAGATTCAGGACAGACTCCACACAGTCCTAGAGAAGCAGGGTGACCTGGATGGCTGCTAGGTAAACATGCAGACAGACAGGTCAGGCTGGGGGTGATTAAAATAAAATGTGCCAGTGTAACTCTTGACTAAATCTGTCTGGGTGATGTTCTGGCTTCACAACCCCAACTATGCCTGGGAAGATGCAGATGGTTGCAATGGCAGAAAGGTTCTGTAGAACCAACCAAGCTGGGCCAGTGGGAAGGCTATGAGACCCAAGTTAGACCTGTCTAGAGTGATTTTCAGATATGGCAAGACTAACAAGTACAGTAGGTGCACAGAGCTGAACCACCGAGCAGGATTGGGAGCTGGAATGACTGATGGGAAATGCTAGGGTTAGGGAACTCACTGGTCTGAGGGAACTCTCAGGTTTGGAATGGGATTTCATAATAGGAACAGGAATTTTCCTATTAGAGAATATCTGTTGAATAACTGTAGAGAATGGCTGAGGTGAGTTGTGGGAGGGGATCACTAACACTGCCTCAATAGGAGCACACAACTTAGGGAAAGGTAAAGTTCTAAGGAAGGAGTTTGGGTTTGATAAAATCCAGTATCACTGTTATGGTGAAAGCTTGTTGCAGTGTGGCATACAAAGACCCGACTCTTCATTCTTGCTGATGTACGAAGATCAGCTGGGGATAAAGATTAATCTTTGACATTTCTTCTTGAGGTTAGAGGCTATCTTATTTGGAAGAAATACAAACCAAGTCTCTGTGATCTTTTTAATTTTTTATCTTTAAAAAAAATTAGTGTGTGTGTGTGTGTGTGTGTGTGTGTGTGTGTGTGACACCCCCTCACAGTGAACATGTGAAGGTCTGAGGCCAACTTTCAGGAGTAGACTCTCACCTGTTGAGGCAAGCTCTCTTTTGTTTTTGCTGCTGCAGCTACATGCTCCAGCCTAGCTGGGCAGCAAGCTTCCAACTGATGGTTCTGTCTCAGTCTTCCTATCTCTTCTTGCTATGGGAGCTGGAATTACAGGTATGTGTGACTTTCTGAGTGGTTTTTCTCATGGGTTTTGGCTTTCCATGTGACTTCAGGCTCTTCATGTGAATTCTAGCTGGAACCCAGGTTGCCAGGCTTGAATGTCAAGCCTGTTTACCTCTGGAGCCATCTCTCCAACTGTCTGTAGGATCTTAACACAGCAAGCTGTCCTCCAGAGCTTTACCCTAAGATACTGCTCAGTGCCTACCACAATACAGATACAGAGAAGAATTTTTTCTTGGTATGCAAGTAGCAATCCAAAATTCAAAGCAGGCCTTGAAGTCAGAAAACTTTAGCTGGGAGTTTATTCAAAATGACTGCAGTTGGCACAGTTGTACCTCGAGATTTAAGTACCATTCATTGGGAAATGGACTGTTTTCTACTGGCTTCCTATGATACTCATGCAGAGTTCTGTATTGCTACATGGTTCCTACCTCCTCTCAGTTTATTCCTTAAGCATCCTTGGAAAGCCACAACCCTAGAGGGAAAATTGTGAGAGAAGAGACTCGAAAAATCTGTGGTGTGAGGTGATAGAATACACCAGAAGAGGTCTGATAAGTAATGAGAACAAATGTTAAGGCCCTTCTGGACCTCGCCTCCCACTGGTCAGTGCCAGTTAAGTATTTCATTAACTTTAGAGTTTATAATTATATACCCTAATTACAGATGTGCCCCAGGGGCCTGGTTCCTCCAAGGGGCAGAGCCTGCTGTGGAGAATTAGCTGTGGAGAGTTAGCCATGGAGAGAGGGGTTTCTGGTCACATCTTGGGATGGAAGCTGGAACGGCATGGGGCAGCAGGCGTGGAGAGAAAGATGACTCTGGCATCTCACCCACATGGATGTGAGAGGGGCCATTTATTGACCTGGGGTGAGACTGCAGGCCCAAGATGCATGGGTGAAAGTTAACGGGGACTGTGGGCGTGTGCGGAAGCAGTCTGGAATGGTGGGCTGAGCCGTGCAGAGCTGGGTGCCAGGTGTCAGGTGTTTGTTTCTTTGTAAGTTTCTCCATTCCCCCCCAAAGATATAAAATGAAAAGTTCAGGTAAAAATGTTATGTGGTTTGTCTGATAGTGCCTTGAGCAAGAGACCCTGAAAAAACAGAGAGTGGTAAGGTGAAAATTTAGTGGGACATAATTGGCATAGTTGGCAGGATGAAGGTGCTAAAAATGACAAACCTCAGAAGTTTGGAAAAAGCTAGGGAGCTGATGGTGGCACTGATGTGGTTTTTACAATGGATTATAAAATATGTAACTAAAATGGGGCCGGCCATGCAAAAGTGTGGGCCACAGCAGTGTTGTAAATGTGGGGGTATGTTGCAGGTGTGTGAAGATTTGTTAAAGGTTGTCCAGAGGCTAGAAAATCTTTTACTGGCTCTGGACACAAACAGAGTGCCCAGAGAGGGGGCGTGGCCACTTTGCATAATAAAAGATGTGCCCCAGGCAGGGGAGGCTGAAAAGGCTAGGGAGGTCCTGGCAGATCTAGTTGCAGAGCTTAAGAGAGAAAAAAAGTGCGACACTTGTGTGAGATCCAAGGACTCAGAGGAAAAGACAGATAATAGTAAAAAAGAAGATGACCTAAAAATAAAAGTAGCTAAGGCTGCCCCTCAGATTCAACCATTGATACAAAAGGAAAAAAAGCTAACAGTGCTGTAGCTAGGAAATAATCCATGCTGGAACTGTTAAAACTAGGAAACACAAGCAAGCAATCAGAGATCCCCTAGCCATGTGGCTTGTGAGACTAAGGGACTTCGGAGCAAATGATGTCAGTCTAACTCCTTCAGAAGCTTCATAGCTGAGTTATATAACCACTCTCCATCCTTACAATTTGGCTGTTCAGCCTAGGCCAATGCAGGGGGGAGCAGTCCTTAATGGGGTGGCTGGTTGAAGGCATTAAAGATACATGGTCGTCACTAAGGGAGACTAATATGATTAGCAGGGCTAAGGGACTTCGGAGCAAATGATGTCAGTCTAACTCCTTCAGAAGCTTCATAGCTGAGTTATATAACCACTCTCCATCCTTACAATTTGGCTGTTCAGCCTAGGCCAATGCAGGGGGGAGCAGTCCTTAATGGGGTGGCTGGTTGAAGGCATTAAAGATACATGGTCGTCACTAAGGGAGACTAATATGATTAGCAGGGGCTGTATAGCATCATCTTATTCAAAGGACCTGGAATTTGAAAGGATTTGGTGCTAGGATCCACATATGCAGGAGAACATATGTCATTTATTTTTCTGAGTCCGTGTTACTTCACTTAGTATAACAGTTTCTAGATCCATCCATTTACCTGCAAATTTCATTATTTATCTTTCTTTACTGCTGAATAGAACTCCATTGTATAAGTATTCCACATTTTTGTTAACCACTCATCAGTTGAGGGACACTTAGATTGCTTCTATCTCTTAGCTATTGTGAAAAGAGCAGCAACAAACATGGTTGTACAAGTGTCTCTACAATAGGATGAGCCCTTTGGGTATATGCCAAAGAGTGGTATAACCAGATCATATGGTAGGTTCATTTTTAGTTTTTAAGAGTTCTCCACACTGTTTTCCATAGAGGCTGTGTGAGTTTGCAATCCCATCAGCAGTGAATGAGCGTTCCCCTTTCTCCACATCCTCACCAACATTTGGTATCATTTGTTCTCTTGATCCTAGCCAGTCTGATTAGGGTAAGGTGATACCTAAGGGTGGTTTTAGTTTGCATTTCCCTAATTACTAACAATGTTGAACATTTTTTGAGATGTTTCTTAGTCATCTTTATTTCTTCCTTTGAGAACTCTCTGTTTAGATCTTTAAGCCCATCTTTTAATTAGGTTACTTCTTGTCTTGATTCTCTATTTTTTGAGTTCATTATATATTCTGGATATTAAACCTCTGTCAGATGTTTCACGAGTGATGATTTTCTCCCATTCTGTGGGTTTCCTGTTCGCTTCCCTGGTTGCCTCCTTTGATGTACAGAAGCTTTTTTAGTTTAATGAGGTCCTACTTGTTGATTGCTGACCTTAATTCCTGAGCAACTTCTGTCTGATTTAGAAAATCCTTCCCTACACTTATATCCTGTAAGTTACTGCTAATATTTTCTTCTAATAGTTTCAGGGTTTTCAGTTTCACATTGAGGTCTTTAATCCATTTGGAGTTGACTTTTGTGCAAGGTGAACAATAAGGAGATGAAGGACCTCCCATATTCATGGATTGGAAGAATTAATATTGTTAAAATGGCTATCCTAGCAAAAACAATATATAGATTCAATGCAATCCCAATCCAAACCCCTGTGACATACTTCACAGAATTAGAAAAACGCATCCTTAAATTCATATGGAGGCACAAAAAACCCCAGATAGCCAATGTAACCCTGAGCAGCCAGTATTCTTAACCAGAGTCATCTCTTCAGCCCCTGAAAACATAACATTGGTTGAGAGAAAACTAAAAGAGGACAGGCATGAAGCTGACAATTGATTTTCTCTTTAGTGGGAGCATTCATGGAGAGAGGAAAGGAAGGTAAGTGGACTGATTCCACATTCAGGGAAATGATAAAGGGGAAACTCTTTTGAGCTGAGGGCTGTTGTGGAAAAGGGTGTGTGTGTGTGTGTGTGTGTGTGTGTGTGTGTGTGTCTGTGTGTCTGTGTGTTTGTAGATGAAGAGGTTGTACCCTGAATATTGAGTACCTTTTCTCCTGTCACATTTCCATACTACCACATTCCTGCTTCAGCACCACCATTTTTCTTTTTTACCATTATTTTTTTTTAATTTTTAATAACTGCATGATTAGAAGAATCATTTCACTACAGCTTTAACATATTCAGTAATGCATCTCTTTCACAAGTGGCTGCAAGTTTCTAGGTTCACAGTTGAATTAATACAGTTATACAATATTGAACTCAGTAAAAGCCCTGTAAGACGTAAAATTGAATGAGTTCTTAACCTTTAAAAAAAGATCTCCATTTTATTTTAGAATATATTGCTCCTTGCAGACTCATTGCTTTTGTTACTAACACTGAGATGTTGGTGCATGTGTCTCTAATCTGTATGCATCTGATTATTACTAGTCATAATTGGTTGCACTTGGACCCTTGGCACCTGTGTCTGTCTATGAAGTCATCAGGTGAATTTCAATGGTAACGTTTATCACCTCTACTAATTAGCATGACGTAAATTTCCATGCTTCCTCCTCAAATATAATACAATTAAAAAAATTGTTAACTTTTTTTTTGTGTGTGTGTATATCACACAGAACATCCCAAACCATCTTATTCAACTATACACCCACTTCCCAGATGGCACCCTCCCATAGCCTCCCTCCCCCCACTACAGTCCTTATACCCTGATATCCCTGCCATTGTCTGCTGTGTTGTTGGCACCCCCAGCCATTCCCCACTACTTGCCCTTCTGGTGAATCTAGTCAGCC
>NW_008339435.1:47861-48489 GCF_000622305.1 Nannospalax galili | reverse complement strand
TCTACAATAGGATGAGTCCTTTGGGTATATGCCAAGGAGTGGTATAACTGGATCATATGGTAGGTTCATTTTAGTTTTTAAAGAGTTCTCCACACTGCTTTCCATAGGAGTTGAACAAGTTTGAAGCCCCACCAACAGTGGATGAGTGTTCCCCTTCCCCACATCCTCTCTAACATTTGGTATCATTTGTTCTCTTGATCTTAGCCAGTCTGACATGGGGTAAGATGAAATTTTAAAGTGGTTTTAATTTCCATTTCCCTAATTCTTAGTGATATGAACATCTTTCAAGATGTTTCATAGCCATCTTTACTTCTTTTGAGAACTCTCTGTTCAGCTCGTTAGTCCATCTTTTAATTGGGTTACTTCTTGTCTTGATTCTCTGTTTTTTGAGTTCATTATATATTCTGGATATTAAATCTCTGTCAGATGTCTCGCTGGTGAAGATTTTCTCCCATTCTGTGGGTTTCCTCTTCACTTCCCTGGTTGCTTCCTTTGATGTACAGAAGCTTTTTAGTTTAATGAGGTCCCATTTGTTGATTCTTGACTTTGTTTCCTGAGAAATTGATGTCCAGTTTAGAAAATCCTTTCCTACACCTTGTAGGTTTTAGCCAGTGTTTTCTTCTAACAG
>NW_008339435.1:45000-47843 GCF_000622305.1 Nannospalax galili | reverse complement strand
AGTTTCAGGCTTTACATTGATGTTTTTGATCCATTTGGAATTGACTTTTGTGCAGGGTGAAAGCTAGGGTTTTAGTTTCATTCTTCTACAGGTGGAGATTCAGTTTTGCCAGCACCATTTGCTGAACATGCTGTCTTTCCTCGAATGAATATTCTTGGCCCCTTTGTCAAATATCAGGTGGCTGAAGTTGCATTTTCTAATATGTGGGTCTTCAATTTTGTTACATTGATCTATGGGTCTATTTTTGTGTCGGTACCATGTTATTTTTATGACTATAGCTCTGTCATACATTTTAAAATCTGGTATCATAATACCCCCCTCCCCCAGGCATTGCTCTTAGTGCTCAGGCTTGTTTTGGCTCTCTGATGTCTTTTGTGCTTCCATATGAATCTTAGGATGTTTTTTTCCAATTCTGTGTAAAATGTCGTGGGGATTTTGATTGGTATTGCATTGAATCTATAAATGACTTTTGGTAGGATGGTCATTTTCACAATATTAATTCTTCCAATCCATGATCATGGGAGGTCCTTCCATCTTCTGATGTCTTCCTCAATCTCTTTCTTTAAAGATTTAAAAATTTCATTGTAGAGCTCTTTAATATCTTTGGTCAGATTTATTCCGAGATATTTTATTTATTTAGTTTTTTTTTGCAGCTATTACGCATGGGAGATCCTTCCATCTTGTGATGTCTTCCTCTATCTCTTTCTTTCTTTAAAGATTTAAAATTTTCATGTAGAGGTCCTTAATGTCTTTGGAGAAAGGCTACAGACTTTTGTAGGTTAATTTTGTAGCCTGCCACTTTACTGAACATGCTAATAATTTATAGGAGTTTTCTGGTGGAATTTTTGGTGACTCTTTGATATAATATCATGTCATCTGCAAAACAGGGTAATTTGAGCCCTTCTTTTAAAATTATTACTCCTTTAATTTTGTTCTCTTGTCTTGTTGCTCTTTCAAGAGTTTCAAGCACTATGTTAAAGAGGAGTGGGGATAGTGGGCAGCCTTCTCTGGTTCCTGATTTCAATGGGAATGCTTCCAGTTTTTCTCCATTTAGAATGATGTTGGCTGTGGGTTTGTTATATATGGCTTTAATTATGTTGAGGTATGTTCCCTCCAGTCCAATTCTCTGTAGGACTTTGAACATAAAAGCATGTTGAATTTTGTCAAAGGCCTTTTCTGCATCTATTGAGATGACCATGTGGTTCTTGTCTTTGAGCCCATTTATATGATTTATGATGTTTATAGACTTATGTCTATTGAACCATCCCTGCGTTTCTGGGACAAAGCCAACTTGATCATGGTGGATGATCTTTCTGATGTCTGTCTGTATGCAGTTTGCAAGTATTTTGTTGAGAATTTTTGTATCTATGTTCATTAAGGATATGCATCTATAGTTTTCTTTTTTGGTTGTATCTTTATCTGGCTTTGGTATTAGAGTGGTGCTGGCTTCATAGAAGGAATTTGGAAGTTCTCCCTCCATTTCTATCTTTTTGAGTAAATTAAGTAGTATTGGATGTAATATTCTTTAAATGCCTTTAAATTCTTTAAATGTACAGTATTCTGCTGTAAATCCATCTGGTCCTGGACTTTTTTTAGTCAGGAGGTTTTGTATTACTGTTTCAATTTCCTTATGTGTTATGGGTCTGTTTAAGCTGTTGATATCTTCTTTGTTTAGGTTTGGTGGTTCCCATGCTTTTAGATACCCATCCATTTCTTTTACAGTTTCAAATTTAGTAGCATATAGGTTTTTAAAGTATTCGCTTATAATATTCTGGATCTTTTTGGTGTCCGTTGTGATGTTTTTCCCCTTTCATCTCTGATTTTGTTAATTTGGAGGTGCTCTTTCTTTCTTTTGGTTAACTGGGCTAAGGGTCTGTCAATTTTGTTTATCTTTTCAAAGAACCAGCTCTTGGATTCATTGATACTTTGGATTATTTTCTTTGTTTCTATTTCATTAGTAGCCGCTCTGATTTTGTTATTCCTTCTTGTCTGCTGGGTTGTGATTTCATTTGGTGTTGTTTCAATTTCATTAATTTCTGCCCTGATTTTTCTTATTTCTTCTTGTGTTTTGGATTTGGGTTTCATTTTCTGTTGCTTTTCAAATGTCTTGAGTTTCAACGTTAAGTCATTTATTTGTGTTCTTTCCTAGTTTTTGATGTAAGCACTTAGAGCAATAAACTTCCCTCTAAGGACAGCTTTCAGCATGTCCCAGAGGTTTTGTTGTGTTATATTGTCCTTTTCATTTAGTTCCAGGAATACTTTTATTTCTTTCTTAATTTCTCTTTTGACCCATTCATCATTCAGGAGTGTGTTATTTAATCTCCATGTGTTCCTGTGGTGATTAGGGCTTCTGCTGGTGTTGATAGTATGCTTTATTGCACTGTGGTCTGATAGAATGCATGGAATTTTTTCACTCTTTTTGTATTTGTTGAGGTTTGTTTTGTGCCCCAGTATAAGGTCGATTTTGGAGAAGGTTCCATGGAGTGCTGAGTAGAAAGTATGTCCTTTGGTGCTTGGGTGGAATACTCGGTAGATGTCTGTTAAGTCCATTTGATATATGGTATTGTTTAATTCAGATTTCTCTCTGTTAACTCTCTGCCCTATTGACCTATCTAATGGAGACAGTGGGGTATTGAAGTCTCCTACTACTAATGCGTTGGGATTAATCTGGCTCTTAAAGTCCTGTAGTAGTGTTTTTATGAAGTTCAGTGCACAAGAGTTTGGTGAATATATGTTCATGATTGTAATATCTTCTTGATTTATTGTTCCTTTGATCAGAATGAAGTGCCCTGTTTATCTCTTCTGGTTAATTTTAGTTTGTAGACTATTGTGTCAGATATTAC
>NW_008339435.1:43284-44990 GCF_000622305.1 Nannospalax galili | reverse complement strand
TTAAATTGCTACGCCTGCTTTTTTCTTAGTACCATTTGCTTGGTACTTTTTTTTCCATCCTTTCACTTTAAGATAGTGTCTGCCCTTGAAAGTGAGAAAAATTTTTTGCAGACAACAAAAAGATGGGTTTTGTTTCTTAACACATTCACCTAGTCTGTGTCTTTTGACTGGGGAATTCAACTGTTAATATTTAAAGTTATTAATGAAAGATGAGTATTGAATCCTGTCATTTTTATTTCTGTTTACATTCTTGATATAGCTGTACTTTTCCACAGTTATACCTTCATTGAATTTCTTTCCACAACCCCTTGGGTATAGTCATTCCTTTCTTCAGCTCTTTGTATTGCTTCCAGAACTCTCTGAAGGGCTGGTTTTGTGGATATGAATTCCTTCAGCCTGTTTATGTCATGGAAGATTTTTCTTTCCCCTGCAACTATAATAGACATATGGCTGGGTATAGTAGTCTGGGTTAGCATCTGTGGTCATTTAAAACTTGGAATACTTTGGTCCAGGCTCTTCTGGATTTCATAGTTTGCACTGTGGTCAGCTGTAATCCTAGCAGGTTTTCCTTTATATGTGACTTGTTTCTTTTTTGCAGCTTTCAGTATTGTTTCTTTGTTTTGTACATTTAGTGTTTTTACTATGATGTGCCATGTAGAGTTTCTTTTCTGTTCCTGTGTGTTTGGTGTTCTATATGCTTCTTGTATTGGTATGGGCATGTGTAGCAGGAGGCCTCCAAAGATGGTGTGGACCCAGAGCCCTGGGATTCAGCGAGAATTCACTTCATTTCTTGGTCCACAAATAGCCCGCCAAAAGGAGCCCATGCCTCAGTACCCTGCTCACGAGCCCAGTGACTGCTGACAGACTGCGTGGCACAGACCAATCAGAAAATGATATGCTGACTAAAGACTTGGGGGTGGAGAAAAGGGAAATATAAGGCCTGCCCCCTCCTGCATTAAATGAGCCTGCAGCACCTCGCTTAGTGGTTGCTTCTATCTGACTCCCGGGGTCTGTGTGTCATGACTCCATGCCTCTTGCCACCCCCCCCATTGGCAGGGGACCTGATCCAGGTCAGGGTCTTTACGGCTGTCCTGAGGAGAACCCGCAACACCTGGCGCCTGAACAGGGACTCCTGCCCATGGTGTTGGCAACACCCAGAACCTCGGTTCGTTCGGTAAGTAGGCCCCTGGATTTATCTGTTTCTTGTTTGTTAGATCAGGGAGGCACACTCTGCCACGTGGTCCCGAAGTCCATGTTTGGCACCTCCCCCCTCTTGGCTCATCCCGGTGAGTTCACATAAGGGCTGATCCACCCTGAACTCAGAGCCCAGGATTTGGGTCACCCTGTTGCCTGTCTTGGAGACACTGTGTGAGCATATGGCTGTCACAGCCTCCAGAAGTCCCTCACTGAGCACAAGACATTTGGATTCGATACACCTTTACATGTCAGGGCAGTTTACATCTGAGTGGCTCACAGTGCTTCTTTGCTTCCTTTGTGCCCTCTTGGTAGTCACCTTGTCTTCTACTTTTGTGGTGAATTCCCCTTCATGAGACCCTCCCACAATGGGAAATTTACCATCACAATGCAGGGAACCACAAACGGCAGCACTCAAGGTGCTCCTTAAAACCAGAGGGTTGAAAGTGAAACCAAAAGATATCGAACACTTTTGGGATGAAGCCACTAATTTGGCTCCGTGGGTCTCCCCT
>NW_008339435.1:38836-43182 GCF_000622305.1 Nannospalax galili | reverse complement strand
TTAGCCTTAAATCCTCCTCTCCTGAGGAAGTCATCTTGGCCCACAACAAACACTGCCTGGAGCAATCTAGTGTAGATCTGGCTATGGCCTCGACCCCAGACCTCCCGGACCCAGAGGTGGATGCAGCCTGTGTGCCCACTTCCAATAAGGAAGGAGCTCCTTTGCCTATATCTCAGGATACTCTCCTAGAGCAACCATGCCCATAAATTACCCCACCCCATTACCCGTGGAAAGAGTTACTCTCTCCCCCCCCAATAACCATCCTGCCCCTTCCCCTGCTACCATGCCCTTCCCTCCTAGGCTACCTTCCTTAAAGCCTCACCCACCTTTGTCCACATTTCTGGTTAACGTTGGCCCTGATGTGATGTAGCATCCATGACTTCCCACTCCACTGGCTGACCTCATTCTTATCCACAAGGCAGCTGAGCAATCAGGCCCTGACTCCCCATATTTTGATCAGGTTCTTCGCCAGTGGTCCTTACATTTACAAACCCACTATGATTGGTATAGCTTACTAAAGGCAGTCTTAGAACCCTCAGTCTTTCTAAACTAGTGCACAGCCTATGATGATCAGGCTGAAAACCAGGCACGCCTAAATCTCCAATATGGCCTCAACATTACGTTGGACATGCTCACAGGACATGGACAATGTACTGACCCCATCTCCCAGTCTACTATTGGCCTCCATGCCTATTTTCAACAAGTTTCTGGCTTGGCCTTTAAGGCCCTTAAATGTTGCTCCCCCCATGAACCACAAGTCTTTTTCCGTAATTTGATTCAACAGTCAGGGGAGTCCTTCATGGACTTCCTTACCCATGTCGCCTGTCACCGAGGCAGTAGAGTGGAGGGTGGAGTCTGGACCCACCCGAGAGGTGCTTATCAAACAATTAACTTGGGAGGGACTAAACATCCCTACGTGCCTGTCTGCAATGATAACATTCACAAATGGGTACTTGCTACTAGAGACTTAAACCCTAGGGCAGGCCCTGTTGAGGCTTTGACTGCCTCTTTGGAGACTCTTTTGTCTCAAGGAAAACTCATCCACTTTGGTGCACAGGAAGGCTGCTGGAACTGGGAGGCCACTTTCGTTGCCACTGCCCAAGAGGTACAGCCCGCCCCATGACCCACTGCCCCAAGTGCAAAAGAGGGTTCCATTGGGCTAAAGACTGTAGGTCATAGCTTCAACAGGACTCGGCTTCTTTAAACTCCACCCAGGGTGCCCCTCAGCCCTGCCCACAAGAGGGGAAATGAGACAGATATTATGGACTCTCCCAATCCTCAACCACTCCCCACTAATGACCCTGTTTCTAGGTGAAACTGCCATAAAGGGCCTAGTAGACACTAAATCCCTTAAATTCCCTCATTGGAAATACTGGCCACGCCTGCCAATAAAAGGAGTTGGTGGCACACAAGGTACCAAGCTGGTCACAGGTCCAGTATACTGGAAGGACTTGGATGAGAACCAGGGCACAGTTACCCCCAAAGTAGCAGACGTTCCCCATAACTTACGGGGTTGAGACATCCTAGAGGACATGGGCGTGGTCCTTACCACGGATGACTGTGCCTTTTATGATGATATCATGCTCCACTATAACTTGGGACTATCAGGGAAAGGACAACACCTTGTCCAACACCCCCAATACTATTGGCCACTTCCCGCCTGGAATCGACTCCAATCGTGGCCCCCGAACCAATCCCCATCACCTGGCTCTCTAATGATGCCATATGGGTGGACCAGTGGCCTATAATAGAACCTAAATTATCTGCCCTCAAAAATTTGGTAGCTGAACAACTGAGGCTTGGCCACATTGAGCCCTCTCTCAGTAAACATAATACCCCAATATTTGTTATTAAAAAGAAATTGGGGAAATACAGACTCCTCCAAGATCTTAGAGCAGTCAATGCCCAGATGGAAAAGATGGGATCACTACAAGTGGGCTTACCATACCCTACAGCTATCCCCCCATCCCATCATATCGTAGTACTTGATACAAGGTTGTTTCTTCTAAATCCCCCTGGCAGAATAAGATAGAACTCACTTTGCCTTCACAGTGTGGGAGCCCAACTTTCAAATAACAGCCAAGAGATACCAATGGAAGGTACTACCACAGGGTATGAAAAATAGCCCCACAATCCATCAATTATATGTTAATAAGGCCTTAACCAACATCCCCAAGGACCTAATTGTCATCCACTATATGGACGACATACTGCTAGCACACAAATCTCACAATACTTTACAGACTGCAATACCCAGTCTGCTTGCCAATTTAGAATGTCTAGGTGTTGGGAAACCCTGCTGTTAGGGTTGTAGTTCTCCATGTCCGGATAGCCCTAAGGGGCTTGGTGCCAAATGGAAGGACTCCCCTTTTCAGCAGGGTGCCTCCTGCTCTCTTCCTGGCTTACCTGGAAAGTGCCACCAAGCATGGATGCCTGACCTTATTTGGAACATGACCTTTGGCATAGTTACCTGGAGTAAAAACTACCTCCCACCCCCCGCAGCTGGCACCCAAACATGAGGCTCCTGGAACACGTAGAGTTTGTGAGTATCCCTCCCATCAGGAGGGTAATGGCAGCTTTGCCTTTAAGCCGTCCCACCCTTAAAGATCGGCAATCTCTTTTTCCTATCACCTCCCATCAGGAGGATAAAGCCAGCTTTGCCTCTAAGCTGCCCCACCCTTGGGGATTGGCAGTCTTTCCTCTCTTTCCTCCTTTTATTTTCAGTCTGAGTCTTCACGTGGGACCGTTAAAGACGAAGGAGCAATTGAGGCTTTCTGATCAGGTCTACTCCCTGATTTAGCCCTCTTAACGGACCCCGACTGCCCACACAGGTGTAGACAAGACCCCCTATCTATACATCTTTCTAATGCAAAAACCTTGTAACACAATGACCAGTTAATTGCTCTTAGAGCGGTCGCTGGATCTCTTAAATTTGTGGGCAGGCTTGTGCTGTGGACTACGTGGAGTCACCTGGGGTTTTGATCCCAGGCATGTTCCCTTAGAAATCAGCATTTCACCCCACTTTCCTTTTCTATCTTAACACCCCTAGAAACAAAAATCCCCAAAGTTCTAAGGAATCTTTATATAAGCCTCAAAGTCAACTTCTAAAATAAACTTCCCTAATCTGTTTTCTTATCTTGCCCCTGGGGTGCTCAAGCCCAAGCTAGACCAGTTAGGTGAGAATTTAAATTAACTAGCCCCTGTGGAGCACTTAAAAATTCAAGGTGGCTTGTGCCATACAAACAAACAAACAAAATTTTTAAAAAGTAATTTTTCTTCCGTAAACCTCTTGGGGAAGGGGCTCATCAGTGGACCACCCCATCTCTCTCTCTTTGCTTTATCTCGGTTATTGCCTTCACGAAGGTCTGGATAAGGTTTGCGGGCAACTGAAGCCTCTTGGTCAGGGCGACTCCCTGATGTTAGCCAAAGGCTCTTAGCCCTCTTAACGGACCCCAACTGCCCGCACAGGTATAGACAAGACCCCCTATCTATCCATCTTTCTAATGCAAAAACCCGGTAACGCAACGACCAGTTAATTGCTCTTAGAGCGGTCGCCGGATCTCTTAAATTTGTGGGCAGGCTTGCACTGTGGACTACGTGGAATCACCTGGGGTTTTGATCCCAGACATGTTCCCTTAAAAAATCAGTGTTTCACCCAACTTTCCTTTTCTATCTTAAACAACACCCCTAGAAACAAAAATCCCCAAAGTTCTAAGGGATCTTTATATAAGCCTTAAAGTCAACTTCTAAAATAAACTTCCCTAATCTGTTTTGTTATCTTGCCCCTGGGGTGCTCGAGCCTAAGCTAAACCAGTTAGGTGAGAATTTAAATTAACTAGCCCCTGCAGAGCACTTAAAAATTCAAGGTGGCTTGAGCCATACAAACAACAAAAACAAACAAAAAAAATATTTTAAAAAGCCATTTTTCTTCCGTAAACCTTTTCCTGGGGAAGGGGCTCATCAGAGGACCACCCCATCTCTCTCTCTTTGCTTTATCTTGGTTATTGCCTTCACGAGGGTCTGGATAAGGTTTGTGGGCAACTGAAGCCTCTTGGTCAGGGCGACTCCCTGATATTGGCCGAAGGCCCCCTGCCCTCTTTCCGGACCCCGACAGCCCAACTGGGTGTAGGCAATAACCTTTACAGGTATCATAAAAATCCGGTAACACAGCAACCAGTTAAAAGTCACAAGGATGGTTGCCAGTTTCTTAAATCTGAGGCTAGGCTTGTGTTTGTCAGAATGTATCAATCCCCCAGTGGCAGGCTGCTTCGGGAACGTTGAACGCTACTGACAACACTTCCTTTCTTTTCTATAATGGGGAATTCAGCATCACACCAAAAGAAAAT
>NW_008339435.1:34710-37927 GCF_000622305.1 Nannospalax galili | reverse complement strand
TAGCTAGGATTAACTGGGGGATATCAGGGTATAACACGACAGGAAAGACCCATCTACCTAAAGGATAATAAGTATCTCTATGGGAACCATGACTATTCCCTAATATATGTTGCAGATCCATGGGACAATCACTGGTGTATCGGAGTAATAGGAAAGTTCTACTCAGGTGCATTCTCTAGCTACCCTACAGCTGACTTTCATATCTCTTGACAGCTTGTACCTGCAGCTAAGTCTGTGCTAACTCATCATAATATTATTCTACAGGAAAAACAAACAGAGGACCAGATAAGATCAACTATGTCTTGGAGCCAATACATTCAATATGTTGCTAACTTTCTTCCCTTCACCACCCACCCTAATGCCTCTAACTGTTTCTTTTGTGCATCCAGCAATAGACATTTACTGACAGCAGTACTGGTTAGTACCACCATTCTTTACCCAGAAACAAAAAAAGATTTCACTGACTCTCATCTGATGGATATTCCCTTATTCAAACAACTGGCTAACTATCCAATTTGTATTTCCAGCAAGAGTAAGCCTACTCATTACAAATGCCTCACTAACATTACTCTCTCCAGGATAGCATGCGTTGCCCCTCCTCTTTTCCTATGGTGCAAAGGGAAAGCCCAACTCTGTGTTAACTCCTCTTTGTCCACCTTTTGTGTACCGGTAATGATTACACCCCATGTGTACCTATTCGAGGAAGAGGAAGCTGCCCTCCTCCTTCACAGCTGCCAGTGGAGAGAAATCTTCATCTCTTTGCTAGTAGGGCTTGGTCTTGCCCTCTCCCTGGGTGCTGGAGGCGCTGTGACTGCTGCTATTGTACAAACCCATCACCTGGCAGGAGACTTTCGAGAAAAGCTGGACCAGGCAATGGCATCCACGACTGACAGCCTCTAATCTCCCCAACAACAAATGAACTCTCTTGCCGGGGTTGTGCTCCAAAACAGAAGAGCACTGGACTTAATAACTGCTGAACATGGGGGGGCGTGTGTAGTATTGGGAGAGGAATGCTGTTTTTTTTTGTAAATGAATCAAATGTTGTTGAAACCAATGTTAATACTCTCAAAAAACTTCGTAATGATCTATTTTCAAGATTTCAACCCACCGAACAATTAGGTTGGTTTAGTAATCCCTTGTTTTCATGGCTCCTACCCTTTGTTAGCCCCCTGATCATGCTGTGTGTCATTTTGATGCTTGCTCCCTGTTTCATACAATTTCTTCGCTGACAAATTACTACCATTGCTAAAATTACTACCAAACAGGTCATGATCAATTATCAAACTTTGGATTCTCCCGAGATAGATGAGTTGGCTCTTAAGACTTGTGATGACACTTCTCCATTTTAAATCAAACAGGGGGAGAAGTTGGGAAACCCTGCTGTTAGGGTTGTAGTTCTCCATGTCCAGATAGCCCTAAGGGGCTTGGTGCCAAATGGAAGGACTCCCCTTTTCAGTAGGGGGATTCCTGCTCTCTTCCTGGCTTACCTGGAAAGTGCCACCAAGCACGGATGCCTGACCTTATTTGGAACATGACCTTTGGCATAGTTACCTGGAGTAAAAACTACCCCCAGGTTTTTTCTATATGATAATCAGGCATTGCCTGATAGTCTGAAGATAGGAGCCCACTACCACATGTAAATAAAGCATACTATGAGCACCTATCAGCTGAGGCTTTGGCTACTGCCTCCACACTATAATTTCTTTAGTTCTCCCACTGAATAAATGGAGCTGTTTCACTGAGTCTGGAGCTGTATCACTGCATCTAAAGCTGTTTCTGTTTCACTGCGCCATGGAACCAGCCTCCCCAGAAGGGCTTTCTTCTGTCAGTGCTCACTGGCCATCCTGACTCCATTTGCTGCTTCTGCTCCCCCTGCCCTTGTGGACTGGTGGCCAATGACCCACAAAGAGAGGGAGAGACCCCCGCATCTAGGTCTCCACATTACATGAGACAAGTTACAATATATCCAACATTTCACATTCCTTGGCTACCATATAGATACTGTAATTAAACTGCTTAACCCTTCCATCTTTCAAAAAACTGTATATACCTTGACTGAGCTCCAAGAACTCTGTGGGACTATAAACTGGGTCAAACAATTTATACTAGTCCCTGACTTGTAATTCCAGGCCTTGTTCTCCCTGATGGAAGGCCATACTTCACCAACTTCAAGGATCCCTTTCACCCAGTCAGCTAAGGATCTTCTTAATAAGATAGATCATATACTCTGGCCTGCATCACTCCAACATCATGACCCAGCAGAATCATTGCTGGCCTTGATCCTCTGGACTAAAAATGGTGTCTTGGGGGCACTATGGCAGCAAGACCCCCTGGTGTGGATCCACCTGGCTACCTCGGACCTAACTAGGCTTAGCTCTAAGTATGATATTGCCTTCAAGTTAGCATTAAGGCCCGACAAACAGCCAGGTGTATATTCGGAAAGGAACCTGACAAAATTATACTGCCCTTTCCTCTTAAGCATTCCCAAACATTATGGGCAGACTCTCTGGCTTTCCAACTAATGATGTCCAGGTTCATGGGAGATTTGGATAACCACACCCCCCCAGATAAGTGACTGGCCAGCCTGGCCTGTTTGGAAATCACCACTCAGCCACACACTTCCCCCTGCAAAAAAATCCCACCTTTAGCCACGCTAGCCTTCTCGGATGCCAATAAGTCCTGTTATGGCATTGTCATTCAGCACATGGGAAAGGATGACACCTGTTATGTACAAGCCAATCCCAGCTCTGTCCAGCTGGGGGAGCTCCTGGCCTTGTTAAAAATCTTCCAAGTCTGCCAGACCGAGCCGCTCAATATATTCTCCAACAGCCAGTATGCAGTTCAGGCCCTCAGATGTCTTCCCTTTGCTCGGGTAAAAGGCCACAAGGATCCCATCACTAGAATGATGAGAGCTCTCCAGATTATCTTAGATAACAGACAATGGCCCTGGCACATCTCCCACATAAGATCACACACCAAGCTCCCCGGGATCTTGGCAAAGGGAAATGACAAAGTAGATAAACTTATTATGTCTGTAGAGATTCCTCTACTAGAACAAGCCAGAGTCTTACACCAACAATTTCACCTTTCTCCTCGCAGTCTGCACTGCCTTCTACCCAACCTACCCATCTCTCAATGCAAACGTCTGAGCAGGTATTATGTTACATGTGCACCCCTTGCTCCCTTAGGCCCCCTCAATCGATATGGAGTTAACCCG
>NW_008339435.1:33796-34600 GCF_000622305.1 Nannospalax galili | reverse complement strand
ATCACTCCAACTGGTGAAAAGGTCTCACATGCCATTAAGGTGGTCAAATCAGCAATGCTGGTAATGGGAGTGCCATGGACCCTAAAAATTGATAATGGGTCAGCTTACACCTCTCTACAATTCCAATCATTCATGTCAACATGGAAAATTAGCCACTCCCTTGGCATCCCTTAAAATCCACAGGGACAGGCCATTGTGGAGCAGGCAAATAGGACCCTCAAAGAAGCTACCCCTGAGTCTAAAAGGGACCCATACCTGGCTCTAATTAAAACTCTATCTAACATTAATTTCCTATCCTTTGATGAAAATAGGTTGAGCCCAGCCTACAAACACTGGGCTACCATACCTAGGCCTACACCCCTGCCACTAGTGAGATGGAAGGACCCATAACATGTCAATGGCAACTGCCCACCCCCTTGTTAACAAGAGGGCGAGGCTATGCTTGTGTGTTTCCTCAGAAAGAAACAAAGCCAGTATGGGTTCCAGTGAGAGATGTGAGACCAGCAACTGACCATCGGGACCCCCAGGACCCAGAGACCTCATTGCTATCTGGATAATTGGTTTGCTCTTCCCCGCCCCTGCCACAGCCCATGATCTCTGGGCCCTGGTCCCCTCCCCGCCTATACTCTTGCCCTTATTGCTTCATTCTCCAGTCTACCCCACCCTCTATTCAACTAATTGTACACTTGGCCTCCCCACCATGGACCCAGTTACTTCCTGGGAATCACTCAATGGCTCCTGGCCCCTAAATAACTCTCTATGCTTCACTACCAACAACGCATCCTCATGCATTGGGCTGTTCAA
>NW_008339435.1:32932-33608 GCF_000622305.1 Nannospalax galili | reverse complement strand
GATAGATAGATAGATAGATAGATAGATAGATAGATAGATAGATGACAGATAGAGAGATAGATGATAGATAGATCGATAGAGATAGATGATAGATAGATGATAGATATAGACAGATAGAAAGATTATATATATACACACACACACATATATGTGTGTGTGTGTGTGTGTGTGTGTGTGTGTAGCAGGAGGCCTCCAATGATGGCGCGGACCCAGAGCCCTGGGATTCAGCGAGAATTCACTTCACTTCTTGGTCCAAAAATAGCCCTCCAAAAGGAGCCCACACCTCCATACCCTGCTCCTGAGCCCAGTGACTGCTGACAGACTGCATGGCATGGACCAATCAGAAAATGATACGCTGACTAAAGGGACTTGGGGGTGGAGAAAAGGGAAATGTAAGGCCTGCCCCCTCCTGCATTAAACTAGCCTGCAGCACCTTGCTTAGTGCTTGCTTCTACCCAACTCCCGGGGTCTGTGTGTTGTGACTCTGTGCCTCTTGCCCCCCCCCCAATCAGCAGGGGGACCCGATCCAGGTCAGGGTCTTCACAGCTGGGCTGAGGAGAACCCGCAACAGGCATGTCTTTAATTGTGGGAAATTTTCTTCCATGATTCTGTTGAAGAGAATCTTGGGATTCTTCTCCTTCCTGTATGCCTATGATTCGTAAGTTTGGTCTTTTTA
>NW_008339435.1:11099-32885 GCF_000622305.1 Nannospalax galili | reverse complement strand
ATAATCTTTGCTTGAGTGGTCTAGTTCATCCACTTTATCTTCCAGTCTTGATACTCTGTTTTCCATTTCGTTCATCCTATTGGTGAGGCTCTCTCCTGTTGTTTCTAATTGTCTTACTGAGTGTTTCACTTCCTTCTTCATTTCAGCCTAAGTATTCTTCAATATATTTGAAATCTTTTCTCAATCCATTCAGAAGTTTAGCCCTATCTTCCTTCAATTTTTTTATTTCTTTTTTCTGTGTGTTCTTTAAATTCACTGAAATCTTTTATTATGTTTATAATTGTTCTTTTGAGTTCCATGTCCTGCATTATCTCTAGGGGGTTCTCATTGTACTCCTCTAGAAGACTATTGGTATTTGGTGGAGATACGTTATTTTCACGTTATTTTTTCTCTGTGATTTTCACATGTGAATTTCTTTTATAGTTTCTGATTCTTGTGTGAGACTCAAGCCTTCAAGTTTAGGTCTGCTTCTTTTTGTGAACTTTATGTGTCTTTGTGGTTTACTTTTTGGGCATGAGAAGCTGGTTCCTCTAAGCTTCTGGTTCTCTCTTTTGATTTTATACTGGAATGGCCAGCTTGCTTTTGTCTTCAGGAGTTCCCACAGAGGCCCAAGTCAGATGAAGATCAGATGCTCTCAGGCTTCCTCCTAAGGTCTGGATCCCTCTAGGACAGATTTTGGCCTCAGGAATTTGGGGGTTGGACTTGCCTGGGAGCCGGGCCCAAGAAAGTTGTTGGTCTACGGCAGCTGGTGGCTGTGCCACCCAGAGATGCAAAGGAAGCTGGGGGCCGGAAGCAGCCCCAAGGGTTCCTGGGCACTGCACTGAGGAGCTGGGTTGGTCTGGATGCAAAGGGTCAGGAAGAGGAAAGGTCAGCCCCGGCATCCAGGAAAGAGGCTTGTGGGTTGTGCAGGCCCAGGGAAGTAAAGGGAGGTGAGGGCAGGGCCAGGCCCAGAGCAGCACCACCATTTTTCACCAACGTCAAGTAGCTACACAGAAGTTAGTGAATCCTTTTAGGCTTCTTGTCTTCATGAATGTTCTGCTTATTTCTAGAGCTGAGAGACTCTACTGGTTCTCCTTCCCATTGGCAGTGAGAATCATGCTTCTGTAGGAGACAGCAGGCTGCTAGTGACCTTTTTAATAAGAATTGGTTGAACTCCAAGACTTTGTTCAGTTACTATCTGGTTTTTCCCATGTGATCAACATCTTTCCAAGTGTTCCAAGGCACTTGTCCCAGAGGACAGTGCTGAGGTGGAATGGAAAGAGCTCTGCATTGTGCCTAGGTAGAGCTAAACAAATGCCTCCTTTCCCTTGTCCCTCATCCTCTCCTCTCTCCAGGATCCTGATGTGATAACTACTATTAATTACACTAGCATCTTGTGGGGTCCATAGAAAAACTTTATTTATTTATTTAAAAAAAAAAACCACAGTGTCAGGCAGAAGAACCCTCCCTTCAAATTGCTGGTCAGGGTAGTCCAAGAGATCCTAAAAATAACAAAGGCTATAGCCACAGCTCTTGATTGCCTCCCAGAACTTCAAGGTAAGAACATATTGGTGAAGACAATCCATACTTCAGACACAGACTTGGAGCAATTGAGCTGGTACTGACCTGGAACCTTCCTCCCTGAAGACCAGCTGTCATGGTATCAGTGGATACTATGCAAGCTGCCAAACAAGAAAACCAATCAATGGTCCTACCCAGATGTAAAGCCTAATAAACAACAATGACTAGCCTAGAAAACTATCTCTATTGGTGCAGTAATGGCACATTTATCTTGGGGTAATCAACAGTTGTATAGTTGAAATTAAGGCCTGCCCAATGGGAGGGAACTTATATGTGGTACTATAAATACAGCCAAATACTCATGGCTGGAGAGCTCATAGATCCTACAGAAAAATCTACTTTTGCCACATCCTTAGAACCAACATAATTTCTTACTGTATTCTAAATATGTATCCTCATATTTACAGACAAGTGTACTTCTCATCCTTCATCAAAGAAGTTTCTTTTTACAACAGATGGAGACTAATAGAATTCCACAATTGGTAAAATGCAGA
Organism: Nannospalax galili; assembly: GCF_000622305.1. Classification (NCBI taxonomy): domain Eukaryota; kingdom Metazoa; phylum Chordata; class Mammalia; order Rodentia; family Spalacidae; genus Nannospalax; species Nannospalax galili. The sequence continues at coordinate 30,831 of NW_008339435.1, read as the reverse complement.
GAATACGTGTTTCTGAGAAGCTTAGTCCTAAGTGACACGTCTTCAGTGAAACACACATAAGATGAGTGCATCTCTCAACTCTCACCAGAAGTTTCCTTATGCGCAGATGGTGATTAACACAGAAACCCACAATTGGCCAGTGTACAGAAAACAAGAGGCTGCAGAGTGCTTATCTCTGAATAGGACACCTGTTTGAAACTTCTGCCTCCTAAGGCTCAGGGATTTTTGTGGAAGAGGGGACAGAAATATTTTAAGAGCCAGAGGTAGTAGATGACCACAAGGAAAAAGGTCTTCAGACAGGTGGTCAGTTACTCATATGAACTCACAGCAATGCTGACAGCATGCACAAGTCCCATACAGGCTCAAATTAGACAAACTCCTAGCTTAGACTTGGGGAAGTGGGTAAGAAATCCCAATCTGACCTAAGGAACCTTTGGCAACTGATGGCTGCTTGATGAGGAAGAGACAGACACTTACAGGGATGGTACTCTTGGTAAATAAGCCAGACTTCAGTGGATGAACCCATACTGAAGAACAGTTTGGGACACCAATCAGACTCTTTAGACTGATATATATATATATAATCTCATATATATATATATGAGAATACATTATATTGGGTGCAGGACAACAAGGGGAGATGTGGATAGGGGAGAGGATCTATCAAATTATATTTTATGAAAATTTCAAAAATTCAATATAAATTATATAAATTAAAAGACATTGCCTATGAGACCCCTACATAGTTATATTATAAATATAATGAAATAAAATAGCAACAAGCAATCAAAATATTTATTTATTTGTAAATTTTTATTGGCTTTTGTGCATTTCAAACAGATCACCTTAATCATCTTTTTTTTTCACCTTAATCATCTTTCTATCCCCTTTCCCCCTTCCCCATTGGCACCCTCCCATAACCTCCCACTGGAATTCATGCATTCTGTCACTGTTAAGGCCTATCGAGTCAAGTTAGTATCCCCAGATGTCCCTCAGTTCAAGTTTACCCACCGAGATCTAGTCAGCCTATCTAGGGTCACTCCTTTTTTAATTAACTGACTAGAATTTTTATTTATTTATTTATTTTTGTCTTTTTGAGACAGGGTTTCCCTGTAGCCCCAGCTGACCTGGAACTCACTATATAGAACAGGCTGGCCTCAAACTCACAGAGAGCTGCCTCTGCCTCCAGTGTACTGGGATTAAAGGCATGCACCACCACTCCCAGCTAGAGTCCCTATTTTTAAGAAGCTCAGCTTTTCCTTACCCAGCAGTAATCAGCTGCCAATAGTTCTTTGACTAAGATTGAGGTCTGCTTCCCATTTCCACAGTTCTGTGCTGGGTTTTTGTCTGTTTGAGTTTGCATGGGTCTTGTGCATGCTGACACCATTGCTGTAGGTTCATATGAGCAAGGTCTTAGGAGCCTGTAGGACTATTTCCATATGGTCTTCCATATGGTACACTTCCATATGCACCTCCTCCCTGGCCCTTACAATCTTTCTTCCCCCCACCCCCTTCCACAATAGTTCCTGAGCCTGGATGGGTGGAGTTTTATATAAGAGTCCTGTCCAAAGACCCACATTCTGCAGATTCTTACTCCCTATACTTTGGCCATTTGTGACCTTTTGTGTTCATAGCCCTCTGTTGCATGAAGGGAGCTTCACTGATGAGAGTTGAGCGATGTATTAGTGTTCTCTTTACTCCTCATTCTATAGTCTATGAATCTTAGGTGTAGAGGTTGCATTGCAGGTGTGCCACTTTGGTTTCGGCAATTCACAATCTCTGTGTATGACCAGTTGTGCTAATAATCTTCATCTATTGCCAAAGAAGATTCTTTGATGAGTGGTGACTAGGATACTTGTCTGTATATAGAAGGATCCATATTTTGCACATATTACTAAATTACATTTGTCTAGAAATGTGACAACCTTGGGGTTTTCTATAAGGTTTATGACCTCTCCAGCCTTGTGTATTTGTCTATGTTTACAGAACCACATCTGAGTTTCCTTCCATTGAGTGGACTTTAAGTCCAATTAGGTAGCTGTTGATTACCCCCAAGATAAAAGTGCCACTACTTCCCCAATATAGTTTGCTCTGCTGGTCATTGATGTGGTTATTAGGCTTTAGAGCTGGGGTTGGACCATTCATTGGTGTTTTCTCAGCACTCGGGAGGCAGAGGCAGGCAGATCTCTGAGTTCGAGGCCAGCTTGGTCTGCATAGCAAGTTCTAGGCCAGCTGGGGTTACAAAAGACCCTGTCTCAAACTAGGCAAAACAAAACAAAATAAAAAACAAAAAAGGAGTGGAGATAGTGAACAACCTTGTCTGGTTCTTGATTTTAATGGAAATTCTTCCAGTTTTTCTCCATTTAGAATGATGTGGGTTTGTTATAGTTTTAATTATTTTGAAGTATGTGCCTTCCAGTCCAGTTCCTTCTAGGACTTTTAATATAAATGTATGTTGAATTTTGTCAAAGGCCTTTTCTGCATCTATAGAGATGATCATGTGATTTTTGTCTTTGAGTCCATTTATATGATTTATGACATTTATTGATTTACGTATATTGAACCATCTCTGAGTCTCTGATTTATTAATTTTTATTTTAAATGTATGAGTATTTTACATGCATGTATATAAGTGCACCTGTGCTGTGCAATTCTTGCTGAGGCTATAAGAGAGCATCAGAGTCCCTGGAGCTGGAGTTACAGATGGTTGTTAGACTCCATGTGGGTGTTGGGAACCACCCCCAAGTCCTCTGGAAGAGCAGCCAGTGCTCTTAACTGCTGAGCCACCTCTCCAGCCCTGAGAACTTTATTTTTGAGTCTTTCTTTTTTCATTTCAACTCATTAATTATTAGTTATTGTTATTATCATTGTATGTATGCACTTGTGTGGTATGGTGTCAATGTGGAGGTCAGAGAACGTCTTTTGGGAGTCAGTTCTCTTTCCATCATGGCTTTTAAGGATCAAACTCAGGTCATCAGGCTTGTATGGTAAGTGCTTTTACCCACTGAGCAACCTTACCAACTAATAGGGCTTTTAAAGAGTTTTTTAGAAGAAAAAGGAAAAAATTCTACTCTCAGCATCACTTACAACAGAAAATACCAGAACAACATTCATAACAGTGTTTGGCATGGTCTTCTCTGTGATAGTTTACATCTATACACACAAATGTATACATAGCTTAGGAATGCTGTTGTTCAGTCATCCTCTCAAAAAAATCTTTTTATACTTGGGAATTCACACAGTTTAAAGTTAAAATGAGAGGTATGACAATTAAATCTGGCACTACTCACTTATCACCTACACACCTCCATATGAAAGCAAACCTAGTTTTGTGTAGTGTGGGTGTGTTGCAGAGTAAGTGAGGGGTGTAGCTCTCTAGGTTTCAAGAGTATTGGTTTTCTACATGTCTCTCATTTGTCTATAGAAGGTAACATTGACGATTGTTCACTATGACTGCTGAAGGGTTCCTGCCCAGGGTTTGTCAGTAAGAAGTTGAAGAAGAAACCTTACAGCTAACCTTAATAACGTAGACATGGAGGAAAAATAGGCAGAGGTGGGGGTAGGGGTGAGAACTCTGTTCATGATGATGTTGTTTCAAAAGCAGAGTTTTGATACCAATATGCCCTTTCCCAGTAGCATATCAGCAGATTTCTCCTGCAAAATGCCTGAAATTTTCTCAAGTAGCCTCTGCCACTGCATCAATCTGTGCAGGAGCAGAATGTTTATTGTGCAGCATGTTCAAGTGAGGACCATGGGCTTCCTCTTTCTAAAATTGTTTTGATGGGAGGCCTGCAGAAATAGCTAGTTGGTGTAGGGTTTTTCATTCTCTCTCACACATGCCCACTTAAAGGTGACCGACAATTCTGCAGGTGGGGTGGAAACACTGACATAAGTTGTTTTTATAGAGTTCTAGGAACACTGGTTACTATCAGGCCTTGGAGATGGGCCAAGGGCAGGATGGACAGGAGAAACTAAGTCAGGAAGAGATTAACAAAGATAGCACTTTATGTGTGAAAATTCTAGATGTAATGTGTTTTAGTATTGAACACATAGCAAGAGGCTGAATTAAGCTTCTAATTTCAAGAAAGCTTTCTCAGTTCACCCTGATTTTCCCAAGACCCCCACGTAAGGTTTCATGACAATGTTCCCAGCATCATCATTTGCTCAGACTTTGTCCTTACCTCCTTTCATTCTAATTAGCAACGTGTCCAGCCTTCTTGTTCCATTCCCAGCTAACATGAAAAATAGGCGAGATAATGAGACCTGACTGAACAGAGCAGGCAAAATATGTGTATTTAAAATTTTTCATTACATTTCATTTGGTTTTTATTCTCTCTCTCTCTCTCTCTCTCTCTCTCTCTCTCTCTCTCTCTGTGTGTGTGTGTGTGTGTGTGTGTGTGTGTGTGTATACATCTGCCACAGCATGTCTGTAGACTGGAGGTCAGAGGACAACTTGTTGAGTCGACTCTCTTCTACCACATGGGTGCCAGAATCTAACTCAAATAGTCAGGCTTGGCAGCAGGTGCCTTTACCCATTGAGCCATATTGCTGGTTCAAAATATGTGTATTTTGCATCCATATTGGAGATATAGTGGTGAGCACAGCTGCCTTCCAAAATATGTGTATTTCAATAGGGCACTTTTGAGCTCTACTGCCCTATCCCACTTAGAGTTGGTTTTGTAACTTGCTACACCATTGACTAAAAAGTTACCAATTGAAAAAGATGGAAGCAGAAATACAAATTTTATGATTTATTCCTACTACATGGAAACCTCTACTAACTACAATGGTGATATCAGAAACTTGGTTCAATGATGACTTTATTTATGCAAATACATTTATTTGCTTATTGTGTGTGTGAGCATATGTGTGCCATGGTACTTCTGTGGAGGTCAGAATTTTTCTCCCTCTACCATGTGGATTCCAGGGCTCAAACTCAGGTTATCAGGTTTACTGGTAAGTACTTTTACCTGCTGAGCCATCTTAGCAGCCCATTGGTGACTTTAAAAGCTAGATGAGGAAAAGCTGATCATCCTAAAACAAGGGACTCTAGATAGGCCGACTAGACTCAGCAGATGGACTTGCACTGAGGAATGGCTGGGGGCACTGAAAACACAGTGGACAGTAACAGGGATGACAGAGTATATGGGCTCCAGTGGGGGGTGGAGAGAGGTTATGGGAGGGTGCCATTTGGGATGCAGATATAAAGATGAATATGAGTGTTTGGGATGTTCTGTATGAAAGACACACACACACACACACACACACACACACACACAGCTAGTTACAGATAAGACAAATACTCAAATGATGAACCCAAAAGAGCCAAGGAGTTCTGCACTTCACACACATTATTTCATCTGATGCCAAGGAAACAGACTCAGAGAGCTTGTGTACTAATATCATGCTGAAAAGAAAACTCAGTGCACTAAGAGAGCCTCATGGTTCAGAGATTGAGAGGACACAGATATTGATGTGAAATGGAGGAAATCTTTAGAACACCTGGCTGTTTTGAGATGGTTTGGAAAATGTGACAGGGGACAGGCTCAAAAAAGCATGAACAACTAAACATGATTGTCTAGGAAAGAGCTGTGGGGATGATGTTATGAGCTATAGTCTGATTTGAATTTTCAAGAGTCACATAAAAACCTTTCAAGATGACTTTTTTGTAAGTTAGGAATGTTGCCACCCGGTGGCAGCAGCATGCAGGCTTCCACTTTTTAGGTAGGTAGGAGAGATAAGCAGTGAGTATACATTTCTATAAAAATGAAATAAAATATGAATCTTTCTCATTACCATTAGCATTGATATCTTCACTTACACTGAAACAAACAGCTTGAGCTCAATAGGTTGTGGTTAGACTGGGTTCTGAGTTCAGACAAATTGGATTTGAAGTTCCACTGCTACCTATATTAACTATACGATCATGAGGGAGTTAAGTTGGCCTCATAAGGATGCTGCCAGTGATCAAATGACAGGTGTGCCTGGTACAAATTTGGTGTTAAATAACAAGATATCATTGTAAGCATATCTTCAGCAGCTCTATTTTCTGTAAAGATCTCTTTAAAAAGAAATAAATCAGGCTCAGTGGTTAAGAGCACTGGCTGCTCTTGCAGAGGACATGGGTTTGGGTCCCAGCACCCTCATAGCACCTAACAACTGTCCATAACTCCAGTTCCAGGGGATCCAATACCCTCTTCTGACCTCTGTGGGCATTGCACAACCTGGGTGCACTTACACACGTACAGGCAATACACATAAAATAAATAATAAAGTATTTTAAAAAAGAAATAAGTACTGTTTCAGGGACTGAACATGACATTTCCAATATGAACCTTCAATGAAAGGATAAGGGGAGGAGAAAAACTAACTCCATATGGCCTGATTGGGAGTACATGGTGAATGGTGCTGCTGTTGCAGGTTGTAGGGGTGTATTTCAGCTTTGTGTGGTCACTGCTTTGATGTATCAGAGTGATGGAGCAATGCTTTCTTCCCTCCACTGCCTTTCATTTCTTTCTTCCCTGCATGTAAGCTCTGTTCCCAGGCTAATTCTCAATTCCTCCAGTTTAAGATGTATGGGTTTCATATATGTATGCACATATCCACTGTGTGTGAGTACATAGAAATATGCATATGAATATGTGGGGGAGAGAGTGCTGGTGCAGGCCTCTGGCCTTTTTTCTGTAACTGGAACTGTCTGAAGTTAGAGATTGTTCGAGAATAAACCTCATTCCTTATGGTCATGTCACTACAACAGAACCAAAAACCGAGATGAAGACTCAAGAAAGCAAGATGGGCCGGGCGTGGTGGCACATGCCTTTAATCCCAGCGGGTAGAGGCGGGTGGATCACTGTGAGTTCAAGGCCAGCTAGGGCTACAGGGAGACCCTGTCTCAAAAAGACCAAATAAATAAATAAATAAATAATAAATAAATAAATGCAAGATGGTTGGTCATTGTCAGAACACCATGTTTTCCGTGCTTAGAAGCAACCTTTGCTGGAAGGTCAAGGGTAAATCTCTCAGGGGACTACTAGGAAGTGGTAGGAAGTTCCCCTTGGTCTCCTAGTGCCCCGGACCACCTCGACTTTGCTCTTTCCTCTCTGTGATCACCTACATTGGCACATAGAACATGCCCACTATCACTTTTACCGTCAACGAGTTCATCTCCCTCTACCTGCCTCTTCTTATGTGCTCATGCACAAACCTACTTCCAGGCTTCCTGCGTACTTTGATCGGGCAGGCTCAAGCAGTAGTTCTATGTTCCAGCTCACATCTGGGCAGCTGTGGTAGACCATCAGGGGCCAGGCTGATGCTGCATAACACTTCAGAGCCTCCTATATGTGTCATGAGACATAAAATGCTTATTGCAGGCTTGGGGTTGAAGCCACTTCATTTGCCCTTCTGTGGCTTCTGGGTGACATTTTCCTCAAGAAATATTTTATGACATGGCCAACAACAGGGAGGCTTGGTCTCCTCTGCTTAGACTAGACAGAGTTGATAATCACAGTATGATTAGACAGAGTTGTTTCCATTCTCTCAATGCCTTTTGCTCACCAGTTTTACTTTCTTCAATTAACGCTCCTTCCAAAACCATGTATGTCTTCATTTTCATAGTCATTCTAAGTGAGAACTTAGCAATAGATATTTCAGAGGATCTGTTGATTACTCAATGGGAAAACGGGAAAGGCATCTGCATGTGAACTTAGACAATCACTCACAAGTGATAGAAAAGGAAAAGTCATGATGAAGCAAAATAAAACTCTAGACAGCATTTCAGATAGTAACTCCAAAGACCAAATCTGATGAGAAACATCTTATCTTTCGAGAGGAACAACCCATTTTCAGTGAATTGGAATGTGATTGGGCATTTTCACACACCTCATTATTTTTTGCTGGTACTGCCAGACTGGGTCACATACATAGTAGCTTTACTGTCTGTCAATTTAAAACCTTAATCTTAATGTACATTGGAAGGGACTAAGGCAGGAAGAGGTGATCTTATGATTAGGGCTGAAATCAGATCCAGATTCACTGTAATAAATATTTTTAATACATTGCATCTAATAAATTTAACCATGTTACAAAAGAATGCAAAATATAAGCAAGTCATGGTTATGAAGTTTCATTCAAGTTGATGTTCTTGCTATTGAGAATTTTTCTTGTTTGAAGTAGCCTGGTAGTTGAATTTCTTACACAGTCAACAATTTGAGGTGGGTTCCTCCAACACAGAAAGATACCTTCAGGAAATCAACAGTAGGCATTTCCCTGTAACCTTAGGACTGTTTCTGCAATGGAGATTTCACACCAATCACAGTATGATTAGGAAAATATATCTGGAGAAAAAAGATCAACTTGTTTCTGACATCATTTCCTTGGTCCACTCCACTAACATACAATGGAGTTGGTCTCACTGAATTGAGTAATACCTGCTTGGCACCATTCCATTTTTCTTCAGTGTTATGCTTTTCTTACTGGAGAAATAGATTCTTCTTGTCAAGAGAAATCAGTCCCGATCAACCCATCCTCTCCTCCTGCCCTGTCAGTCACTGACTCAGAAGCATCTCTATTCATACACCCTGGTCTTTGGCCTCAAGAGGTTACTGCAAAGATCTTCAGTTGGAGATAGAGCTTTTGGAATGTTCTCAATACATTTACTGAGATACAGTCAAATCCAAGTTATCATAAGTCAATTGAAGTTCATCAGAAGGTACCAGCCCGCTGGAAAAATATATGATACTGGCAAAGCCAGAGTGAGAAAACTTTATCTGCTTCTGAATCATGGAAAATAACAACTAACAGAAACATCTCACAGCTTAAGGTCATTTGTGGGAGGGTGATAAGATTTACTCTGTAAGTGTTCCCCACTGTCCATTAGCACTCTTGCCACATTATTATTTCCCTTGCTGCCTAATTGTCACATTTCTGTGGAAAAGAATTAGGTTGAGGGGAAGGACTGAGGTAGGAGGAAAGGGGAGATAATTTAGATGGAAACAGCTGGAAAGTAAAAGGGAAGTGAGAAGGAACAGAAGCTTTGCTTGGGAGTCTCTCTGTTCACTGCTGTGTAATACAAGGCTAGCTGGCTGGACTGCACCTGGCAATTCTTCTGTCTTGGCCTCTCCTCTCCCCATAGTGGTGTGCTTGGGTTACAGATGCTTATACTCCTGCATGTGGCTTTTATGTGTGTTCTGGGGATCTGAACTCAGGCCATCAGGTTTGTGGTGCAAGTGCTTTACTCACTGAGCCACCTCCCCAATACTAGAACATTTTTCAAATATTTATTGGCCATTTGCATTTCTTTTTTGGGAACTGTCTATGCAATTAACTTTCCTATTTGTTGATTAGATGATTTTTTGATTTAATTTTTTGGAGTTATTCAAAGATTCTGGATATTAAGCCCATGTCAGATATATAGTTAGCAAATATTTTTCTCTCATTCTGTAAGCTATCTCTTCATCCTGCTATAGTTTTCTTTGCTGTGCAGGTTTTTGATTTCATGCAGTACCACTGGTCAGTTCTTGGGACCATTTCCTGTGTTTTTAGAGTCCCTTTCAGAAAGTTCTTGCCTGTGCCTACATCTTGAAGTGTTTTCTTCTGATGTTTTGTTTCACGTATCACATTAAGGTCTTTGATGCATTTTGCCTTGATTTTTTTTTTTTTTTGCAGAGTGAGAGATAGGGATCTAGTTTCATTCTTCTACATGTGGACTTATTCAGTACCATTTGTTGAAAAGACTGTGTTTTTAACAATGATTTTTTTTGGGGGGGGACATATATAGGAAAGGGGGCCCTTTCCTATATATGTTTACAATTATATTTTCTTTTTTTGATAATATGCATTCTATTAATTGAATTTTTGTGATTTTCAAACAATATAATTTGATATTTAGATTCTTTTCTCTATCTGTACCTCCCCTTATTGCTTCCACCCAATTTAATGTACTCTAATACATATATATTATATAAATGCCTATGAAATCTAATTTGTGTCCCCAAATGCCCTTCAGTGTGGGTCCATTCACTGGAGCCTGATTAACCTACAAGGAGTTCCATCCTTGAAAGAGATTGTCTCTCCTTCCCATGCATGCTATCACCATTGCTGTGAATTCATATGAGTAACTGCCTACCTGTCTAGAGAACTCTGCTCCTTCTGGTAACCCACTACCTCTGACTCTTAAAATATTTCTGCCTCCTCTTCCACAGTGATTCCTGAGTCTTAGGAGGCAGAAGTTTGATATAGATGTCCTATTTAGGGATAAGCATTCTGCTGCATAAGGAAACTTCTCTGCTGAGAGTTGAGAAATGCATTAATCTATGGTATAACAATGAGTCATTAGGAGGCAGTTAATAGACAACTGGCATTAGGCTCTCCCATATGTGCTGTGACCTGTCTAGCCTCAGGTTCCTAAGCCTGACATTAATGTCAGGTATAGGTTACATTTAGAAACAGAACTTAAATCCAATTATGGAGTAGTTAGTTACTCCCATAATATTCATGCCACCATTGCATTGGTGGGTATATCTTGCCAGGCTAGTTGAACAATGATTTTTTTTGACACCTCTGTCAGAGAGCAGGTAGCAGTAGCTGTGTGATTTTATTCTTTGGTTCTCTCTTCTGTCCCATTGATGAACATGTGCTTCTGTGTCAATGACAACCTTAACAAGAAATCAGAAAAATAAATCCCATTCATAATAACCACCTCCCCCCAAAGGACCTGGGAATAAAATGAAAGAAAAAAGGTGAAAAATCTATAGAATGAAAACTTTAAAACACAGATGAAATAAATTATAATGCAATTTTTTTGGTCTTTTTGAGACAGGATCTCCCTGTAGCCCCAGCTGTCCTGGAACTCACTATGTAGACCAGGCTGGCCTTGAACTCACAGATTCGTGAATTCATGCAGGAAATGGCCACCTGGAACCTCACTCTGAGTTATACTTGCAAAACAGTTTTGAAATATTTCTTTCAATTTAAATATTTCTCATGGCATCACCATTGGCCAAATATCATCTGCTCTTTCATGAGACATTAATTAAAATTTTCTGCGTATAAATAAAGCTTTTCCTGATCCCTGGCACTTTTTCTTCTCTGCCCACTCTCTTATTTGTCTCTTGTGAAGAAGGTGGGTGTATATCCTTTTCTCCCCACCATAACACTACCTCCCCCAGTGCATACACATGGTGTTATATTTTGATCCTTTGGATGCCTGTCTTTCTATCAAGATTATGGCCTCCTGGAAGTAAGACATTGCATTATTTTTTCTCTTTAATTTCCAGATGACTTGCTGGTAAAGGGGCTTAGCAGATGTCTGTTGCTCTACCAAGTTAAGTATAATATGAGTGAGATAAAAGATGCAACAGAAACTAGGCATGGTGCTTCATGCCTGCAATCCCACCATCAGCAAGGCTGAGTTGGTGTAAGTCTGAGTGCCAGGCCAGCCTGGGCTACTGAATGAGACCTTGTCACAAAGAGCTGCAACAGTGAATTCTGAAGAGTGGCAGGAAAGAGGTAGGTTTCACAGGGGAAGTATGTTAGACTGGGACTCTGAGTAAAAATTCCATAGGCAGAGAAGGAAGGAAGGGCATCTCATGAGGAATAGCATAAACACAGACGCTTGAACAAGCTTGTGATTGAAAAACTGCAGACAATTTGAACTAGCTGGAGCACATAAAGATGACAGAAAATGCTGCTGCCAGGGTGGCTGTGGATCATGTGGGCAGGGCCTTGCCAGAAGTCTGGGATTTATTCAACATATGGAAAGAAGAGCCATGAGCAGATCTTTGTTGGAAAGAGGGCTTTTCAGGCAGGGCTGCTCTCCTGCCCAGCAACCCTCAGTCCTTATATCTGGTATATTTTTCACAAGATTCCTCTCACACATTCAACTGCTGATGCAACCATACTTTTCATTCCTGGTGGACCTTATCCAAGGGCCCTGGCCCTTTCCTAAGCTTGTGACTATGGCTATGCAACCTAAATAGTATTAAGGAGCTCATTTCTATCTGACTCAAATCTAGGATTTTAGAACAAACTCAGAGTAGCCAGGTTTCTGTTTCCTCTTTTCTTAGTTCTACATGACTTGACTTTACTCTGTATTATCCACAAGTCACAAGCAGTCTCAAAAACTGCCCTTGCAGGCCTGGTGGAATGTTTTCATTGAGGATGCAAGTGGAAAATAGATATTACAACTCCAGAGACTAGAAAATGTCTGCTTATATTGGGGAATCTAGATCAGAGGGATGGGTATAGTCCCCTCCTCAACACGCTCTTCATTCGATCAACAAACATCAATTCAAAAGTTACTATAAGTCACTCTTTTAAAGAAGATCAGCTCTCCCTTGTCCTGCAGTAATCAGTTGCCAATATAGTTCCTGAGTTAAGGTTGGGGCCTGCTGCCTATTTCCCAGTCCTATGCTGGGTTTTTGTCTGATTGAGTCAGCATGGGTCTTGTGCATGCTGTCACCGTTGTTACAAGTGCATATGAACAAGTTCCCAAAGGCCTGAAAGCTTCTGTTTCTTTATGTTCATTCACTAACCTTGGCTCTTATGATCTTTCCACACCTTTTTCACAATGGTCCCTGAGCCATTGGTGGATGAGATTTAATACAGGAGTCTATCCAGGGATACACACTCTGCAGTCTCTTACTCTAGATAGGCTGACAAGATTCTAGTGGATGAACTTTCACCAAGGGACATCTGGGTACAAATGCTTGACTTGATAGACCTTAGCATATATGACAGAATTCATGAAATCTGGTGGTGGGGTTAAGGGGTGTGGATGGGAGAGGAGGTCTAAATTTGATTAAGATCTATTATATTAAATGTATAAAAATTCAATAAAAATATACATAAAAAACTTACTACGTGGAGGCTGGAGAGATGGCTCAGCAGTTAAGAGCATGAGCTCCTTCTCCAGAGGCCCCAGATTCAGTTCCCAGCACCCACATAGCAGCTCACAACCATCCTTAAATCAAGGTCCAGGGGACTCAGTGCTCTGGCCTCAGTGGGAACTACATGCATTCAGACACACCACTCACACTCATAAAATAAAAATAAATAAATAAAAACCCGTTATGCAGCAGGTGTCCAACATGTTTTTTTTTTCCTACCATCAAACCTAGATATTATGGAAGGTCTTGACTCTTGGTTAATCCCTTGTGAGTTTAGATCCCTTGCACATTTATTATCCAGGTTATGGCTACTCACCCCTACCAAAAGACAATCAAGATCAAAGTATTGTTCCATGTCTCATAAGGGAGTAGTGAGAGGCTTGATCCCAGCTAAGTGGGAAAATCCATGTGCCTGAGTACTTACCCAGAGCCAGAGCCCAAGCAAAGCCCAGACAACAGCATCCAAAAAAGGGCACCTAGGAAGGATGCTGCCTCTCTGCAGCTAATCTAAACCTTGTGACCTTGGCAGTCGAACCACTCCTCTTTGCATATTCACTTACAGAATCAAGCATCAGCTTGATTGATGATAGTTCATGTATGTAATGTCTTCAGCAATAGGATCTTACCCTGAAGCAGGTGTAACTAAGAGCAGGGGCAATGACCAATATTGGTTGAGGGTCTATGGGACGCCTAATCAATAGGTTGAAAAGAGGGAGTTCATTCATAACATCGGGCTTTTTCTTTGCAAGCCTATGGTGTCTAGAAGGGGCAATGTCCCCTGTTATAAGGTAACTCCTTTAATCTCTTTTTATAGTGTATATGTATATACCTCAAGTAGCTTCTAAAGTGGTGGGTTTCCATATGGCTTTTTCTAAAGGCCTTTAGAGTTAGTCATCCCTCCTCTAGTATTAAACTGATTTCTTATGGCACTGTTATACCCATATAATGCATCTCTCAACTCTCAGCAGAGAAAATTCCTTATGCAGCAGATGGTGATTAACTCAGAGAACCATAACTGGCCAATGTGCAGAGAATATGAGGCTGCAGGCTGCTTATCCCTGAATTGGACACCTATATCAAATTTCTGTCCCCCAAGGTTCAGGGATCACTGCAAAAGAGGAGCAGAAATACTGTAGGAGCCAAAGGAGGTAGATGACCACAAGGATACAGTTTTCCAGACAGCTGGTCAGTTACCTTACAGCAAGGCTGACAGCGTGAGCAAGTCCCACATGAGTTCAAGTTAGACAAAATCTCAGTATAGACGTGGGGAAGTGGGTAAGAAACCCCAATCCTACCTGAAGAACTGGCAACTGATGACTGCTAAGAAGCAGAGATTCAGTCTTGTCTAAATATTATGGAGTTTGAAACTACTGGGAAAAAGACTACCAGACTCAATTCAAATTTTAATTGGTCAAATTTATTAGGGCTGTAGCCTTCCGCGGTGCCTTAGTTAGATTTAGGACCCACAGCCCCAAGGGGTGGGTGAAACTAGTTTATAAAGGCAAAACCACTACAATAGGAATTTCGTCACACATGAGAAATGCCAGGTGGTCCCGAGTATGGTCAGGATGCCCAAGTTATCAGATAAGCAAACTACAGAAGCCAGAACAAGCTTGTGTTCATCCTAACAGATGTATAGAGACCTTGACAATAAGGCACTTTCTGATTATTATTATTATTATTATTATTATTTTTTGGCTTCTTGGCTAGGCAGAAGCATAGCTGCAGAGTCTGGGAGGTGACCAAGGTTAGCTACTCCAAAGAAAGCACTCTTCTAAGGGGAAGCAACTAAGTTCAGGTGCTAACCTTGAAGCTGATTGTTTTTCTAGCTTTTGAAAGTGGCTGCTTTATACAAAATGAAGTTACTTTGTCTATTACAATTTGGGGGACTCCATTTGAGGCCATTGCATAAGGGTAAGACTGTTAGTAGACTGTCGAGGTTCCAATGGATAAACCCACACTGAAGAGCATTTGGGGACACAAACCTGACTTTTTAGGCATTAATACATACATACACGCACACAGAGTAGAGAAATTTGGGCTAGAAAAGAGGGGTACATATATGGGAGGAGATCTAAATATGGCCAAAGTATATTGTATGAAATTCACAAAAATCTAATAATTAATAATAAAAAGGGAAATATTTAAAAAATTATAGAAACTGAGCAGACCTCCAGAGAGTGCTGAGTTATGGCCTCCCTCTGGCCTCCCTCTGGAAGAGGACTTCAGAATGGAGGTGACTGCCTGAGAGCCCCCAATCGGGCCTCCACGTGGTGGTGAGCTTCCCCTAATTGCACCATACCCATTCCTCTATCTGGGATTTCATGAAGCTCCTCCCAAGGCCCCAGGGTAGATCTGACTTTGGTAGGCTAAAGCTGAGAGCCTAGCAGACAGCCTGAGAGGGTGGGTTTCAACCTCCATCGGTGTAGCAGCTCTGATCTCAGCAGACTGCCAGAGAGTAACGAATTCTGGTGTCCCTCTGGCCTCCTTCACCTGGTGAAGGATGCTTGAGCGTACCTGACTGGAACCTGAATTGGGCTTCTGTGGGTACTCCTGAATAGCTGATCTGAAGCCATCAGTTCTCTCTAAATTAAACCTGAGAGAACCTGAACCCTGTCCGGGTTTGAATCCCAGCACCCACATGGCACTAACAATCATCTGTAACTCCAGTTCCAGGGGATCTGACGTCCTCTTCTTATGTCTGTGGACACTGCACGGCACAGGTTCACTTAGACACATGAAGCCAAAACACTATGTCCCCACCAAACCCCACCAATGCTGTAGAAGAGTTATACAAGGAGAACCCCTTAAAGATAAACCAGGACACTGAATTTAAAAGAACAATCATAAACATGATAAAGGAATTCAATGAATTTAAAGAACACATCAACAAACAAATCAAAGAACTTAAAGAAGATAGGGATAAACTTCTGAATGAATTCACAAAAGAGAAATATTGAAGAAAACTCAGGCAGAAATGAAGAAGGAAGTGCAAAACTCAATAAGCCAACTTGAAACAACAGGGGAAAGCCTCACCTCTAGAACGAATGAAATAGAAAAGAGAATGTCAACACTGGAGAATAAAGTTGAATAATTCAGCCACTCAAGCAAAGATTATGAAAAATTTAAAAAAAGCCACAGGAATGGAATATGCAAGAGATGTGGGACACCATGAAAAGACCAAATCTACAGATCACAGGAATAGAGGAAGGGGAAGAATTTCAGATTAATGGTATTGACCAGATCTTAAACAGGATTGTAGAAGAGAATTTCCTGAAATTAAGGAAAGACATCCCATGGAAATACAGGAAGCACATAGAACACCAAATAGGAACAGAAAAGAAGCTCCTCACAACATATCATAGTAAAAATACTAAATGTACAGAACAAAGAGAAAATACTGAAAGCAGGAAAAGAAAACAACAAATCACATACAAAGGAAAGCCCATCAGAATTACAGCTGACTTATCAATGCAAACTATGAAAGTCAGAAGAGCCTGGACCAAGGTATTTCCAGTTCTACATGACAATAGATGCCAGCCCAGAATATTCTACCAGCAAAAATGTCTATTATAATTGAGGGGGAAAGAAAAATCTTCCATGACATGAATAGCCTGAAAGAATACATGTCCACAAAACCAGCCCTTCAGGGAATACTTGAAGCAAGAGAGAGCAGAGAGAAAAACAACTATACCCCAGGGGCAATGAAAGAAAATAAATAAAGGTATAATTGAGGAAACACAAAATTAGACAGAGAACACAAACAGCAATCAAAATGATGGCAATCTGTACACATCTTTCAATAATAACCTTGAATATCGATGGACTGAACTCCGTAGTCAAAAGACACAGGCTAAGTGAATGGATTAAGAAACAGAATCCATCTCTTTGCTGTCTGCAAGAAACCCATCTCACCTTCAAGGACAGGCACTACCTTAAGGCAAAAGGATGGAAGACAATATTCCAAGCAAATGGCACTAAGAAACAAGCAGGGGTTGCAATTCTAATATCTGACAAAATAGACTTCAAAGTAAAACTAATCAGAAAAGATAAGGAGGGTCACTTCATTCTGATCAAAGGAATAGTTCACCAAGAAGATGTTACAATCCTTAACATATATGTACCAAACTCTGGCCCACCAAAATTCAGAAAAATGTTACAGAACATTAAGACACAGATTAACCCCAACTCAGTAATAGTAGGGGACTTCAATACCCTAATGTCTCCATTAGACAGGTCAACTGGACAAAGGATAAGCAGAGAGATCTCTGAATTAAATGATACCATACATCAAATGGACCTAACAGACATCTTTCAAGTATTCTACCCAAGCACCAATGAATACACTTTCTACTCAGAACCCCATGGAACTTTTTCAAAAACTGATCACATACTGGGCCACAAAACAAACCTCAACAACCACAAAAATTTGAAATAATCCCATGCATTCTATCAGACCACAATGCAATAAAGCTCAAAATCAACACTAGACAAAGCCCTAGCCACTACACAAACTTGTGGCACTTGAACAACACACTGCTAAACAATGAGTGGGTCAAAGGAGAAATTAAAAAAGAAATAAAAGAATTCCTAGAATTCAACAAAAAGGACAATACAACACAACACAACCTCTGGGACACTTTCAAAGCAATCCTAAGAGGGAAGTTTATAGCTCTAAGTGCATACATTAAAAAATTAGAAAGAGCCCAAATAAATGACCCAACACTGCAACTCAAGACACTCGAAAGGCAAATACGAATGAAACCCAAACCCAGCAGAAGAGAAGAAATAACAAAAATCAGAGCAGAAATTAATGAAATAGAAACAAAGAAAACAATACAAAGAATCAATGAATCTAAGAGCTGGTTCTTTGAAAAGTTTAATCTCAATTTTAAATAAATTAACTGCAGACTTTTGTATTGGCAGAGGAAGACACAAAAAAGATACGGGTGAAAGGGAAAGCATCACAACAGACACCCAAAAGATCCAGAACATTATAAGGGAATATTTTAAAAACTTATGCGCTACTAAATTTGAAAATCTAAAAGAAATGGATGGATATCTAAAATCATGGGAACCACCAAAGTTAAAGAAGAGATCAACAGTTTAAACAGACCCATAACATATAAGAAAATTGAAACAGTAATACAAAGCCTACCAAATAAAAAAAAAGCCCATGTCCAGATGGATTTACAGCAGAATTCTACTGAACATTTGAAGAAGACCTCCAACTAATACTACTTAATTTATTCAAAACTGTAGAAGCAGAGGGAGAACTTCCAAATTCTTTTTATGAAGCCAGCATCATTCTAATATCCAAACTGGGTAAAGACACAACCAAAAAAGAAAACTATAGTCCCATATCCTTAATGAGCATAGATGCAAAAATTCTCAACAAAATACTTGCAAACTGTATACAAATACACATCAAACAGATCATTCACCATGATCAAGTAGGCCTTTTCCCAGAAATGCAGGAGTGGTTAAATACACTCAAGTCAATAAATGTCATTAATCATATAAATGGACTCAAAAACAAAAACCACATTGTCATCTCAATAGATGCAGAAAAGGCTTTTGACAAAATTCAACATGCATTTGTGTTCAAAGTCCTAGAGTGAATTGGACTCATGGGAGCATAACTCAACATAATTAAAGCTATATCCAACAAACCCACAGCCAACATCATTTTAAGTGGAGAAAAACTGGATGCATTCCCATTAAAATCAGGAACCAGACAAGGATGTCTACTATCTCCACTCCTTTTCAACATAGTGCTTGAAACTCTTGCTATAGCAATAAGACAGGAGAAGGAAATTAAAGGAATATTAATTGGAAAAGAAGAGGTCAAACTATCACTTTTTGCAGATGATATGATAGTATAAGGAAGAGATCCCAAAAGTTCCACCAGAAAAGTCCTAGAACTGATCAACGCTTTCAGTATAGTGGCATGTTATAAAATCAATCTACTCGTAGAGTTTCAACATACCAATAACAAACTATCAGAGAAAGAGCACAGGGAAACACTCCCCTTCACAATAGCTGCAAAAAAATAAATTTCAGAATAAACCTCACCAAAGACATTAAAGTCCTCTACAATGAAATTTTTAAATCTTTTAAAAAAGAAATTGAGGAAGACACCAGGAGATGGAAGGACCTCCCATGGTCATGGATTGGAAGAATTAATGTTGCAAAAATGACCATCCTACCAAAAGCAATATATAGATTCAATGGAACCCTAATCAAAACCCCCATGACATACTTCACAGAATTAGAAAAACATCCTTACGTTCTTATGGAAGACCCTGGATAGCCAAAGCAACCCTGAGCAGAAAGAGCAACACTGGGGGGTTTACTATACCAGATCTCAAAGTATACTACAGAGCTATAGTCATAAAAACAGCATGGTACTGACACAAAAATAGACATATAATCAATGGAACATCATTGAAGATCCAAACCCGAGTACATGTGATTTCTGCCACCTGGTATTTGATAAAGATGCCAAGAACACACAATGGAGGAAAGACAGCATCTTCAACAAATGGTGCTGGCAAAACTGGGTCTCCACCTGTAGAAGAATGAAACTAGATCCTTATCATTCACCTTGCACAAAAGTCAACTCCAAATGGATCAAAGACCTCAATGTGAAACTGGAAACCCTGAAACTATTAGAAGTTACTTACTTACAAGTTATAGGTGTAGGAATGTCACGAGCCACGACTCTGCCAGCAGAGCCGAGGAAAGACGACACAGACACCAAGGTGAGGTTCAAGCTTCTGTTTCTTTTCCTTCCTTTATTCTCTCTTATTCTCTCTTCATTATCTCACCCACTATGATGCTGCTTC
>NW_008339435.1:8476-9822 GCF_000622305.1 Nannospalax galili | reverse complement strand
GGGCTTGTTGATGGTTGTGCTCATTCATTAAAGGAGGGCCATGCAGGGTCATTGGGCCCTCACTGGAGTATCCAGCCACTCTTCCCAGCCAACTGTATGTAATTTGGCCCTAATCCCACATGGCCTCCTGGATTTGGGGAGGGATAAATTATACAATCTGGGGAAAGCTAGGAATATGAGGCATGACCCATGCTGCGTAAAGGCTTTCCAGTGTGCATACTCTCAGGTCATACATACACTTCAGAGACCCCTCAGTTATCTTGGTAAGTAAGCTCAATGAATTCATTGATTCCCTAGTAACACTTTAATCAAACATTGGCTTGACACTAGAACCTTAAAAGGGAATAAGCATTGCTTAGCTTCCCCATGAAAAAAGTCTCACAACAGATGGAAAATTTGTTAATGCTATTATGTCTCATAATTACTTGAAAAAAAAGAAAATGAGAATGTAAAAGATGTTAAAAGGATATAGGAATGGAGGTATTGTCCAAAATAGACAGAAAAAATGAGAAAGTCTAAGCAAGCGATGAAGGTCTGTGTAGGTTTGTTATGACATATAAAGTATGAGACAAAAATAATACACACATAATCTTAAAATTTCTATGATCATAGTTTGGTCAACTAGTTTAAGGAACAAAATGAATATCTAGTCAATGTTTATCTGAGAATCTAGTGCATGAGAATTAAAAGTACAACTGATGGAACTAACCTTATTGGATATTTAACAGCCATAGGTTGAGGACTATACTACTGTGGTCCGAGGGATGTAAAGGACAGTTTTTGCCCCTTTCCCTCCAAGGTTGACTAAGTTCCAAGGGACTATGGAACATCTCTCAAAATGTCCTGTAACTGTGGTGAGTCACCCATCCTCTTGTTCAGGGAGGCCATGGAGACCCCATGAGATGGACCTGAACCAGTGTCCAGTCTACAAAGAGGAGGGTCAACTCAGAGGAAATATCTCATTCATGCTTCCACGTGAAGCAAGACATGGTTGAGTAGGGCCTTTGACTTAACTTCACATAGATGGAACTGGTAAAAGAAAGGAGCCAGGAGCTCCTCCCAAGCCCATGTGACCCCTGGGGAACAGATCCTCAAATGACCTTAAGTGTAAAAATAAATTGATTTATTTGGGCCAACTGTATGACCTTAAACACCCAAAAGTAAAGTATAACCAAAGAGTGATCAGTGTATTTCTTTAAGAGTTCAAAGTATTACACTTCCCAGATATTAGGCTTAAGTCTATATAAAAAGTTATTTATACAATTATTTCTCATTGATGATTTTGTTCCTAACCAGAAAGTGCTGCTCAGATGTAAGACTTCAGATCTTTGTCTCCAACACTGTAG
>NW_008339435.1:0-8101 GCF_000622305.1 Nannospalax galili | reverse complement strand
CATCCCTGTTCAGCATGGAAGAAGCCAGAGCAGTCTGCATCCTGATTCCCTATTGGCAATTTGGGTAGCCTCTTCAGAGGATGGTGTGATAAGAATAGGTTGCAGGTATTGGCTAGGCAGTTAGAGTAAAAAGACTTCAAAGGAAAGGAGCCAGTTTCTTGGCTAAAACTCACAATGTCCTTGGGCCTCTTAGCAACATACTTCATTCCAAAGGCCCAAACTTTTGAAAATATCTGGGAGTTTTATCTAATCCTTAAAAGATTTTAGGGTTACCTCTTCAGAGGGGGGAATGTTAGAGTAGCCAAAAGCCCCATGAAAAATTAATAAATCAAAGAAGAAGAAAGACTACATAAAGTTTTCAGAAAAAAAGTGATGGGGAGATATGGGAGGAGTTGGAGGGGTGGGAGTGGGCATGGATTTGATCAAAACACCTCATATGCATGTATGAAATTCTCAATAAATTATTTATTTAAAAAATAATAAATAAAACGTTTTAAAAAGTTATAGAAACTTTGCATGGCATCTTGTAATACTGGAACTGGCCATTTCTACAGAAGGAAGTATGTCATAGATTGAGTCTGTTGTAGTTGTGGTCTGTTCCACCCATACTCTTACAGAGTATTAGCTCTACACTGGAGGGTAGAAACTGAGGAAACCTAACATTCTGGTTGGTGGTTTTCAGTATTTTCTACTCCTGCCCAGTTGTAAACCACACCATGGGATGGAGGAGGCTGAGCAAAATATCCGATCTGCTGGCCCTAAACTCTATCTCCACAGCAACCCACAGGAAAAGTGATCATTCATTTATGAAATTGAGTACACCTGTATTCAGGTTACATATGTTTAATTGTAATATTCTCTTGATGGATTGTTCCCATAATAAGTATTAAGTCACCTTTTTTATAAAAGCTTTTATTCTTTAAAAAATTATGTCTTTCTCTCTGTCTGTCTGTCTCTCTCTCTGTCTCTTTCTCTATGTGTGTCTCTCTGTGTGTATGTGTCTGTGTGTCTGTGAACATGAGTACAAATGTGTATGGAGGCCAGAAGAGACTTCAAATCCCCTGTAGCTAGTTACAGGTGGTTGTGAGGCACCTGATATGTGTGCTGGGAAGTGAACTTGCGTCCCTCTGCAAGAGAAGCACATTTTCTTAACTGCCCAGTCACCTCCTAGCCACTGATGTGACCTTCTTTATCTTTTCTCACTAGTTTTGGTTTCAAGTTTATTTTGTCACATATTAGAATAGTGACACCTGCCTGTTTCTAGGTCCATTTGCTTGGGATACATTTTTCCATACTTTTACCCTAAAGTAGTGTTTTTAATGGTGAGGGACATTTCTTAAAGGCAAAAAATAGATGATTCCTACTATTTGATCCAATTTACTAGTCTGTGTCTTTTGATCAGGTAATTGAGACCATTAATATGCTGAGTTATTGTTGAAAGCTATGTATTGATTCCTGCCATTTGTTGATTTTGTAGTATTTTATTTTTTCCCTCTTCCTCTCATGCATAACTATTATTCTAGAGTGTTTTATCCTTTCCTGTGCCTCATGCATTGGTTTGTTTATCTGTTCATTCTGAAGAATTCCTTTAAGTGCCTTCTGTAAAGCTGGCTTAGTGATCATAAAGTACTTTAGCCTATTTTTATTGTGGGAGATTCTTGTTTCTCCTTCAATTATGACAGATGGCTTTGCTGGGTATAGAAGTCTTTGTTGGCATTTGTTGTCTTGTACAATATGAAGTACATCTTCTAGACCTTCCTGGCATCTATCTATCTATCTATCTATCTATCTATCATCATCTATTATCTTCTATCAATCATCTATCATCATCTATCATCACCTATCTACATGTATATTTTTAAGGTTTATTTATTTTTATTTCATGTGTATGAGTATTTTGTATGCATCTATGCCCATGTAACACATGAATGCCTAGTGTCCGTGGATTTTCAGAAGAGAGTGTCAGATTCCCTGGAAATGGAGTTACAGATGGTTGTGAGCCATTGTGTGGGTGCTGGGAACCAAACCTGGGTGCTCTGCAAGAGCAGTCAGTACTCTTAGTCACTGAGGCATCTTCTCAACCCATCCTTGTAGGAGGTGAAGTGCCAGACCTAAGAACAGGCCACACTAGGGAGCACAGCTTCCACCTTGAAAGCACAGCCCACGCTTCCAAAAAAGAGCCATCCTATAATCTGCCCTGGACCTAGAGACTGATAACACAAGCAGCCTGGATGAGGGGATCTATCAAGGAGTGACACACCAGCTTATGGGACACTGAGGGCAGGGGGAGAGATATATAAGGACTGCCCTTCCCAGCAATAAACATATATATATATATATATGGCCTGCCCTTCCCAGCAATAAACGAGTCTGCAACATCTCCCCTAGTGTCTGCTTCCACCCAACTCTTGGTGTCTGTGTGTTGACTCCATGCCGCTCACTCCTACATCAGCCAGAACCCTCATTCCCTGCAGTCCCTCATGGGCTAGACCCACGAGGAAACCTGCAACAGCTAGTGCCCGAACAGGGTTCTTGGCCCTCCAGTGTTGGCGACGCCCACAACTTCGGTTCATTCAGTGAGTAGGTCCCGGGTTTTGTCTGTCCCTTCAGCTGCTTGAGGGTGAGTGAGTGGCCCCCTCCTCTGTCCCCTCTACCCTGTTTGTCATATTTGTTGTTAAATCAGGAAGGCACATCCCGCCACATGGTCCTGAAGCCCACGTCGACACCTTTATTCCTTAGCTCATCCTGGTGAGTTCACATAAGGGCTGATCCACCCTGAACTCAGAGCCTGGGCTTCGGGTTATCCTGTTGCCTGTTCTGGAGACACCATGTGAGCATATGGCCAAGGGTATCACAGCCCTCGGAAGTCCCTCACTAAGCTCAAGACATTTGGATTCGATACACCTCTTCATGTCGGGGCATTTTATGTCCGAGTGGCTCACGGTTCTTGTTTGATTCATTTGTGCCTCTTGGTAGTCACCCTTGCCTTTTACTTTTGTGGTGAGTTTCCCTTCATGGGACCTTCCCACAATGGGCAACCTACCATCACAGTGCAAGGGGCCACAAATGGCAGCACTCAAATCACTCCTTAGAACTTGGGGACTGAAAGTTAAACCAAAAGATATTGAAAATTTCTGGGATGAAACCACTAACTTGGCCCCTTGGGTCTCTCCCGAGAATATGTGGGATCCTGACCTCTGGATGCGGGTCCTCTGCTTGGCCCAAAAAGGGAAGTAGGATCGGGAGTCATTCCCCCTGACTTGTTTGTTCTGATCCTTTAGCCATCATTGCCATCCTTAAGTCCTCCTCCCCTGAAGAAGTCATTTCAGCCCACAATAAACATTGTCAGGATCAGGCCAGTGTAGACCTTGCCATTACTTCAACCCCCACTGACCTTGATATGGGAACCAGACCTGAGGTTGATCCAGACAAGGAAGGGTCCCCCTTGCCTCTACCTCAGGCCCTGCTTTCAAAGCCACAACAATTGGAGACATCACCACCCCAGTACCCCTGGAAGGAACTACTTTCTGCCTGCTCCGATGCACCTCCTGCTCATTATAGCCCCCATGGCCTGCCCACCCCTTGCTGCCCTTGCTGGCCATTGTCTGCCTTTCTGGTTAATGTTGGCCCAAATATTGTGCAACAGCCATGGGTGCCCACCACTCTTATAGACCTTGCACTCATCCGCAAAGCTGTCAATGAGTCAGGCCCTGATTCTCCATATTTTGAGCAAGTTCTCCACCAATGGGCCATGAAGTTACAGACCCATTAAGATTGGTATAACTTATTAAAGGCAGTATTGGAGCCCTCAGTCTTCCTGAGCTGGCATTCAGCTTATGATGATCAGGCTGAAAAGCAGGCACGTCTCAACCTTCAAAATGGCCTTAATATTACTCTGGATATGCTCACAGGATGTGGAAAATATATTGACCCCATTTCCCACTATTGGCCTTCATGCTTACTACAAACAAGTTAGTGACCTGGCCTTCAAGGCCCTTAAGTGTTGCTCCTCCCGTGACCCACAGGCATTCTTCTGCAATTTGATTCAGCAGCCAGGGGAGTCCTTCACGGACTTCCTCACCCATGTAACTGGGGCAGTGGCATGGAGGGTGGAGTCTGGACCCACTTGCGATATGCTTAGCAAATAACTGGCATGGGAGGGCCTAAATGCTCCTACCCGCAATGCTATTGCGCCTGTCCACAATGATGATATTCATAAATGGGTACTCGCCACCAGAGACCTAGACCCCAGGACAGGGCCCATCAATGCCCTGACCACCTCCTTAGAGGCGCTCTTAGTACAAAGAAGGCCCACCCTCTCTGATTCAAAAGATCGCTGCTGGAACCGCAGAAGGACAGGACACCTCTGCAGGGACTGCCCGAACAACGGAGCTCATCCCAAGACTCGCTGTCCCATATGCAAAAAGTCTTTCATTGGACAAAAGATTGTAGGTCACAGCCCCAATCAGACTCAACTCCTTTAAACTCCACCCGGGGTGCCCCTCAGCCCCACAAGTAAGAGGGGGAATGAGACAGATTTTATGGACCCTTCTGATTCTTAATCACTCCCCCCTAATGACCTTATTTCTGGATGGGATCACTGTGAAGGGCTTAGTGGACATGGGAGCCAATGTTACCATCATCACCGAGAGTGAATCTCTTTGGTTCCCCCATTGGAAATATTGGCCTGACCCACCCATTAAGAGAGTGGGGGGCAGCCAGGACACAAAGCTGGTCATCCACCCAGTACACTGGAAGGACTTAGATGGGAGTAAGGGCACATTCACTCCCATAGTGGCTGACGTCCCCTGCAACTTGTGGGGTCGAGATGTCCTGGAGGACACAGATGTGGTCCTTACCACAGACGATCAGGCTTTTTATGATGATGTCATAGTGCATGATAAACTTGGCCTCTCTGGGAGAAATTGGAGTCCTGGCCAGCACCCCCAATTCTAAGGGCCACTGCCGCCCCTGGGACATCCCCTAAGGAGTCTCCCACACCGATAGTGCTTACTTGGCTCTCAACAGATGTGATCTGGGTGGAGCAATGGCCTATTATAGAACCTAAATTGTCTATCCTCAAAAATTGGTCCAAGAACAGCTGGACCTCGGACATTTGGAACCATCCACTAGCAAATATAATACTCCAATATTCATTATAAAAAGAAAAATGGCCATTTTAGATTGCTTCAGGATTTATGCACCATTAATGACCAAATGGAAAAAAATGGGCTTGACAGAGGCCGACTTGCCACACCCTGCCACTATTCCTCCTTCTTATTATATCATAACACTTGATATTAAAGAGTACTTCTTCTCAATACTGCTGGCCCCCCAAGATTGTGATCACTTTGCCTTTATGGTTTGGGAACCGAACTTCCACAAGCTGGCCCTCAGATATCAATGGAAATTCCTTCTGAAATTCCTTCTGAAAAACTGTCCTACTATTTGTCAGCTTTTTGCCTCACGAGCCACCTCAACCATCACTCATAGTGTACAATTTATTCACTATATGGATGACATTCTGCTGTCCCACCCTAACCCACAATTTCTCCACAAGGTAACCAGAGACTTACTCTCCCACCTATCGTCTCTTGGCTTGTCTATCGCCTTAGATAAGTTACAGGAGGTGCCTTTTTGGGGCATACCATTTTGGCCAGCATATGCCCTATGGCCGCTGCCTTTAATTCAAAGCTGGTCTATACACTAACAGATTTTCAACAACTCTGTGGCACCATAAATTGGCTTAAACTGTTCTTGCCCATTCCCTCAGAGGAATTGAGGGAGCTGTTTTGTCTTTTGGAGGGCCCCATCTGCCCTTCAGCAAAGATTAACTTAACTCCCCCAGCCATTGCCCTATTGCAAAAGATCATTGAGTTACTCTCATCAACAACCTTCAATAGATATGAGCCCTTACAATCCCTACAGGCTTTAGAGCTATTGACTTCTTCTGGCTTCCTTGGTGCCCTTTGGAAGACTGAGCCACTTATCTGGGTCTGTCTCTCATACTCGGAGCTCCAGCAGGTTTCCTCCAAGTTTGATATTGCCTTTAACTTGGCAGTCAAACTGGGCACTCAAGCTCGAAAAACCTTCAATAGAGAACCTGACGCTATTGTGCTCCCCTTTCCTCTCTGTAACCTACAGGCCCTCTGGGCTGATTCCATAAGTTTTCAGACTATGATGTCATGCTCCTCTGGCACTATTGATAATCACCTGCCCCAAGACAAAAGAATTCAGGCCCTTCTCACATTGCCACTTGAAGTTAAGCCCCACAGCCTTCCTTCTTCTTCCCCAATTCCCCAAGTGACCACTGTCTTTTTGGACACTAATAAGAAGAACTTTGGGGTTCTGATACATCGTTCTGGAAAAAAGACATCACCAACATCACCCCTAATCGTGGCTCTGTCCAGTTGGGAGAACTTCTTGCTATACTTAAAGCTTTAGCAGAGTGCCAGGATGAACCCTTAAATCTCTTTTCTGATAGTGTCTATGCTGTTCTGGTCGCTAAGGTCATCGCCTTTTCTCATGTTAAAAACTCCTCCACCCCACTGCACCTCACTATGGTCAAGCTACAGGAATGCCTACAAAATAGAAGTCACCCATGGTATGTCTCAAATATCCGCTCACATACCTCCCTTCCTGGAATCCTAGCTTGGGGGAGTGCCACCACAGATGCCCTGACAGTCCAATCTAACCTGTTAGAACAAGCAAGAGCTTTAAATCTACAGTTCCACCTG
Organism: Nannospalax galili; assembly: GCF_000622305.1. Classification (NCBI taxonomy): domain Eukaryota; kingdom Metazoa; phylum Chordata; class Mammalia; order Rodentia; family Spalacidae; genus Nannospalax; species Nannospalax galili. The sequence continues at coordinate 1,364 of NW_008339435.1, read as the reverse complement.
TCCCCTCAGAGTATTTATAAACTCCTCCCAGAAATCCGTGTCCCAATGCAAGGACCTTGTCTGCTCATGTGTTACCTGTGCCCTGCTCATGCCTCTTGGGCCCTTTAACAGGGGAAGAGTGAATCCCTGTGATTTGATACCCAATACCATTTGGCAGATGGACGTGACTCACTACCCCCCTTTTGGGAACTTGAGATTCGTTCATGTTATAGTTGACACATGCTCCTCCCTTACTTATGCTTTAGCTCTCTTATGGGAGAGGACTATACATGCCATTAAAGCTATAAAGTCCACCATGTTAATCATGGGCATACCCTGGGTGCTTAAGACTGATAATGAGCCTGCTTATTCCTCTCAAAAATTCAATTTGTTTCCTCCTGGGGAATCAAACATACCTTTGGTATTCCCTATAACCCACAAGGACAAGCCATTGTCGAAAGGACCAAAAGGACACTCAAGTCCCTCCTGGCTAAAAGCCCCTTGGCTGAGACCAAACGTGACCCTCACCTGGCTCTTACTGAGGCTTTGTTCCACCTTAATTTCCTCATGTTTGACGACCGGGGTCTCAGTCCAGCATACGAACATTGGTCCTCCTTGACTTGGGCTATGCCTCTGCCACTAGTTAGATGGAGGGATCCTATTTCATCCCTATGGCAGAAACCAGCCCCAGTCCTGACACGAGGACAAGGATACACTTGTATTTTTCACAGGATGCTATGGTCCTCATTTAGATTCCATCAAGAGACATCCGACCAGCTTTGAAAACCCATCTGGAGACTGAGTCCAACTGCGAGTTTGACAAACCATGACATCCTTTTCTGGCTTCGTTATCTTTGGAACCCTTTTATCCTTTGGTTGTGCTTCTCCCAAGGCTTCAGATCTCTGGGCACTGGTCCCTTACCACCTCTGATCCTCCCTGTAGATGAACAGTCACCTGCTTTCCTGGTTCTCTTTACTACGAATGAATCCCTCAGTCTCTCCACCATGGAATTGATTCATGCATCCGTTCCCATAAATGGCACATGGTCCCTTGCAGGATCTCTGTGGTTCAGCCCAGTCTTTAACCCCTCTTTCCCTAATGTCTCTCACTGTCATTCCCTCTTTAACATCACAACAGGCAACTTTTATGGAAACTGGAGCCAGGGCTCCTTATAGGGCCTCAAAATATGGTCTCCCTTAGTAAAAGACACTTCTGAGACTACAGTGTCCTTTGTGCCCCCTAGGGCCACCATCCCTCCCCCCCAAGGGTCAGGTGTCCTCCATGGACCCAGTGCCCTCCCGCCACATTGTGCTTTCCAATTCCATGGGAACACTGCCTCCCACTCACTCCTGGAAGTATGCTCCTCTCTACTATGGATTATGAT
>NW_008339434.1:86338-89422 GCF_000622305.1 Nannospalax galili | reverse complement strand
CATTGTAAGGTAGATTTAACATATGGCAGTGTGTAGTGGGGCTTTGGTCCCCAGTCATAAGTGGGGCTATTTGCATCATGGCCAGAGTTTTGGGTTCCTCATCATCTACTGTTCGCCTGGCTATGCCTGTGAATGTTCCTTTTGGGGGTTCATGTGGAGGCTTCTCTGTGTTCTGTACCACATTGTCCAGCGTGAACCCTGTCCACTTTGTGGCCTACCTCAAATGCTGTTTTCTGGTGTGGAGAGTGTCCTTGGTGTCCCTGGGACATCCTAGAGAGTACTGTTTTCCTCCACGTGTTACAACTGAAAACAGGTCCTCAGCAAAGAGTGAACAAATGATGAGTTAAATTTGGTGAGCAGTCTTTTCCAAGGACCTAAAGCTGGTTGCTAGTTGATTCCATCTCCTTCTCAGTCCTCTAGGCAATGCTGTTTTCTGGTGTGGAGAGTGTCCTTGGTGTCCCTGGGACATCCTAGAGAGTACTGTTTTCCTCCACGTGTTACAACTGAAAACAGGTCCTCAGCAAAGAGTGAACAAATGATGAGTTAAATTTGGTGAGCAGTCTTTTCCAAGGACCTAAAGCTGGTTGCTAGTTGATTCCATCTCCTTCTCAGTCCTCTAGGCTCACAGAGTAACTCTACATTGACTAGAAGCACCAGCAATGGAAGTCTTTTACTATCATGGCTCTCGTAGAGTTGGAAGTCTTCTTAGAGCAAATGTGACACAAATACATTTCTTTTGCTGAAGGTCAAAGCTCTGCAGAAAGAGTTGACTTTGGGAAATGAAATCTGACCTAATGTTTAACCTCCTGGTTTCTGGAACTTTGGCTTCTGAGCTTTCTTCTGTGACATATGCAGCATCTGGACTCGATTTATGGGACATTTGAGGGATTTGTTGTAGCCTGAGCATATGAGAGGGCTACTGGCCACAAGAGTATACTCACTGGCCACAAGAGTTTTCAGCTCTGAGGACTTGGTCTGGGCCCCAGGCTCCAAGGTAGGAGAGAGTTGTAAGAACACATAAAAACATGTATTGAGAGGTGGGCAGTGGGGAGCAGCGGACCCCTGGAGAGCCTTCCTGACCTGCCTCCACAGAGGCTATGAAGTTAAAAGTCATGTTTTTACAAACCATCTTCATTTTCCCACATGCCCCTTGACCCCTTGTCACTTGCTGGCCTGATTTTGGTATGGCAAGGGAATTCTGATCTCTGCTTACTTTACTATGGGGTCTGCATGTGTTGGTGTGGGTCACAGTCTTACCTATTTTGCCGCACTGTTTCGTGCTTATTGTTCATGTGACTCTAGTATATTGTTACATTTTATAAGCTGATCTGTCAGTTTCTGATTTTTTAAAATTTATTTTTATGTGTATAAGTGTTTTGCTTGCATGTATGTAATTGCAACCCATGCCATGCAATCCCTCTGGAGGCCAGAAGAGGGCGTTGGGTCTCCTAGAACTGGCATTTGTGATGGTTGTTAGTCACCATGTGGGTGCTGAGAACTGAACCCAGGTTCTCTGCAAGAGGTATCAGTGCTTTTAACCACTGGGCCATCTCTCCAGCTCCGTGTTTCTGAGTTTATTTTAAAGATCTGGTCTCATTGTGTATCTCCAGCTGGCTTTAGACTTGCTATGTAGGAGCTGGGTGTGTTGGTGCGCCCCTTTAATCTCAGCACCTGGGAGGCAGAGGCAGGTGGATTTCTGTGAGATCCAGGCCAGCCCGGTTTATATAGTGAGTTCTAGGCCATCGGGGTTACACTTGAACTCAGGCTTACCTTGAACTCACAATCTCCTTGCTTCTACTTCCTGAGTGGTGGGATTACATACATGTTTGTGCCCCTACACCCAACTTAGTTCTTGACTTTTGCACTTCAAAAGATGCACAGAGGTCTGTGTGTGTCATTTTTCACTTTGAATTGTTCCGAGAGGTCTTTTCTTGATTCTTCACTAGGAACATTTCACTGCCCTGTGTGAACAAACGACCTCAAGCTACAAATTAATCTGTTAAACTTGGGCTCTGCAGTGGCAGTCCTCCATGCTTACTCTCTTAGTTTTCATTATAGTTTTGCCTGCTCACTTAAGTTTGCACAATCCTATTTTGAACCCTCTTTTGTAGACTTTTTTTTTTTTTAATATTTTTGAGACAGTCTCCTGGTAGCCCCAGCTGGCCTAGAACTCACTATGTAAACCAGGTTGATCTGAACTCACAGAGATCCACCTGCCTCTGCCTCCTAAGTCCTGGGATTAAAGGTGTGCACTACCACACATGGCAGGCTTTTATTTTTATTCATTAAAACTTGTAGACTACCATCCTCAGGCCTCTTGGGGTAAGTCTATACCGCAGCTCTCCGTGCCGGGACTCCCTAAGTCACATTAACCCTTCCATCCCTCCCGCCGTTCTATACTCCTAATTTGGGCCCTGCGCCATTCCTAGTCTTGGGGCCCCAGACACCTGGGGAACCAATACTGCTTCCTGATCCTTCTCACCCAGACCATCTCAGTCCCTTTCTTGGGCTCCAGGAGCACCGCTTCTGGTCCTGGCCCCGCCCTCACCTCTCTCTGCTTCCCTGGGCCTGCACCACCGGCTAACTCTCCTAGCCTGCACTACCATCCTCAGGCCTCTTGGGGTAAGTCTATACCGCAGCTCTCCGCGCCGGGACTCCCTAAGCCACATTCACTGTTCCATCCCTCCTGCTGTTCTATACTCCTAGTTTGGGCCCTGCGCCATTCCTAGTCTTGGGGCCCCAGACACCTGGGGAACCAATACTGCTTCCTGATTCTTCTAACCCAGACCAACTAAGTCCCTTTCTTGGGCTCCAGGAGCACCGCTTCTGGTCCTGGCCCCGCCCTCACCTCTCTCTGCTTCCCTGGGCCTACACCACCGGCTAACTCTCCTAGCCTGCACTACTATTCTCAGACCTCTTGGGGTAAGTCTATAGCACAGCCCTCTGCACTGGGACTCCCTAAGCCACATTCACCCTTCCATTCCCCGCGCTGTTCTATACTCCTAGTTTGGGCCCTGCGCCATTCCTAGTCTTGGGGCCCCAGACACCTGGGGAACCAGTACTGCTTCCTGACCCTTCGTAATT
>NW_008339434.1:80263-82148 GCF_000622305.1 Nannospalax galili | reverse complement strand
GATTGAAATGGCCCTAGAAATTATAAGCATCTTTAAGAAGTAATTGTATTCCCATGAATATGTGTTCCAATAGGTGACATGAAAGAGAAAATGTATACATATATGTGTGTGTGTGCGTATATATAAACACACACACACACACACACACACACACACACACACACACACACACACACACGCTCATGCACACACACATACACAGATATAATAAATAATTAAAAAAATAAAGTATATTATGAAACAAATTGAAAGAAATAAATTCAGGAAAAAGTGAAGACCCTCTCTGTGTCTCTCCTCAGCTCAGCATTTGATCATTCACTTTGTCTAGGATGAAAGCCCCAGGGAGGCTGAACTTTCAGTTGCGATGTGTAGAGGGAAATGATGCTCTCAAACACATTTCCAGAACACTGAGGACAAGTCCTGCCTTTGGCGTTAACATTAAATCTCACCCATGTGTCTTCTCATCCCTTTCCTTTAGGGGTTTTCCTTGTCCCACATGAGAAGTTTGGTATTTTGTTGAATTTTTTATTTTGTACTCTGGTTTTTATTTCATTTATGTTTGTGCATGATCTGTTCCTATTGTGCTTTGTGTTTTTAAAGAAGTTATAGGAATGTTCATATGTATCATTTGATATTTCTGTTTTCCCTCAACTTGATGGTTTTAAGGTTTACTGCTTTGAATATATGGTCTCATTGGGTCATTTTATTTGCTCTGTAGTATTTTGTTATGGGCAGACCTCACGTTATCCACTTTCCCACTTTTTTGTCACCTAAACATTGCTGCAGTGAATACCCAAGTGCATACTCGCAGATGTGCTCAGCCTGTCCAGGTTGCTCACCCAGAGGTGTTAAGCTGTTCCCTAGCATAGGTACCCTCAGCTCTACAGGACGCTGTTGCACCCTCTTTCAGCACAGCAACCCCTTTCCATTCACTCTCCTGCAGGCTGACTCTCTTCTCTAGGTGTGGGTCCTGTTACCTTTGAGACAGGAGCCAGATACTCAGAGACTAGGATAAGGGAAACCTAGAGGGCCACTGCGCATGACCCCTTGGCTTTGGGTACAGTCTTAGGGTAATGTTCCCCAATTTTCCACATCTCTGGGAGGAGAGTGGTGAGGGAGTTCTCAGCCTTAGTGGAAGTAACCTTTTACTCAAGCCTTATGGCTCCCTTCCCAGAACAGGAGAAGGCCCTGGGCCTAGCTCGGACTCCTCCTGTAGCTTGTCTTACCGCCTGTACCCCTGCCCAACTCACTGGATTCGTTTCTTTGGCTGAATATAAAGGGTAGAGTCAGAGGTGTTAGACAATGGGCCTGCCCCTTTAAGATGCTGGTCACTCTGAGTGGCCAGATCCCACAGTCTGAAGAAGTCAGGCCATACCCCCTGCAGCTTTGTCTCTTGGACAGAGTTAAGAAGCTGTCCACTCTCTTACTTCAAGGCCTGATCATAGCTTCCATGGTCACGATGTCCTCTCTCCTAGTAAAGCTTATTTCTGAAAAGGACTACTGTGTCAGCTCCCTCTTCTAACAAGTGGTTTGTGTGGCTGCTTTGTCATACACATCTTGCTTTGGGTTTGCCATTCCACCTAGCCATAGACTGCTAGGACTGAGCCTTGGGAGACCAGTTGGTCTGGCTGGGGACCTGGCTGTCTCCTCCTTGAGCCAAAAAGCAGCTGTGCTTGGCTAAATTGTTGTAGCTTTCCTTTAGCTTGAGAGATGTCCTCAGATCCTAGGGCCTTAAGGCTAATGCAGATTTATATTGATAGAGGGAAGCCTTGGGCTACCACTGGCCCTTGAGACAAAGAAATACTTCTTTTTTTGAGCAATGTGCAACTGCATTCAGTATTTCTGCTCTCTAAAGCTAGAAGGCTAGTATTTACTGTGGCCTTGT
>NW_008339434.1:75725-79646 GCF_000622305.1 Nannospalax galili | reverse complement strand
GGTTGTTGGCCTTCAGGTTCCCATGCTCCCCCAGACCCATCTCTTTGGGCCGTATTTCTCCCTGCCCCTGTGAAACCAAGGCTTCTGAGAATGGGGATGAAATCTGCTAAAATGTTGGGGCTCCTACAGGAGTACCTGGAAATGGCTGATGGTGCAGGAGTGTCAGTTGGAAATGGGTGGAAGGAGCAGACAGGTATGCCATCGTGATTGGACACCATAGTGAGGACCAGGAGCAGAGTCTAGCTTTTGAGCTGTTAGCAAAGTGGGACTCGAGATCAGCTCTTGGAAATGCCTCTGGAAATTAGGTAGGTAGGCTTTTTTCTCCTCTCCGGCTGCTTGGAATTCTGTCAGACAAGATTAAATTCCATGTAGGACATCTTGCAAAAGTGGTAAAAGTCACCATAGGGAGGGGCTTACTGTGGGCTGCATTTCTTTTCTCATAAAACTATACATCAGTGACTACTTTTTACCTTTTCCACTTAAAGCTATCAAATGCAGAGCTTTGTTTGTTTATCCTAAGCAACTTTTGTTTCCAAAGTGAGTTAAAGTTATTGGAGAGAGCAACATACAGCCATAGATGACTCATGCTGTTTTCAGGACTAGTTAGGGATTAAAAAATCAGTAGAACCCATGCTTTGTCACTCATGCACTATCCATCTGTCACTCACACCCTATCCATCACTCCTGGTCTAGGAAGACTTTGTTTAAGGAAACACCTCTGATAGGATTCTGACATGAAATTTAAAAACCAGGCGCAGTTAACTATGAAGCAGCTTGTAGGCTGGATAGTAGGTTAAGGGTGAAAAAAAAGCCCATGTTCCTGAAGGTTTAGAAGTCCTGTGAATGAGAAAGTTCTGTCCTTTGAGTAAGGCCTAGGGGCAGGGAATTCCTGCAGCAGAAGGAGCCACCATTTTCCCTGTCCTTCCAGGAGCAGGGCCTTGGGTGTCACACTGTCCCTCCCCTCTGGGTGCAGGAATTCCTGCCTGTTCATTTTCTTACTCCTCCCTATAGCAAGCCCCACCATTACTGATGTGCTCTGCTAACAGATGCATGCACAACAGTGAATAAGACTGATAGACAAGGTCCCACCTTCATTGTGCCTTGCATCCTGGTAGGGGGCTGGGAAGGCATGAGAATGACTAAACAAGTAAAAACTCGATATGTCAGATGGTGATATATGTTGTAGAGAAAATGAATCTGCTTAATGCAATGGGAACAGACTGTATGTATGTGGTGCACGTATGTGTTATTGGGGTGGGGTGAGCTACATTTTTTGATGAGAGAAGATCTTAGGAGGCATCATTAGCCCTGATACCTGAATGGTTAGAAAGATCTAGAAGAGAGAGCCAGTGCAAAGACCCTGAGGTATACAGTACTTGGCATGTTGGTGGAATTGAAAGACTGCCAGTTTGTTAGCAGATTTGTCTTTCCTTCATAGAAATAAGCCACTATATTCATAATGCAGATCAATGAGAATGTTTTTTCTTCAGAAAAATCATTTTTCCTCCAGCTCTTGCTGGAATTCGTTACTGAGATCACTTGGATTAGTAATATATTTGTGGAACTGGCTAGCCTTGTGTGGTAGGTGTCAGTTAAAGGGGTGCCAGCCTGTGTTGGGGCCTACTGTCTTCCCCATCTCCGGCCTCAGAGCAAATCATTCTGTTGTACTTATTCTTCCATTTGTCCTTAAGAATGGTTCTGGTCCAGGAGGAAATGGAAGCCCCGCCCTTGCTCAGTGTTGTAGAACGCTGTCCTCTGAGCAGAACATCTTACCAGATGCAGCTGTGACTGCCTGAAAGAGAGCCTCAAGACCTGGCCTGTTGACAGTTCCTTATAGAAGGAGGCTTATTAGACCTCTCCTGAGGTTCAGTCATTCCTCCAGGATCTCCCTCCCAACTGTAGGCAATTCTACCCCAGTGCCATGTGGTTTGGGGAGGTGCTAGTGTATATAGAACATGGAAGGGAAGTCTCCATACTGAGTGAGACTTTTCAATGATGTGGTTGTTTGGGGGGTCACCCATGCTCCTTTACATAGTCCCATCTTCATGCTCTTGTAAGTAAGCCCAATAAATTTGTGATTCAGCAAGCTAGTTTTGGGTGGCATGGTTATTTTGGTTTTGTTGTTGGTACCCTATCTTGGGTGGATGGGCGTTTGTTCAGATCTCCCTAGAAAAAGTTAACACAACACTCAGAGAAGGGAAAGCAGCTCCTCCTGAGACTGTGAAGAGTGCTTGTCATCAGAAAAGACTTGCCTGCTTGTTCATGACCTCCCAGGCGTCCTTCCAGGAAGGGGGAAGCTGCCAGCAGGGATTGGCCAGGCGGAAAGATTAATTCCCAGTGTGGGGCACATGTCCCTTTTAGTGACTTTTTTCATCATTAAGACCTTGTTAGAACAGTGTTTAATGTACCTGGGGGTGGACTTGGTTTTGTGTGTGTATGTGAAGGCCAGACGTTGTTGTCAGGTGTCTTCCTCAGTCTCTTCTCCACTTTAGTTTTTGAGACACAGTCTCTCACTGAACTTGGAAGTCATGGATTTGGCTAGACTTACTGGTCAATATGCCCCATGGATTCTCCTGTCTTCACTCTCCAGCTCTGGCGTTACAGGCATGTGCCTGACACGGGTGAGATGAGCAGGTGGGCTGAGCATGCAGGATAGAGGATTTCCTTCAGTCATTCCTTTCTCATATCTGGAGAGTCTCACACAGAAAAAGCATTCTAGCTGTACTGTAAGTAGTAATAGCGTCATCTCTCATTATCAGCTGTTACTGTGTGCCTTACCAAAACCTGGTGGGAGTTGCCGTGAGTCTCATTCTGTAGATGTGCTAGGGTATTTGAGCATTTTGGCTCTGGTTGCCAGGTGTCTAAATGGAATCTTCCCATTGGACCTAGACTATGATTTACAAACGGTCCCTCTGCCTCTTGAGTCTCCGGAGGCACTGACTCCACATCACTGGAGAGACTACAGTGCCTACAACATGGGATGCTAATGATATGGTATGTTTGCTTTTTACTCCCCCCTCTCGTGGGCAATTCTGTTGATGACAGGCTTGCTGGTCAAATCTCAGTGTAGCTCCAGCATCCTTCCTCTGGTATTCTGGAGCCTCTCAGGACCAGTGGAGACCCATTTGCCATTCCTGCAGGAGATGGATGCCATCCCTGTGTGTACCTGGGATGTTGATTCTGGGGGCTTTCCTTGAATTTGACGCCATCCATTCTTTCCTCCTATAGTTGAGGTGATCTCCAGTCAGCCCAGCCTGTGGCTAACTAGTTTTGTTGTCTGAAGCTTCAGGGGCCACTGCTCTTCCAGCAGCTTGGGATTTTCCTGGGAACTGGCATCTTCCTGGGCCCAGGGCCAGCCCTCACCACCTGCCTTCTCTGCTCCAGGAGCATGGCCATGTCTTACCAAGTAGACTTATCAAGGAATGAACAAGTTTCCTCATCTCCAGCTAAGGGCTTGGTGATGCTGTAGGTCCTCAGGGGATGTTTCCAGGAGCTGTGGCCTGGCTCCTCTGGCCCCTCTGTGCCTGAGAGTGTTGCCCTGGGCTGGCTGAGCTACTACTCCTGGCTGGCATGGGATCAACTGTGGCTGGGTGCTCTGGCTTCCAGGGGTGGAAGTGTTGAGAGTGTTCTGTGCATAGTGGAATGAGGTGAGCTTCCCCCTCTCCCTTCTTCCCTCTTGAAAACCACCCTTTCCCAGAGTCATCTTCCTATGTCCCTGATGATGCATAGTATTTTCTCCATACATACTTGGTTTTGAACAGCAACTACTGTTTGAGGAGACCGAGCCTAAAAATACTTTAGTCATTACTGAATTTGGATACTGTCCCTTAACAGAATTCATTAAAAACACAAGGAGGCAGAGACTTAACACAGATGTAGTCATTATTCCTGATGGAGGAACAACTTTGTAATTATCGGGGT
>NW_008339434.1:72015-75554 GCF_000622305.1 Nannospalax galili | reverse complement strand
GACAGAGAGAGACAAAGAGGAGAGACAGAGACAGACAGAGAGGAGAGACAGAGACAGAGACAGAGAGACAGAGAAAGACACAGAGAGACAGAGATAGACAGAGAGACAGAGACAGAGACAGACACAGAGACAGAGACAGAAGAGAGACAGAGAGAGACAGAGACAGAGACAGAGACAGACAGAGACAGACATGGGAAGAGCAAGTCGAGATATACAAGGACATAAGTCATAAAGAGGTGACTGACCAGGGTGGATGAGGGGTGCCTGGTTCAGTTCTGCCCAGTCCTGAGGGGAGGCAAGGGAAGTTTAGACAGCCTCTGTTACAGGGTTCCTGCTGTAGAGAGAGAGAGAGAGAGAGAGAGAGAGAGAGAGAGAGAGAGACCCAGACATGGGAAGAGCAAGTCGAGATATACAAGGACATAAGTCATAAAGAGGTGACTGACCAGGGTGGATGAGGGGTGCCTGGTTCAGTTCTGCCCAGTCCTGAGGGGAGGCAAGGGAAGTTTAGACAGCCTCTGTTACAGGGTTCCTGCTGAGCATTGCTGGGGAATTTGGACAGGAACCAAGGGCAGTGAGAAGCTTTGGAGGTTTTGAAGCTAAGTAGAGAGAAAAGAATTCATGTATTTGGAAAATGACTGAGGTACAACAGGGGATGTTTGGAGAGGGTGAGGTTAGCTTGTCAGGGAAGTCACAGGAGGGGCAGGAGAGAGATGTAATTTAGGGTTCATGTTGGAAAATCGTAAGAAGTGGCCTGGCTGAGAGGCCACCAAAAGAAAAAGTCAAAATCAGAGGAAAAGAATGTCCAGAAAAGGGACTAAGGATAACAGGACCTTAGAAGCAAATGTCAAGAAAAATTTTAAGTTTTTGCAGAGAGGTGAGGAGTTGAAGAGTTACACGAAACAGGTTTTAAAGAGTGATAACTGACACAGTGAACTATATTGGGTTTCTTTTTTTGAGGCACGATCTTATTCTATAGTCCAGGTTGGCTTGGAACCCACTGTGTAGCCCAGGCTGGCCTTGAGCTTGGAGTAATCCCCCTGTGTCAACCTCCTGAGTGCTGGAATTTATAGATGTGAGCCACTGTGCCTGGCTAGACTAAGTTCAGTAGTGTTTTAGAAATTTAAAGAGACCTAAGGACAAAAGCAAATATGCTAACAAAAAGAATATAGATTAAGGAGAAATAGAAGAGAAATAAGGTAAAATATTAGTAGCATAGAGCAAAGACAGAAACCGCTGGAGGGAGATCAGCAAGTGTGGGGGCAGTTAGCCATGGTACAGGGCTAGAGCACGACTGACGGTTCTGGAAGGCCAGGGAGTGTGTTGACATGGGCAGCCTCATGAGCGGGGTTGTGGGGGGTGAGAATTGGGCTCAGCAGTTTGAGAGCTTCTCAGGCACTGCCACTGCTGTCCTTTCACCCTGGCACTGGCACTGTCAACACAGAGGGCTTTGCTGTCTTAAGTTCGAAAGCAGCCTGGGAGCTGGGCTCATTTCCTAGCCTTCTGCTTTTTCATTGTCCCCTCCCTCAACAACATCCATAGCTGGCCTCTGTGTGACTGGACTCTGCTCTTTATTGCCTCCCCTCTTCCTTTGCCCTCAGTTGCCCCAATTCTTTTAACTCCTGCTGGAAGATCCCAGAGATGCCGTCTGTTTCTGCCTCCCGGGCTCAGGTCTGTGTTAGGTGTCTGGAACTCAAGGAGAAAGGTAGTTGGCTGACTGTTGGGGTCTCCCTGCTCCCCACTGCAGGTCATCTTCCATGATGTTGCTGTGCTGATGGACAAGCTCTTCCCTGTCGTGGAGGCCATGCAGAAGCACTTCAGTGCTGGCTCAGGAACCTACTACAGCGACTCCATCTTCTTCCTCTCCGTTGCCATGCATCAGATCATGCCCAAAGGTAATCTGGACTTCCAGGAGTGATGGCCCCAGGGTTTCAGATTATGCACAAACTTCCCTGGCTCAGTATTGCTGGTGCCCTTCTGTTAGCTCATGAAATCCCCTAGTCCTGTCATCACGTGGCCCACGTGGGAAGGCCCAGTACAGGTATGGACGGTAGGTCAGACATGAGGAGGGTATGTCTCCTGCTCCCTTAGGTTCCAGGGGCAGCTTCTAGCCCCAGCCCTGCCACCAGCCATGTGCATGCTTTGGCTAAGGTGTTTTGTGTCTCTAGGTTTCAGTTTTTCCACCTGTGGAATGAGGGCTGAAGCAGTTTATGAGCAGTTTTAGCCTTTCTTCTGCAAATCTAGAGCTTGCAGGACTGCTCCCAGGTTGGACTAGCCCTGGAGAGCCAGGGAAGAGTCCTGCCCTCATCCCATCTCTCTTGCCTGTGCCGTACACCATGCCTAGCTGTCAACTTCTGTCTGCTGTGTATATCAGGTCTTGGAGTAGGATTATGTCTGGTCACAGAATTCAGTGTGTAACGAAGTATGTAACAGCTCAGCTTGAAAGACCATAACAAAGCATTTGACCAGTCCTGTAGTCTTGAACGGGTGACTGGCTACACCAAAGGACAGTAGATTAAAAGGAAGCATGCAGACTTTGCTGAGTTCCTGTCTCCCCAATCTACCCTGCCCGTGGGTGCTGGGCTCTAGGCCAGGTTTGTGCTTTGGGGTGCCCAGTGAGAAGTGACCAAAGACAGCTCTTGTGGATTTTTTTGAGACTAGGTCTCCCTGTAGTTCCAACTGGCCTGAAACTCGCTATGTAGACTGGTTGACCTCAATCTCACAGAGATCCACCTGCCTCTGCCTCCCCAGTGCTGGGATTAAATGTGTGCTGCTCCTGTGTTTTGTAGGGAAGGAAAGATGCCTGTGCTCCTAGCTGTGTGGGTATGAGGCTGTGAGTCCTGGAGGGCTGGGTGATCTGCTAAGAGCTACAGGGCTTCCCTTCTCTAGCTTTGCAAATGGAGAGAGGCATTAGGAGAGAGCCAGGAGAAGGCCCCTTTGGCTCTTTCCACCCTCCCTCTTCTACTCTGGCTTTATTCTTTCCTGGCCCTCTCCCACTCTGGCCTCTCCTACTCTGACCCTCTTCCATTTTTGGCCTTGCTCAGGGGGCCATACCTCCAGGGGAAGGCTTTGGTGAGAGCTTTGCTGGGCACCCAGTGTGGGGCATAGACCGTCTGGGTATCTCCAGGTGGATCAGGATCTTTTGGGGGTCTGCAGGAGGAAGTAGAATTGTTTTAGCCCAAATACCCAGCTTTTCTTGGGATCTTTACCGGAATGATAATGAACTTCCAGACATTTATTTTTGCATATATCTGAAATCTGTTTACTATGGAAGAGTTACTAGGAGTTACTAAAATGCTGCAGTCATAAAAGTCAGTGTGCAGTGTTGGTTTTCCTGTGGTGTCGGGTGTGTTCTGCTAGAAGCCTGTCTGCTGCAGAAAGCTTGGCTGTGTTACCACAATTGAATTCCTGCAATTTTCGTATGAACGCTTTGGTTTTAGACATCATTAACACTGTCTTGAGTTGATTCTTTATTGCTGCTTTTCTGTGTTTATTTTGTTCGTTTGGTTTTTTTTTTTTTTTTTTTTTGGCTTTTTTTAAAC
>NW_008339434.1:53056-71914 GCF_000622305.1 Nannospalax galili | reverse complement strand
CTCTGCCTCCCGAGTGCTGGGATTAAAGGCGTGCACCACCACACCCGGCTCTTTGTTTATTTTTTTTTAATTGTAGAATTTACTTTTATTTTGTGCTTTGGTGGGTAGCTTTGTTCTTATGAAATTGCTATATTCTTGCTATTTTTGGCTATTTAGTTTGTTTCCTGGCACTTTTTTTTTTTTTCTCCAGGAAAGTGAGAATGGGGTTTGGGAGGCCTGGAATGTGGGGCTAACTAAGCCTGTTCTTCTCAGTGGTGTATCCTGACTTGGTAACCCATGTTCCAGAAGTACAGGTTAAGTCTATAAGCAGCTTTTCCTTTCCTTTCTGTATATAGCACAAAGGTCTTGCTTATGTACCTAGATACCTGTAATAGGTGCTTACTTCTTTTTTGTCTGGTGCAGGAGAGTCTCAGTAGGCCCCTGTGTGTACCAGGCAAATCTCTGTCACTGATGTGCATGCTTCTTTTTTCTATTTAAAAAGTAAGATTCATTCATAAACTGAGAACATCATCAAAATAGGAAAAAGTTATGCTTTTGCCACCATATAGCATCATCATTGCTAATACACTGACTCTTCAAGTGTCAAGATATGAACCTGAACTTTCATTTCAACGCAAAGAGGAAGGAAGGAAGGAAGGAAGGATACCAGTAAAGTTCTGCAATGATTTTCCCAGTTACTGTCAGACTCCGCTATGTTTTGTACAATTACATCCTGAAATTTTCCTGAATGGTTCCATTAACTAGATGATGCTTGGTTTGTTATATCATTTTCCTCTTTTGGGCTTGCTTGAAGTTTCCTATTTGTTTTCTAATACCATAAATTAGAGCATGACAGATGTCCACATGCATAAAGACTGTCTTCTCGCCTTAGGATTATTTCTGTATGACAGTTCCCCAAGGGTAGAATTATTAGGCCAAAGGTGATCCTTAAGAGCCAGCATATGTCAACTCCCTGGTACCCCCATGTACCTTACATGAATAGGGTCTGTGTTGTTTTCTAGGCCTCTGGTGTCTGACATCTTGGGGAGCTCTGGAAGCCAAGTAGGCTTTCTAGTCAGTTGCTGTCCCATTCTACAGGAAAGGAAGGTGGGCTGAGAGATTGATCTTGGGTGGGGCAGGTGGGCCAGGTCTCCTCTGGGCTTTTATTCTAATGTCCAGACCTGAGCTCCCACCTCTTCCACCTGTGCATCCCCTTGAAGTGTCCAGAACTTGACCTCCACTCTTTTCCTGTGCTGTGGCCCTGCAAACAGCCTGGCTGGATAGTAGGGAACGCAAGCCCGTGTTCTATGCCCTGACTGTCCCCTTGAAGCAGTGCTGCCAGAAACCACATCTGTAGAGCAGTGCCCCAGGAGGAACGGAGGGGCTGCCAGGTGGGACATGCTGGCTCTGGTTCGTTCTGTACTTGCTTTCCTTTTGCTTGCTGGAGAGGTCCCATGTGAACAGCTGGCCAGTCTTGCTGTTCACACTTGCAGCCCCTCCATGGACCCATGAACACTCTGCTCCTCACTCATATCCTTGGGCTTTTCTCTCTTCCTGCCTGTGGTGTTAATTTTGTCACCATCGGAAGCATCTTACGCAGTAGAAAAGAACAGGCCTGTGCCCATCTGTAGCTGGAAGGAGTAAAGAGCATCGACTTCCGAAGTGCTAGCATCCCTGTCCTGTCTCACATGGCTCTGAGGAGTTGTCATCTCTGCTTAGTGACAGGCCAGTGAAAGCAGCCCTTGCAGGCTGAGCTTTGATGTGTGATGTGTAGTTGTGGTAGAGTTCTCCCTGGGTAGGGCAGGCAGGCATCAGACAGTCAGCAGAGCCTTCAAGTGGCCAGAGGCCCCAGGAACCTTTCCTGGTCCAACATCCCTGAAAGGTCCTCCTGTCTTGGGTCAGTTCATGTCATTTACCATTGCCAAGGGCCACTGTGGTGTTTCAGATAGCCCCTTGTCAGAATGCTGCTTCACAGGCTCAGGTTGACTGGGAAAAGTGGTGTGGTAGAGCCACAGGGCAGATGGTATGAAGATCCACCCAGTTCCGTGGGTTTCAGAAGAGCATGAGTGAAGCATAAGTTTCATGGAGGGGCAGTACTTGAGGTTGGCCTTACAGCATGGTAAAAATTTACTTCATGGAAACTAGTAGTAAGTGGTTCAGACAGACACAAGTTAGGAAGGCTGGGACTTGTGTATAGGAAACTAACATATTGTCCATTTTGATGAATGCGTCAGACCACATGCTGGACAGTGGTGAGATGGGGAAGAAGGCTGATGTGGGTAGAGGAGGAATGGCTGCCAGGTGGGGGCTTGGCCCTGGATGCAGGAGACAGACTTTTTGGGCACTTTTGATGAAGGAGAATCTAATTGGTTTTGTGCATTAGGAAAGCTGATGTTCTGTGAGGGTCAGAGGTGGGGTCTGGCTGCAAACCTTTCTGTGTATCTGTGGCCAGCCAGGACAGCTGGTGAGACTGATGGGGAGCTACCTGGCCTCAGCAACAGACCAGCTGGAGGGTGTGTGTGCATGTGAGTGCATGGCCTGTTTTGGGGCACCTGCATATGCATGGATAATGAGAAAAGTGCCCCTGAGACCAGAAAGCCCTCAGTGTGTAGTCTCTGTTTTGCCACAGAGCTCAGGCCTGGAGGGCCTTTGCATTGTTTTCCATAGGAACGTTTATAAACTCTTTGTTTTGTGGTTTTTGTTTATTGAAACAGATTCTCACAAGGTAGCCCTGGCTGGCCTGCAACTTGCTATTCTATATATATCAGGCTGACCTTGAACTTCCAAGTTGGGATTAAATGCAAGTATCACCAAGCCTGGTCTCACAGTTTTTAAGTGCTGTGTTGGTTTAGACCATGAGGAACTGGGGCAGTTATACGAGTGGGCAAAGCAGACAGTCGTCCATTCATCTCAGCTGGGGACATAGATTCCTGTAAACCCAGGTAGATATTCTTGCCATGGAACCATGCACCCATCAGTTGTGCACTTTAATATGAACTATCCCCATCAGATTGCTTTCTTCTGAGTACTGAGTTAAATCAGATGCACATGGGAATGTGTTTGTTGGATAAACAAATGATGCTGAGAGAAAGATGGGGAAGGAGTTCTCATAGAGATAGGCCTAGACTTATCCAACAAACTCCTGTGGTACAGATTGGTGGAGGCCAAGGCTGGATTCCAGCCATGGTGAGGAAGCAGCTTGCCTCCCTGAGTAACTTTCTTCCTGGATGCTGTGAATCTCATCCTGGTCTTCAGGCCTGGCCTAGCGCCCAGCTTTACCACATCTGGATCCATGGGCTTTGTGTACTCATTTGAGAACTTGACTTTTTTGCCTTTGTTCTTGTTGGGGCAGAGGACAGTAATGATTCCAGCTGGTTGACTTCTACAGCTCCTCAGGAGGCTTCCTTTCCTCCTGCTTAGAATCCACAGAGCACTTAAAAACATCAAGTGATCCCACCATAAAACAGAACTAACTCACCAACAAAGACAAGTGAGTTTTCCGCCCTCTATGCCTGGGCTATGTGGAAGCCTACATGCTAAGTGCTGTCAGGGCTCAGGGGTGCTCACCTGACTTTCCTGCATGTTCAGGCCTGGGTCTCGTAAACAAGCCATGCACCTGCATGCACACACACTGGTTAGGTGGTCTGCCGCTGAGGAAGGAGGTCAGTATGTGAAGTCCATGTTTAATGGATGGGGATGGCCATTTTTCCCCTCTGTCAGTATGTGTACCTCTTTCAGTACTATCAGCTCTAGGTGTAGGAGCCCAGAGATTTTTTAAGGATTGCCTAAGTTTTCCAGAGTGTGTACCCCTACAGGTTGAACTCATGAGTGCCTGTGTTCCCTTGCTTTCTAGGCCTTGTGTCTGTGAAGAGGACTCAGCCAGGCAAGTCTGAGGGATTGGAAGGGGAGTTGTCTTGTCACAGAGAGTAGTTTAGGCTCTGGATCAGACAGAGCTGAATATAAACTATAGCCTTGCAAACCACCAGCTTTGTGATCTTTGGAAGTCACTATAAGAACCCATACAGAGTTGTGGTGAAGAGCTAAGGCCCTAGAGCCAGATGCCTGGGTTCATAGAAGCCTATCATTGACTTGCTAGGTGACTCTGGCCAAGTTGCTGAACTTTTATGTGGTTCACTTTCTCATTTATAAAGCAGAGATAACAGTAGTTCACAGCTCATGGGGTTGTTATGAATTAAATGGGAGTATGTGCACCAGGCTCAAAACAGTGCCCAGTACATGGTAGGTGCTATAGGGTTAGCTTGTTTCTCTGTGGATCTTAGTCTTCTCTATAAGATGAGCGTAGTCCTGATGTCAGAGGATTGCAGTGCTGCCTGTGATTGCAGGTGGCATAATGCCTCATCTTGCAGTGCCTAGTTGTTAGTTGGATTGTTGGTACCCACTGGTACCAACAATTTTGCCCCTGAAACAGCACTAAGAGATGCAGGGCTGGAGTCATCTTGCACTTTTAGACCATATACTTTTGCCTCTTGGAAAGAACTTCTAAGATAATGTCTTAGTCTATTTTATATTGCTAATAGCACAGATTGGGTAAGTTATAAAGAAAATAGGTATATTCTAGTTCTCAGTTCTAGTCCAAGGTCAGGGGCCATATCTAGTGATAGCTTTGCTAACAGAATTCCAGGCACAGGTGTCACATGCGAGAGACAGTGAACAGGTGTGTGTGTGTGTGTGTGTGTGTGTGTGTGTGTGTGTGTTGAGATTCAGTCATGCCACTCCATCCTGGTGACCTTACCCAGTCTTAAATCACCTCCCAAAGACCCTGTCTCTACGCACCACAGTTGAAACAGTTGAATTGCTTTGTTGCTCTCAGTACATCATAATGGAGATTAAACTTCAACATGAGTGTTGGAGGGACAAGCCACATACAGATCATGGTACAGGGATAAGTCTGGGTCGTGATCATCCTTAGCTCCAGGTCTTGAGGACTTGCACCCTCTTGAGGCCTTGCATAATACTTGCTGCTATAGAAGAGCATAGCAAAGCCAGCTGGTAGTGAATCAGGATGGCTGAGTCCTGCCCACAGTCCTCTTTCCCCTGCTGCCCCAGAGCCACCACCTGAGTCTTTTCCTCACTGTCTTTGTGAGGCCAGTGGCAGGTGAGTACCTGCCTGGCACTTCTCATCTACCTATTCATGTCCTGAAATACTGAGGTAGTACAGCCTTTTGTAGAAAGCCTTAATTTTTTTTTTCTTTTTCACTAAGTGAATCTTGGTAGATGTAGTAAAAGCCAAGTAGTTTGGATTTTTGTTGTTGTTTCTATGCTTTTTGTCCTTCTACTGTCAGTCACGGATGGTGTTCAGTATTTTTCACTCTTCTGTCTTATGAGTTTCATGGAACAGAGACATGTTTTAAGGTGTTTATGGAACTTTGTAACCACTTAATGTGAGACCAAGTCCAGACAATGCTGTGTGATCCATGCTGTTAGCTGACTGAGACAGGTTTTACAGGAGGGTGAATACACATTCTATAACCTGGGATGCCATAGCCACTGAGGCCTCCAGGGAGGCCTCTTTTGCATTCCTATTCCCATTAGCTGGAGATGGGACACAAAGTCTCCCTGAGCTCACCAGTGCTATGTGAATGTTATTTTCCTCTTGCTGAGCACCTCACTGTGAAATGGAGCCCTTAGTCCAATGGCTACTGTGTGCTTCTGTGTTGCATGGTCTGAGGATAGATGGAAAGGACAGTTTTCAATGGCTGTGGGTTGCCCCTTATTTCCAGCTCTCCAATGTAGGGGAGAAGAAGACCTGCTTCCTCCCTGATTCTGCCCCATGGCAGGTATGATATTCTGTTTCTAACCTGTCTGTTAGCAGGCACAGTCCTGGGTAAAATGTCACATGCATAAGTTGATTTTCCTTCTTTCTGGAGTTTTTCTCTCTCCTGAGGCAGGAGAAGTGAGGGTAGTCAGTGCTCAGGTAGGGTATGGGCACGGGTACCAGTCCTTCCCATCCCAGCTTTCATGCTCCTTGGGCCACAGGGCGAGGTCCTGTTGTGACTTTAGACCTTAGGTACTGTCTCTCCAGCTTGATTCTCCAGAGTTCTGTATCACACACACATACCCAGCTGATAATGACATGATGCTTGAATTCTTTTCTGCATCATTCCTGATGAGTTGAAATGTCTCAGAAACCTCCCAGAGAGAGGTTGGTTCTGAGTTCCCCAAACAAAACATCATCTCTTATTGCCTCAGCCCCTCCGGACCCTCACAGGGACTTTGGATAAGCCTCTCATCTTCTTGAATGCAGAGGCTTTGTATGGTGGACACGGTGATTGGATGGACCTCACCGGGCATGATGAAATTGAGGCAGTAAGTCAGTCATTGTGCCTCACTCAAAGTGCTTGCTGAGTGGCAGTGTCAGGATCATTACACGTCAGCAAATCAAAAGCACCAAGAAGTCCTGTAAAAAAAAGTTCAACTTAATGTAACTTAGAATTTCTTAAACATAAGTGTCCACTTGTTGAGTTTTTTGAGGGGGATTTGTTTATATTGTGAGAAGGATTATTCCACAGAACTTTTATTAAGCATTGTTGCCCTGAAATAAGTAATAAGTTCACTAATATCTCTGTCTTTTGGGGGAGGGGGAGGAAGGGGACCCCCCCAGCCTCCAGAAAAAGGGCCTTCATTTCAGTTGCTTTTCTCTCTTCCCTGTAGCCCCAGGTGATAGAGCGTGTAGGTGAGTATGCCATTTGGATCCTTAGGAGCATTAGAAGACTGTCTTTTGATCAGGGCTTGTTGTGGGGATCCCAGGGAGAGAGTTGTTTAAAAGGTATGTGTTCAGCAGCACACAGTAGACAGAGTGCCCTCTCAGTATTGACCACTTAGCTGTTTAGAGGAGGGTAACCTAGGGATTTTGACATTGTCTTTGAGGGAATTGGACCTAAACACTAGTGACTCATTTTCTTCTGGAGAGCTTCTCTGAGAGAGGAAACTGACCTGGTCTGTGAACCTGAAGTCTAAGCCTATAGGCCAGGCCCTTCCTCCCCAGGTGGCAGGTCAGTTTGTGTGTGGCCATTTGATCATCCCTGGCAGCGTCCCTGGCTAGCGTCTTGGCTCTGTTCTCACAGCTCTCAGTTTCTTGTCTTGTGATGCCCACCATGCCCCCTGGACACACTTGGGTGTGATCTCTGGGCCTGAAGTCCACTTGTCGAGGCAGCCACCTCAGGTTCATCACAGCTCTGACTTCAGCTCCTGCCCAGTCTTTCTTATTCATGCCACAGCAGCCACCCAGCTTCCCTGTTTCCTCTGCTGGACCACTCTCCTCACTGAACCCCCTCCTGTCTCCTTAGCCTCCTGCTGATCAGTGTACCCTCACCCAGCAGTCTTTGCCTTCCCTTCCTGTGGTAACCTACTGCCTCTCCCTGACCATGTTTTTCTTTTTTTGCAGTCGCCTACGGGATGTATTTTGCTCTTTTTCTTTTCTTTTTGAATCATTTATCTTTTCTACCCAAATGTAAGCTCAATGAGGGTAGGAACTTGCATGCGTTTCATTCATTGTTGTGTTCCCACTGTCTAGAACAATCTAGACACGTGTAGGCATTCAGTAGATATTTGCCAAGTGAAATAAATGATCTTCTATTAGGTATACATTGTAAATTACTTAATTGTGGAGCCAACTTCCTGTCTCAACTCTCTTATAAGCCATTGTAGATGGGTCTAGGTATGATAGCAGCAGCTTCTGATAAGTTGTAGACTTTAGATGTTTCTTTCAGACAGCCAGAATTTTGATTTCTAAGACAGCTATTCTATGAGGCCCCTCCTGAAGGAAGCACGCTGGGTTCTGGATCCTGGTGGAGCTGTGGAGCCCCAGACTGCCGGTGTTCAGTTCGGAGTGAGGATGGGACAGTCTCATGTAGAAGAAAGCAAAGGAAAATTCAGGCACTGGGTGCTTGGCTGAGTGAAAACATCTGAGTGAATCCTTGAACAAAGGTTATGAACATGTGTCCAGTGATTTCAGTGAGAACTATTTCTGGCAGCTCCTCTGGAGGCATTTGATTCCTCTTTCTCTGAAGGGAGACAGCTGAGCAGATTTGTCATACATACTAAAAATAGTAATGTGATGCAGACCTCTTTCTATTAATTTAATGCCAGAAGCTCTTTCTCAGCTAATGGAAATGGTTGCCATCTTGCCTTTGGTCCCTCCATTGGCTCTTACTTTTAACTTTTCAAGACCCTCTTTAAATTCTTGACTGTTAATCAAAGGTTCCAGCTGGCTTTTATTATCACTTTGATGTTAACCAGTTTGTATTGTGTGCAGGGTACTGGGAGTCAGTGTTGTTGCTTTTCCCCTGGGGTTGGGGACAGAGACCAGTGAGTGGTGGTTACAGAAAAAGGTCTGAGTAGCAGTCTCTGTACTGTGTCTGATGTGTCTGAATTTTGGGAGACCTGTGGGGTTATTTGTATGGAGAATAGTTCAGATACTTCTAACAGATATAGCTCTAGCCTATTAGAAGTCTGGGATGGGAAGGGACAGGTACCAGGCCTTGAAGATTGGGAGCCAAGGATGGGAGATGGGTAGAGCAGGCCTTCAGGACATGGCACTGGCTGGGCAGTCTGAATCTTAGCCTGGGCAGTATCTGCTGCCTTGAACAGGTTGAGTTCCAACTCTATTCAATGTGGTTACCACATACCTCTGGAGCTGGCATTTGCTGTTGGCAGTCTTTTTGTCTGTTTTTGTGTGTCATCCCCTGGCAAGAGAATATGAAGTTCAGACACCAGGGTCTCCAGAGGTCCTTCCACTGCCTCTAGTGTCTGATCTTCCAACTGGAGATAACATCTCTAATGATTGAGATGATTTGCATGAAATTATTTAATAAATCATCTTCAGAGGGGCTGCTTCCCTTTTGTGGATGTGTCTGAAGATGGCATTGCATAATCTTAGAGAAGTGATACCTACCTTTCTTAGCTTGGATGACTTCTGCCTGGCAGCGAGGCCATCAGGGTTGCCGCAGGTCAAGCATATGCAGCTTGCTTTTTTGTAGTTGTTACTGATTTCTTTTTTGAATCAGGGTCTCATGTAGCCCAGACTGGCCTTGAACTTTGTGGCTGAGGCTGGCCTTGAACTCTCAATTAGTGTTGGGGTTACTAATATGAGCCCCTACACCTAGTTAGTTTGGCTTTTAAAGGATGTTGACAGTGGTAAGAAGTGAGACACTTCTTGAGCTTGGGTTGTCCGAGCAACCCATGAAGGCCTGGCTGTGCCATGGGTCAGACAGTCTCTGGCATGGTCACTCTGGCTGCTAAGAATCACACTTCCAGCTACTTTGTCATACACACTTGACCCCTTCAGTCTGCAGTTCTGATTGGGATGCTGCTACTGCTGCTGCTGCTGTGTGAGGGGTTGGGGCGGGGGAGAGGGGAAAAGGAAGAGGAAGAGGAGGAAGAGGAGGGGGAGGGAAGGGTTTTTTTAGCCATAGAACTGCACCAGATTTGCTTGAGATAATGACAGTTTTCTGCAACACCATATTAAGCACTATTAGAAACAAAAGACCTCAGGCTTTTAAACAGCATTCTCCTCCTTGTGCTGTGCCTAGCATGACTGTAGTTTCCTCTTTTGATAATCAGTCTTCCCTCTCTATTGATAAGCTGCTAGCTGATGCCCTCTTACCTTAGAGT
Organism: Nannospalax galili; assembly: GCF_000622305.1. Taxonomy (NCBI): domain Eukaryota; kingdom Metazoa; phylum Chordata; class Mammalia; order Rodentia; family Spalacidae; genus Nannospalax; species Nannospalax galili. The sequence continues at coordinate 62,302 of NW_008339434.1, read as the reverse complement.
CAGCCTTGTTCTGGGGTTCGATATGACTAATATGTCCCTAGGTTGCTTGGTGATGTCAGACAAGAGGCACAGTCATTCCCTGGCTTTGCAGCCCTTTACAATGAAGATGACAGCCTCAGGGTGCATGGAGAGCACAGAAGGGGCCGTAAGGAATAAATAGCAGGCTGACAAAGAGATCCTTGGAGGAGTAACCTTTGAAGGAGTGATGTTGGCTGGACAACAGCACAGTAGAGGGAAGGACCTGTTGGGGCTGCTGTCTCTCCGTCTGCAGCCTCAGTGGGTGCTAGGACGCCACCTTTTGTTTTAGGAAATGAGATTTTGGTTTTGTTAGATTCACTTCTTGCAAGTTTTGTCCAGCGCTGCCCTGCTTCTCCATCACAGAATCCTTGGCTTGGGGTTATTGTGTCTGCTGTTCTTTTGAAGAACATGTGGATGCTAAAGAGACTTCCATTGAGGTGGGAGTGGGTACCAGCCTTGAGTTAAATAATGGGCTGTTGAAGACCCAGGAGTGCCAAGTTCCTGAAAGTGTGCACATTAATGCGGGACGGAGGAGTGAGCAAGAACAAGAGGGCAGGTACTGGGGCTGCTCTGCATGCCGAGAGGGCAGCTCCAGGTATTGATCAGCGCTGTTCTGCATGCCATTCCTGTCTCTGCTCCTGCATGTTACACCTTTCTGGGGACAGAACTCCTGGGAATTCCAAAGAGCCTAGCACATCTCTGATGTGCATGATGCAGCAGTAACCATCCTGTGGGCAGTTACTTCATAGCCAGCATGGAAGCTCTGAGGATACAATGTGTGTGTGTGTGTGTGTGTGTGTGTTGTGTTGTGTTGTGTTGTGTTCTTTATCATACAGTGACATACAGACCTCACATACTAGTTCAGAAAGCACCATCATGAGTTTCATGTTCTAATGCCATCATTGTTAATAAATGCTCTTGACCCAGGCAAGGGCAGGGGTCTGACACAAGTCTATTGCAAGGCTAAGTATCTCTGCAACCTGAGGCCTTTCAGGAGAGCCATCATTGAGAGGATCCCTCACTCCTGGTGGGAGGGAGGTATGGTGAAGATAAGCTCTACTGAGACTTTACAAGGATGGCAAAACAATTTGCTGGTAATGATTAATTTTTTGAGTAGGTACATAGCTACAGGGATTGTTTTGAGGACTGTGGGTTAAAGCCCAGCTCTTTCTCCAGTAATAATGGGACTCCTGAGCCAGTGGCTAGAGGAGCAAGCTTCTTGTTTGGTCTGACTTTCTCTTCTCATCCTACCCATGGGGCTTCTCTGGGCTGAGCTCCTTCCTAGCCTGTTGCTGATTCCCTGGGCCCACTTGGAGCACTCATGCCTCTCAGTTCTTCATTGTTTGCAGACTACTTTGGATAATGCAGCAGATCAAAATTCGTTTTCAAGCAGCCAGTCTGCATCAGTCGATTTTAATAGAGATTTGTTCTTTCTTGTGTACTTGGCAAAATGCCTACCAATGTTTACTTACTAACTTGAGAATTGTTTTTTGTGCTCCCATCTGATGACTCTGCAGCTTTTGTCTGGATGTTCGATAGTGATCGGTGTTCTTGGTGGTGACGGGGTGGGTGTATTTTGCTCCTTGTAGTGAAAGAATCACTTCCTGAATTGGCTACCAAGAGCTACAGGTACAGTGCCTTTGTGAAGAGTGTGAAACTTTGCACTGGTTTGTGTTTAAAGATTTTGTTATGTGTTGTACAAGGATTAAGAGCACGGAAACAACACAGCCTGGGTTTGAATGTAGCTCTGTCTCTTAGCAGCACAAAATAATTTCAGTTTGAGAATACGAAGTGTGTGGTATGGGCAGAAAATCTCTCTCTCTCTCTCTCTCTCTCTCTCTCTCTCTGTTTAGTTGGTGTCTGACACATAAATGTTTGGCACTGTGTTTGCTTGTATTGCTCTTGTTAGTATAGCTTGGGTTGGAGTCCTAACTCACAGGCCCTTGTCTCTTCATACCCAGTAACCTTTTGTTACCATGAATTTAGCATGGCTTACAACTCCTCCTGTGGGCTCTTGGCCTTTCCTGGATGAAATGTCTGGGCAGCTTGCCTCTGAGCAGCTTTTCTTTGAACTTCAGAGAGAATGGCAAGAGAAGTTCTGCTCTCTTGACAGTTCTCCTCTGAGTACACTTCCCACTTCTTCTTACTCATCCTTTTTATGAATCACCTGTGTTGATATTGCCCCTGAGTTTGCATCCTTTCCTTCCCAAGCATATTTCAGGGGTGTTTTTGTTAACAGTTACCACACAGTCAGGAAATGCAACTTAATTTTTATCACCCAGCCAGACAGAATTGGGTGAACCTGATATGCAGTATCTTCTCTAAGCCCAGATGAGTGGTTTTTGGATTATCTTCTTTTATGCATTAGTCACACTTTTGCTAGTCTGATTTTATGGATAAAGGAAAGTTATGAGGGTGAAGCCTGTGATTATCATGTAATTAGTAAGTCAGCTCTTCTCTCCAGTCAGTGCAGATGGTAAGTGGTGGGTGGGGGCCAGCATGAAGTCCCCCCAGAATTGTTCTTCTTGGGCCGTTGGGAGAAAGTCTGAATTTTTTTCTTCTTTTTTTTGACACATAATAATTGTACATGTTTATGGGGTAGGTATGTTGATTTGATACATGTATCTATTATGTAGTGATTTAATTGGGTAGTTAGCATATCCATCATCTCATATCATTATCTTTTCTTTCTAATGAGAGGATTCAAAAATATTTTTCTAGCTTTTATGGAGTACTAAATAGCTACTATGGTTTGAGTATGATCTGTCCCCCTAAACTCACACAGGAGGTTAATACCCAAAGTTTGCTTTTAACTTTAAAGCATATGGTATTAAGAGGGTAAAAACATAATCCAAATATAGTGTTCAGAGGTGGGGTGTTTGGGAAATGATTAGATTAGATTAGGTCGTTAGTCAGGGAGGCGTTTCCATGATAGAATACTATGAGTAAACCTCTTTACCTAACCCTCTTTACAGGTAGCTTGTCTCTGGTATTTTGTTATAGTGCTGAAAAGCTAACTAATACGGAAGGTGAACGATCTCTACAATGAAAATGATGAAGTATGTAAACAAATGGAAAGAAACTACTAGAAAAAGCCAGATTTACTTTTCTACAACCTCTTGGTGTGGGTATTTCTGAAGAGAGTCATCAGCCATGTCCTGGCTGAGCAGGCAGAGGACTGCATTTGGCAGTGAAAGTGGAAGTGATGACCTTGACCTGGGCCAATAGCTTCCCTGGGGCAGTGGGGAGCTTGAACCTTCATTAGTGGTTATATAACCATTTCTTTGATCTTCAGGACTTAATTTGTATATGATGGGCGCTGTGCTTGGGGATGGCTTCAGCTACATGGGTTTTCTTTCTGAATGCTATTTTTTTTTTCATTTAAAAAAATTTTAATTACATGATTAGAAGAAGCATTTCATTACAGCTTTAACATATTCAGTAACACAGTCCAGAGCAAGCTATTTTTTAAGGATCATCATCAGAGTAACCTTTTAATATGAAGCCACTGATATTTGACTCTTGGCCTACCCTTTGAAGACTCCCTAAAACAATTTGAAATAGCATTGCATTTTTGTTGTAAAGATCTGCACCGAAAGCAAAAGCTTGCTGCTATTGTTTCAAGTTAAAAGCTAATTGGACTGTGAAAGCTGATTGCCAGTTCAGTACCAAGGTGTGCAGGAAATAATTGCCTTGATGCATAATGATTTCTTCACTCTGACGTGGTTAAGCTATGAGATATTGACCAGCACCGGCTTTTTCAAAGAACATACCAGTCCCAACACAAACGATTTTCCATCTGCTGGCTTCCTCTGCCTGTCCTTAAATGTGTTGGTGCTTTTTAAAAAAAATTTACATGAAATGACAGTTAATGGCTTGTTTAGCTGACAGTTATAGCCCGAATAGTCTTATCTCACCCAATATTCCTCATTACTTTGGCATTTAGTTCCTGAAAAGCACTTTTTAATAATCCTCATTTTCACATCTGATGTGGCTGCTGATTTTAAATTTTTGTGCATAGTTGGGCCCTAATTCTTAATGTGATGGTGAAATTATAAGAGAATTACTGAGTAAGTCATCTACGTAGAGTTACAAATTGAAGCTATCCTCCTGTTTAACAGGGAACTGCCCCATGTCTGTGGTCACTCCCTGTCTGAACTGCTCTGCTGTGTCCCCCTAGGAACTGCTGCTAGATGAGGTAGAAGCCCTCATGAGGATCTCTGTATGTATCGAGGTTGCTGATCCAGGCTAGTGCTGTGAAGAGAAAGCCAGGGCCCTGATGGGCTGTGGGCATGGAGCCAGTGAGTGGCCTATGGCTACGGAGCACCTGTCCTGCTGCCTGGCACCTGAGGGATTGCCAGTTTCTAGAGCTGTGCTGTCTGGTAGGGCAGTCACTAGCCAGGCGATATTTATATTCAGTTAATTATAGCAAAGAAAATTTAAAAATTTCATTTCTTCAGTCACATGAGCATACTGGAAATAGTTGATGGCCATATGTGACTAGCTGCTGCACTGGAGGGCACAGGTGTGGAGCATTCCAGCCCTGCACACAGTCCTGTGGGAAGGTGCTGTCCTAGAGGGCTTGTAACCTCCTAGGTGGTGTTACAAGCCAGCACTTAGGTGCCCTGGATGGCATGACAGTTCCACACAGACTTTTACACAGCGAATGGGGTTCAGCTTCTTGAATACAGGAAGGGAGGATGATCTGGGCAAGCAGGCTATAGCCCTGGCCACCCTGGAGGAAATGACAGTGCCAGGCAAGGAAACTGAGGCAGGTCTTAGACACATGCTACAATAGCCCACTGAGGAGGAAGGGGTCAGTAGCTTAGAGGTCAGGCCAGTGATACCTTACCAGCTACAGGACTGAGTCTGGACCCTAATTGGTGTGCCTGTCAGAGGGACTGAGGTGGCTGGGTGAAGGGAGGACAGGATCCTAGTACGGACTACCCTGGCTGGCCAGTTGCTCTGGAGAGCTCTGTGAGTGGAGTGGGAAAAGTTGGCAGGAGTTGAGGGAACCAGACACAAAAGTTTTTCTTTTCTGAATCCCTTTTATTACAACACAGTGAGTGGCTTTTCCCAGGGGTCTGGACAAAGGAACAAATAGGAAAAAGATGGGTTTTCATGTTTAAAAGCTGAAAGAGGCCCTGTCCTGTGGAAGAAATGTGGCCATGTCTCAGTAGGATTCCAAATAGGAAAAATTCTAGCTGCCCAGAGAGACTCCAGCCAGGGGAGGAATGCATAATGGCTACCACCTGGGGAATGGGGACCCAGGACCACCTTCACAGAAAACTTCAAGGCATGAGTGCCTCAATAATAATAATGATGATGATGATGATGATGATGTTGATAGTAGGACATTAAGGAGGATAGTTGTAGTAATGCCTGACTTAGAATGTTTACTAAGACCCAGGCGCTGTACTAGTTGCTCTGTATAAACTCAGTGAATACTTATGAGAAATGGAGCCAAGTTTATTTTTAGAGGGTTCCCCATGAGAAGGGTGTGACACCATAGGATTTAACAACAATCATCATAATAGCTACTGCTATATGTTTGTCTTTAAAAAGAATTTTAAATTCTTTAAAAGGCTGGGAAACGCTCAGTTGGTAAAGTGCTTGCTGCACAAGCATGAGGACCTGAGTTCACTTAACAAAGGACCTAGTAAGTGCTTGGTGAGTGTTGGTGTCATTATTTACATTAAGTGTGCTGCTCAGAGATGGAGTGATTCAAGAGCACACATCTGTGCGAGCTCAGGCTTATCCATGCTACTCTGCCCGGCTTACCTACAGGTTCTAAAATGCCTCTGTCAAGTTAACTCACAAAACATTTGTATGACAGCTTGATTGTTACACAAGCTTTGCTGTGGGGGCAAACCAAGCATTGCATTGGGAATTGAAAGTGTGTCCTCAAGATTGTGTGATTCAGAGATACCCCACATAACAGGCAGAACTGAGTGAGCTGTTGAAACCCTGGCCTGGAGGAGCTCTTTTGATTACCCAGGACTAGTTCTCAGGGCCTCTGGTTACTGGGGAAGAAGCTGGGGAGTCATGTACACCTAGGAGGCATCCTTGGATCTAAAATGTTCCTGGCAAAGGCCTTCACAGGACTCTGCTTTTCTTGGGTTAGGGGGATGGGGACTTCTGGGGAGCAACAGTAAACAGTACCTCAGATCAGTATTTATCCAGCCTAGGAAAGGAGAGCAAACAGCAGAAGTTTGCAAATTAGAAATAGCTGCCACTGGAATGCATGGTCCTGACTGGCCCTGAACTGTGTGGTTTCTCTCCCTTCTGGCCAGCGCAGAGAATTGTTTCCTCCTTGCTTACTGGATTTCCTTTCCCATGGAGCAAGGGCAGGCCCTCTGGAGTTCTCTGGCTAGAGATGATCTTTGGATAGTAAACCAATTTCATTCTATTCCTAGTACTTTTCCCTTTCTAGAAGTGTATTGCTGAGAACAGACCTTTTCTAGTCAGGTTTCCTGTCACAGGTAAATATAGCGCCAAGTAAGCTCCTTGAGGCATTAACTGAACTAGTGTCCCTCAGATGCATTTCCTATCAGTCGCTTTCTTCAGTGAACTTTTGTCAGAGTAAGAAGTTTTTATTATTCAGTTGGCAGTACAAGTTGATAGTACACAGGGAGATCTCCTTGAAGTATCTAGTAAGAATGTGATGTTTAAATTTCCTGGCATTCGTCTCATTTTAAGTGCAGAACTTTGTAAGTCATGTCCAGGCATGTCCTCAGCTCCAGATCCTTCCAGATTAATAAGAACATATTCACTGGAATTCAGCCTGCATCATGCATTTCTGGCTACAAATGAAAAAGTTTCAATCAACAGGGGCTCTACCTCAGTGCCAAGCAAAGCAATTAAAATCAGAAGAGCTTAGAGGAATAATCTCCAGGGATGGGGTTTCATCTCCTGTATATATTTCAGCGCTGAGCTATATGTCACAACAATAAACCCTAGGAGGGGTTATTAGGAAGAGAGTCCTCTCTGATTGATTGACTATATGTACTCCTCTGGTTCCTCATAACAGTACATGGATAAGTTGAAATTTCCTGAAAATGTTGAATGGAGCAGATACGAAGAGATGTGGAGGAGATGGTGGGGCAGTCAGAAGCTGCAGCGGGAGGACTCCCATGGGGCAGGAATCCTCAAGGCTTCACTTAGCAAAGATTTATTCAGTTCCAGTAGGGAGCCAGATCCTGCCTAGGTGCTAGGGATACATGGATTAGAAAGATAGGTGGAGGGCTGGAGCTGGCTCACAGGTTAAGAGCATTGACCACTCTTGCAGAGGACCCAAGGTTCGATTCCCAGCACCCACATGGCTGCTAACAACTGTCCTAACTCCACTTCCAGGGGAATCTGATGCCTTCTTCTGACCTCTGCGGGCATTGCACAACACAAATGCACTTACGTACATGCAAACAATACACTCATACATATTTAAAAAAAAAAAGAGACTCTTGCTTCAAGGAATGCAGTGAAGGTGGACATCAGATGGCTCGAGATTTGCAGTTAGGGTAAGGGCAGTGCAAGGAACTGCAAGTGCTGTAGGAGCGGGGATTCAGGTGTGCATGTCTGGTGGAGAAAGTTGCTAAGAAGAGAGGGTAACACTGAAAGTAAGACCTGACAACTGACAGGTGGGACTCAGCTGGGCCAACAGGCAGTGGAAGGAAGAGCGTATAGACTGGAACTAAGTGACTGCAAAGTGACTCCAAAAGTTGTAATGAGTGTGCTGTGCTCTAGGAACTGAAGCCTAAGCAGTGTGATCAGAGCACAGGGAGCCACAGACTAGGGCTGGAGGCTAGGCTGTCAGGGCCTAGAGAGCCAGGCGAAGGACTGGAGACAGTGGGTTGTACATTTCTAGCAGGACTTAATTTTTTTTTTTTGAGACATGGTCTTCTTGTAGCTCCGGCTGGCCTAGAACTTGCTATGTAGACCAGGCTGGCCTGATCTCACAGAGATCTGCCTGCCTCTGCCTTGAGTGGTGGGATTAAAGGCATGTGCCATCATACCTGGCTCAGGGTATTCTTATGTGGAAAGAAACTGAAGGAATGGTCAAACTGTGAGGATCCCCAGGGGATTATATCACAGCCCAGTGAAGATTGTTTTGTGGGATTGTAGTCAAGTAACCAGTTTTGGAAAGGTCTGAAGAGGGGAATTGCCAGTAGTTTGAGAGCAACTCTGTGGAGTGCTTCAAATTCTAGAGAACTTGATAGAAGACAGCTGAGGTGGCTGGAATGGAAGCACATGCTTGGAAACCCTAGTACTTAGAGAAGCGAGAGTTAATGTTAGGAAAGACAGAAGGGGACGAAGGGAAAGAAGGGGATGGGAAAGGAAAAGGGAAGGATACTGTCTCATTGCTTCCGTCAGCATCTGAGGCTGGGTCCATCCAGCTCCTGAAGTCACAGGACCTGAGTGGAAGGCTGAAAGGCTCATATAATTTGTACTTCAGCTCCAAGGTTCTCCAAGGTCAGAAGCTGATTTTTATAAATGAACACAAGTTGACCTCATTACCATGGCCATTAGTGTCCTCAGAAACCCAAGGGGAGAAAACAAAACTCAAGCCCTATTATATAGCTTTACCCAGCAAACAGGACCCAGAAAGACTAGTGACTTGTTCTCTATGCAGGCCTTTGTGTCCTCGTGATGTTGGTTTGGGGAATGTCCCTACAGTATCTTTATTCCTTCCCCGTTGTATTACAGATATGCTTAGAGTTTCACGTTCCACTAATCAGATTGTCATGAGGGAACATTCCCCAGCCGAGCTGCTTTTTCCATTCTTTATTCTTCTGAGTTCAAAGACACTAAGCATTCCAAAAGCCTGACTGTTCTGTTTCCCAGAACAGACCTTTCTCCTCATTATTTCGGTGCATTCCCTCTTCCTCCCCGCCCTGCTTGCAGTACTGGGGACTGAAGCCAGGGCTAGGCAAGTGCTCTACCACTGAGCTGCATCCCAGTGCCGCCTTTTACTCTTTATTTTCAGACAAAGGCTCACAAAGTTGCCCGGGTTGGCCTTGAACTTACTGTGTAGCCTACGTAGGCCTTGAATTTGCACCTACTGTGTCAGCCTCCCGAGTACCTGATATTACCAGGCTACACCACCAGGCCCGGGTACCCCTTGTCTTTTCCTCTTTCTTTTCCTTCTCTGTGAATTGAGTTTTGTTTGTTTTAGGTTTCTTTGGTTAGTTTCTATACTGATTTTTTTTTTTTTTTTTTTTTTAAAGGAAG
>NW_008339434.1:36221-52842 GCF_000622305.1 Nannospalax galili | reverse complement strand
GTAGACTGGGAAGAGGTTCTGTGGACTTTCCCATGAATCCTGAAAAGGGGGTAGTCTTGTTTCTGGAGAAGACCAAAACTAGAGAGACTTGCAGGTTTCTTGGGTTAGAGAGATACTTCTGAACTGCTTTCAGGGTTTTCTTTACTTTTCAGAATTAGGAGACCATTTATTAAGGTGCTTGAAGTCTGGTGACAGCCAAGAAACAGAGTTGGACTTCGTTTGACTCATTACACCTTAAGCCTGCTGCCATTTGCTCAGCCCTTTTTATGATCTCCTGATGTTACAAAGCTTGAAATCCAAGAGGAAGTCAATTGAGGTGTGGAAAAGCATTTTGGAAGACTGTATCTGAAAACTTGTGGGATGTGTTGTAAAAATGAGTCTGCAAACCAGGCCTTTGTTCAGTAGCCATGACAGATGAAAACCAGTCAGGGAACCCAAGAGTTTAGGGGAGACACAGTGAGTGGAACAGCGTGATGAGTGTAGAGTCCGCAAACCTGGACATAGCTTTACCACTAACTGGGTGTGTGAACTCTACCGTTTACTTATTCTTCCATTTCAGTTTCTTTATGTATAAAATGAGGATAATATGTACTTTACAAAACAATCTAAGAAGTTCACTGAGTTTTACGGAAAATGAAGTCGACAAAAACATGATATCAGCTGTAGCATCATAATTACTCTTTTCTACTTTCTGTGTAGATTTTGAAATTCTTGTATGCTTGAAACACACTTCCTCATCAGTAGGCTCTCAGTAAATCCATCCAGAGGTTGTCGTGGCAGCTCTCCCCTAGAGGTTTCAATTCTAACCTTTTCTGAGGAAGTAGTTGTTATTATTGTCAAAAATTGTTGTTGTCTGAAAAATACGTTTTACAGGATGGGATGAAAAATGTAAGGTCTTTTATTGTTCTTTTGTCTACATTTCCTTCCTTTCACCAGTGACTTGGGGGAATAAGATCTTCACCTGATGAGGAAAGCAGACCTTGGCCTCTCCCTGGATTTCTAGAGTAGGAGGAGAAATGGGCTGGAGGCTTCATCCTGTGCATGGCTAGTGTAAGCCATCGACAGTCTAGCACCCTATGATCACCTGGAGTTTGGTTCAGTAACTCTGAGGTTTGCTCAATTAGTTGAGGATTTGATTTGCCCAATTAACTGGTTAATTGATTTATTTAGAGCCTGGCTTAAGACTTAGAACCTTTGGCGTGGAAGTGTGGCAGCCTAGTGTGGTACACAGCCAAGCTGCTGTTACTGCTCTCATTGTCAGGTAGTGGCCTCCTCCACAGTCGACATGAATTGAGCAGGTGTTAGTTGCTTGTCACTGTTGAAAGTGCTTTATGTGTGTTTATTCTAGTGAGCACAGCCAGCAGTTAAGGTAGGAGGGCATGGACTATAGTTTTCCATCTTAAAGTTGAGAAAGGCATCACAGAGAGGTTAAGTGGCTTGTCCTGAGCACACACCTGGCTAAGTGGCTGACACAGTATTTGGAAAGATGATAACTAGGAATCAAGGATGTTAATTAATTAGCTAGTTAACATGCTTGTCATAGTGTCTGGCATAAGGCTTTTTGTCATTGTAGAGTGGAATTGGACTGGAAAAGTGGGATATGTTGTGAAATGGAAGGAAAGTACATTTGTCACAGCATATTTCTTAGAGCTCTTGGGGTCTAGGACTCTCAAGATAACCCCAAAGTTCTTTAGGACCTACCCTGAGTTCAGCCTGGGAGCTTTCCCAGTGAGTTAATTAGATGATTCTACATAGTCCGTTCCAGCATTTGATGTATCTTGATGTGGTGAAGGTACAAGCTATGGGGATATCTGCACTGGTTAAAACCCTGCTCGTCCAGGTGCCACCTGTGATGGTTACCCACTGGGCCCCAGCCTCCTCCCCAAGGCATGGGGGAAAACTGTAGCACACCAAGGTGTTCATGATAACCAAACGGAGCTTGTGGTTAGAAAAAGCTTAAGGCAGATCTGTGGTCCATGCATGGTAAGTAGTCAAATAATGTTAACTGATACACTGTCGTTCAGTACATTATTATCATCTATTCTACCTCCTTATCCCTGAGGTGTTCATTAGAATAACACAAAGTTGACCAAACCAATCAACGTGGAGAGACTGGGCCAGGGATAGACAGGTGGAAGATAGAATCTTAGGCCCCACATTAAAGACATTAAGGCACAGAGGGTTGTAAAAGATACTCTTTGGCCGGCAACCATCATCGTCACTTAGTCATCATTAGCAGAGAAAGGAAGCAGTGAGTGCTCAGAGCAACAAAGCCTCCTGACACATTGACTCCTACTCTAAAATGTGCCCTTCAGTTTGAGCCCCCAGCCCACAGATGGCCTGTCATGCTGGGCATGCCTCTGCCCCGTTCATCCTCACTTGTACCCTTCTCTTTTGTCCAGACTGTCATCATTGAAGCCAGCTGAGCATTTTATGTTTGGTTTGTGGTCCACCCTCATTAGTCAAGCAGGGATGAACCATAGCACGCCATTTTTTACAGCTGAAGATCTGAGATGCCTTCAGCTTGAGAACCTTTTCAGAACAAAATCCTGCAATAGGCTAGGATTCCTGCTGTTTCTCCTAAAGAGTGCATTCGTGGCTGTCACAGGCCACCAGATGTGTAATTGTCTGGCCAGGGGTAGCTGTGGGTGCTTGTCTAATCCACTTGTAGAGTGTGGAATTGTTGGGCTCATGAGCTTGGTCAGGTTTGCAGTGGCACTTGCTGCCGTGGTCACCAGTGTTGGTGGTTGGTGCTCTTGGCCAGACAGGACCACATCTCTGTAAGGCCTGGGAGGAACCAGAGCTGGCCTTAGAGACTGACTCTTCTCTGTTTGTTTGCTTATCTCCTGGGACTACAGAGGCAGGAAGAGAAGTGCAGCCCCCATAGAAAGAAAAAGGAACAGGAAATTGTTCAAAAGGGATTGATGAAATAAGAAAAGCAGCAGGAAATGGCTAGGGAATGGGGGGAGCTTGCAGCCCCTGGGTGCCTGCAGCCATGGAAAAGTCTTAAGGACCTGGCAGGCTGAAGGGAATTCATTCTCCAAACTGTTGTGACAGTTCTCTTCCTGGTGCTCTGCAAGCCAGGCCATGGTCTCTCCTGTTACTGAGAGGTAGTGAGTGCCCTCCTGCCCTTGGCTTCCTCATCGGTTAGGAGATAGGAAGCTGTGCAGATGGAGACCTGCTACCGCTACCCATAGCTCAGACGTGCTCTGTAGCCATCCCCGCTGCCCCTCTGTCTGCTCCCTTCTGCCTCAGAGGGAGGTCAGGGTTCTCACTGCTGGGTGCTGCTCAGAGATTCTTCTACTCCTCACTTTGACTTTTTTGTCCAATTCCACCCAGCCCTACCTAGAGCCTGCCTCTGTGTGGTAGAGACAAAGAGAGAGGGGGAAAGAGAATGTGTGGGGAAAGCCCCACACAAACCACTCATAAAGAATGCAGAACTAGGACCCAGAGACAAAAGCCACATCTAAGAAATTATTTGGTAATTGTGGCTTGCTTTCAAATTTCGAACTCATCTTGATGTGAAATTTGGTAAATCACCATTTTTGTGTCCTTCCAGAGGGAAAGATGAAACTACCTAGTGGTTATAGACTGGGTTGTTTTTATTTCCAAGGTTCACTATTGGGATTGTTTATAAATGTACAACACGCACCCTGAGGGTTGTTGCTCATCTCCGTTCCTGGCCCTCCAGCTATTCCCTGGTCTACCCTGCACCTGTGCACCGGCGCCCACATTGATCTCTTTAGCTAAACTGACTCTTCAGCCACAATTAGGGTAGAATTTAAGTAATACACAACTGAAAACTCATCCTTTCTCTTCCGTGTGCTTTACTGGTCAGGCTGTTGTACATTACAGTTTTAGCAGAGGGAAGGGAGCTGGTGAACTGGGTTAGAGAATTTGGGGCTGGGAAAACCTGAAGGCATGAAGCCATCTTCTCGCCTCTTCACAGGATCCTGGATCCTGGAGAATGGAGTGTTCACTGCCCTAATGACAAGGAACCAGCAGTGGCAGCTTTTTCCATCTTTGGACGTTTTGACTTTATAAAGTTCCTTCTTACATTGTCCAAAATCTGCTTTTGTGTATTGATGCTTATACCAAATCTTGACCTCAGCAAAGAAGCCTAGTTCCTCTGTTCCCTAAATTCAAAGAGATCATCCAGTCTCCGGAAATAGCTCCAGTTTCCTCATGTGTTCACCGGAAATATCTCCAAACTCCTCGCTACCCAGATTCCTGTGTTCAGGCCTGTTACTGTGGGCCTGTTCCCCTAAATCGTAAGGTCCAGATTTGACCACAGTGTGTCAGATGTGGACAGAGAGGAACAGATGCAAAATGCAGTGTCGCGTACAGTGGCATTCTCCCCTCTGTGTTAAGCCTCCATCCACCTCAGCTGATGTAGTGCACATACCTCCACACGATGGCTGCTTCCTGCTGGAGGTGCAGCGTTTGCCCTTACAACAAGCCTGGTGTGGCTGCTTTGTCAGGGCCACTGCCTACCGGCATGGACTCCACCCAGATGTTCGTTTAAATATTGAGACCACATAGTGGACTTTCTGTGTAAAGCAGAATGGGCTTCCTAAACTGGTCTGAAAATGAGACAGAGAGGAGGACGGAGGCTAGCCTGGGATTTAATGGTAGCAGAAATTGAGACTGGGGTGAGGGTTCTGTAAGAGCTGAGGTTATCTGGTTTGAACTTAACTGCTTTCACCAAAGAAGAGAGCATCGAGGTTTTTTTTTCTGGTGCCTAGATGTGGACACAAGGGGAAGAGACTGGGGAGGGCTTAAAAGCTATAAGCAGTCAAATGTCAAAAGATGGAGTCAGACCATCATACTCTCTTTTCATTTATTTTCCTTTGATATGAAATACATTTATTCAGTGCAATGCACACATCTTAACTGTGTAGCTTAATTAGTTTTGACATATGTATAATGCTCCTGTAACTAGTTCCTGTCAAGATACACGCCAATCCCGTCTCTTTACTTTCGAGCCAGCCATGGAGGTGGATCTCTTCATCTTGAATTTCTATGGCTAGTTACCTCAGTGCCACAGCTGTGCTTCTCGCTCACCCCCATTAACATCACCAAGTTTAGTCTGGCTCTGAGTTCTGCCTCTCCAGGTGGTGTCAGAGGAGAACTCCTTGACTTTTCCTGTGCCCCATTTTGTATCTCTGCTTTGTGACTATCATGAGCCTGTTGTGCTTGTTTCTCTCTCTTCTAACAAATCCTTGATAAAAATTGTTAGTGTGCTGAAGAGAGTTCCGAATTCATTCATCTAAGGTTATGTTGAAGTTGGAGGCCTTCTTCTGGTCCTGTTCAGGGTCTAGGGGTGAAAGGAAGATGAGAGCAGGCCATGCCTTTCAGGGTCCACCCTGCCTCATGAGCAGATTGCAAGGGGACGAGCCATTCTATGTGGTCATTCAGGGCAACCTATATGAGGATATGAAAGAGTTTCAGCGGAGGGAATGTGCTGAAGCCTGAGGAGAGGACAGAAAGGACAGGGCCTTGCTTTCTCAGAGGGGAACCTTGTATTTGGTCATGCTGACATGAGACCCAGAGTAGGGCTGACAAATGGTCCCTGATATGGTGGGGAGGACTGTATCAGCAGGTTTGGAACCTGGTCCCTCAGACAGTAGCTTGAGAGCCCCTGTACATTAGATCTGAGTAGTTGGCCCTGTCCCTATCTTGGATCCTATTTCCAACAGACCTTGTGTGAGGTAAAGAGTATTGCTACAGGAGCAGTGCTTCTTCTTTTTTTTTTTTTTTTTCAAATAGACAAGATGTCATTCTGCAGTCCTCGCTGGTCTTGAACTCATTTTGTACCCTGGGCCTCAAACTTGGCAGCAATTCTCTTCTCTCAGCCTCCTGAGTGCTTAGGATTGTAGGTGTGAGCCACTATCTTTGGTAAGAAGAGTGACTTTTATGACTGTTTATTGAGCCCTATACTGTTACCAGTTCCAACCCCAAACTTTTACCTTTTGCTTGCCTAGAGTTCCCAGGTAAGTATAAAGGAGTGGCTGTGATGAGATATAAATCAGTGTCATGCTGCGCACCTCTGCCATCTCACTGTAAGTGTACCTCTTAACATCTCAACATGAGGAACTACAGAAGCTGAAGGAGCTTACTAACCAAGATGAATTAATCACATAATACCAGCATGTCAGAGAGGTACACCTCCTCATGGCTCAAGTGGCGGTTGTTATGCTTGTGTCTGAGTAAGACACGTGGGATTTATAGCCTGGATCAGCTCCTTGCCTGATTGTGTACTGCTTAGTCTCAGATTGCAGGGATGAAAGACAGGTACCTTTCAAGCAGTGATTCAGGATCCGGTCACTTATATCCTATGGCCATACCATCTAGAACCTGTGATCCATGGGCTTTGTAGTGGCCACACTGCAGAAGTTACACTTTTCACTTCTGCTCACAGTCTACTAGCCAGAGATTAATCATATGGCTACCTGACTGCAAGGAGAACAGGAGAGCAGGGTGTGGGCGAGCACTCGTCATGTCTGTTACCACCCTGTGACCTGCTTGTAAAAAGCCCCACGTGCATCCTAACCATCCCTGGGGATCTCCATCTGAATCTGTCGGTGTATCAATGCTAGCATATACAGCACACGCAGGTGTCCTCTCTCACCAGATCTGTTCTTTCCCCGTTTGGCCAGTGGGGTTGCCTGAGCAAGAAACAAAGGACTAGTCTATGACTTCCCCCACCCTCATTCCACCCACACATTGTCACCATGTGTCTCTTGGCTTCTGCTCTCTGCTCCTGTCTATAGGGCTGGCGTTCAACTGTGTGTGGCCATCCTTCTCAGGTTCAGACTGCACATTACTTCCTGCGTGCATGTCCCTGGTATCCTCACCTCTGCAAGGTTCCGTGTTCTACCTCCATGGCCTCTAAAAACAGCTTGATTGCCCTGGAACTATTTTTTGTTTGTTTTTTGAGACAGGGTTTCCCTGTAGCTCTAGCTTGCCTAGAATTTGCAACACAGACCAAGCTGGCTTTGATTTCACAGAGATCCATCTGCCTCTGCCTCCTAGGTGCTGGGATTAAAGGCTTGTACCACCACGCCCTGCTCTGGAACTATTTTTAAAATATGCTTTTACTATATTGTTTTTGTGTATGGGGGGCACACCACTTGGAAGACATGTTTTCCTTCTACCATCGGATCCCCACATTCAAACTCAGGTTTTCAGGCATGGTAACAGGTGCCTTCATTGACTGAACCATCACACCATCTCTGGAGCTATTTTTTATACTTGTCCCATGACACGTTGTGTTCCTTCTGGTCCTTAGACAGTCTTATATGTCCGCCTTTTCAAAACTAATGGCTCCTGAATGCACTGAGCACTGTACCAGGTAGAGTTATGCATCACTTGATGATGCAGTTTGATCTAAGAAATACATCATTAGACAATTTCATCATGTAAGCATGGAGTGTTTGTTCACAAACATCAGCCTTCCATGCACCTAGACTGCATGGTGCAGGCAGTTGCTACTAGGTTACAAACCTGTGACAAGTTGCAGTACTGAGTACTTTAGGCAGTTGTAACCCCAAAGTAAATGAATATTTGTGTCAGAAATACCTAACCATGAAAAAAAATACTAGAAGATAAGAATTTTTTAGCCCCACTGTAATTGTTGGGGGCTCCAATGGAAAGGTGGCCCACAGTTGACTAAAATGCTAAGTGATGCTTATCTGTACTAATATAAGGTCCTGGCAGAGCTTATAGTCTCCTGAACAAGGCTAATAAACAAATGAATGTGTAATGACCAGTTGAGAAAAGCCCTGGAAAAAGTGGATGGTATGAGAGGGCTCAGGATTCCTTCCTCTGCCCTCCTGGGGGGAACAGTGAGATCCTCATCTGCTGTTGAGGTGTGTGGTCTGGACAGATTTGGAGATGGGAGTGTAGAAATTTCTTGAGAGCCAGTAGCAAGGCTGTCTTGAGGTCAACATACAGGAGGCAGACAAATGGTGTGACCCATAGTCCTCACTTAAAAAGCTCTCTGCAGAAGTATCTGCATAGCCTAATGTTCCCTGTATGACATAGATGTCATACAATCATGCCACTCTGCTCCCTGCAGGATGAGGGAGCCAGACGTCATACTTAGCTGTGCTCTCGCAAACACTCAGCTTGGTGGCCTGTGAAGATCCCAGTTGTGACAGCTCTTCACTTCCCTTCAGGGAAGGAGATCCTGCCTTCTACTCTTTACCTTTAGTGAATAATGGGAGTGACTTCCAGCCAGAGCCAAGTGCTCGTCTGTGCAGCGAACAGGCACCTGCTTTCAAAGTAGATGCTGACTTTACCCAAAGAGATGCCTTTAGATGTGATTCTCCTGGAGCCCATACTTTACCACCAGTTACTGAAGTGCCGTGGTGGGGAGGGTAGGAGGAAGGGAACTGGTACAAGGGGAGCTCCTGGGATATTTGAAGATATTCAGGAAGGAAAATGGCAGTGCTTTTAAAGTGATACTTTTAATCATTAAGAATATATAGCAGTGAGTTAGAAACAGTTTCCTACCGGTGTGTAGGCACACAGCGAGTGTCAGAATGGTGTCTGGGGTCTAGTGCCTCCTAGATCAGCTCTCTTCCTGGTGCTATAGTTGGTTGGTGGGTGTTAGGATCAAATGGGGCCTGTTGGGTTAACCAGGCGAAGCCTGTCAACTTTCAGATGGGGAAGTGAACTCAGGGGTCACATTTGGTCACACAGTATACGTAACTGAGACCTAATCAACACCAGCTTCTGGGCCTCAGCACAAAACCATAGCAGCCACTCTGGCCTCTCTTGTCAGGATTGTTGCCCCTGAACCAAGAGGCTATGCCCAGCCACCTGTAGCCCTGCATGCCTCTCTCACCTTCCCATCCAAGATCAGGCAAGCATTTTAGGCTCTGGGAGGGCAGCTATGGGAGGCTCTGAGACCACTGGTATTCTTCTGGTGGCAGAGTCACCATCCTAGGGGTTAGTGGGATTAAGGCAGGACATGAGGAGGCATCAGCTGAGCAACAGTAACTCCAGTCTACTGGAGAGAGTTCCCACTTTTTACCAGTGAGTACCCTTGTGGAGTAACATACTTTGTGACACAAGTGATGGTATGTGGCCTTACTTCATGTAGGGTAGTGCTGCACTGTGCTATTTAGTACCAGTACTTTCTTTCTGGGCAGTATGGGAATAGGGAAGTGTTTCTCTCCAGGAAGCTTGAGTAGATTTCTTGGCACCTAGAAAGCAGTTTGGACTAAGCAGTCCTGGGTATGGGAGCTCAGCTCTGACCAGCTAGTCCCAGAAACCTGAGCTCCTCTCTCTGTGCCACCATGCTCTTCTGAACCATGGCTTTAAGTTGGAGCCTCATCTTTGCTCATCCTGACAGCTACAGCACCCTGCCCCTCCTTAGTCTAGTCCCTTGCTGTAGCCTGGGAGAACTTGACAGTGTATAGGCTGGGTTCTGTTGGTCTTAGGGTCAATGACTTTCTTGGCTTTCTAGGAAAGTGTGGTACTGGGAGCCTCCATAACTTGTAATGTCTGTTTCATGCACAGAAAGCTTCTGATTTCAAGGCTGGTGTTTGGAGCTGAATGATGTCATCCAAAATCAAATGCTAAAGTCAAATCCCCAGTGTGCTGGTATTTGGAGATGGAGCCTTTGGGAGACCATAGGGGTGAGACCTGGCCCTATGGGATTAGAGTCCTTATTGAAGAGGAAGAACATAGGGTGCTCACGCTACAGAAGCTTAGGGGAAAGACCATGTGAGGACACAGGGAGAAGATAGCTGTCTCCAAACCAGAAGAGCCATTACCAGATACCAGTCATGTTGGTGCCTTGATCTTGGCCATCTAGTGTGAGGAACGGTGGGAATGTAAAGGGCAGTTAGTTAAGTCACCTGCTCTAATGTTTAGTTATGGCAAGCAAGCAGACTAAGACAAGACCCAGTTGTTCCATCCCTCACTTTGCACATCCTTACCCTTGGAAGCATAGTCTGGAGAGTCAGAACACCTGAGGGACTGCCAGCATTACAGCAGGACACCTGGATTGGGGCGAGCCCTGAGGAGGTGACAAGTCTTCAAAGCAGCAGTGTTGGTCAGACCTCCTTTCTGCTGCCTCTTAGCACCTTCACTGGAGGAGGTGCCTGCCAGCTCCCTAAGCACCCCTGTCCTTTATTCACCCTTCTCTTATACCTTCAGTGTACACCTTATTTGAATGTTCAGAAAGTGCTCCCTGAGTTTTCCTTGGTGGCTCCCTTTGCCTTCTCCTCCCCCTGATCTTTGTGTTTCTCTTCCCCGGTCTCAGCTGAGATGTTGCTTTTGGAAGAGCCCTTTCCTGTCCCCCTACCTTCAGCAGCCCCTCGCAGTCTGCAGTCCGTGATCCAGACCATTGCTCTATTTGACTTTCCCCACAGCACTTACTGCCATCTGAAGACATCTTGCCTAGTCTGTAAGTTACAGAAGGCAAGGGCTTTTTCCTGGCTCTTTCCCTGCTGTATCTGCAGTGGGCTAAATAATGTCCAGTCCACAGGAGGGGAGTATAGATATAACCAATTCAAAGATGCAAAGTTCTCATTTCTGACCAGGAAGGTATTCCTAGCACTGCGAGGCGTGTCGCTGGCTGTGGAGCTGTTTTGATCCACTCAGAGGGACTGGCTTGGAACCGTCTCCAAACCCCTAGAGAATGTGGGACTGTACTCTCCCTCCGCTATGCCAACTGTAAACTCCCAGAGGAAGTGGCTTTCCTCATGAACAGAATGTTTCTTCTAGCAGCAGCGTCTCTATCTCTTTTCTGTTTTCATCGTAGCATTGTGAGCCTCTCATTTGGTGCAGAAAGAAACTGGAGCAGTTCTAGGTTTTTCTTATCCTTGGGTAAAAAAAAAACACAGCTTGGCATGAGCAGCGTCTTTGACAGGTTCTGTGTGCATTACAAGGAAAAAAGTGACCAACCATCCTGATTGGACCCAGGTTAGGAACTGAGGTGAAAGTTTCAAATAGAAAACAGAACTTCAACTGGCCTCAACTGAAAAGGTGTGTTCCTTTCTCTTTTGCTGTGTCCAGTGTTTTTCCCACAGAGGCAGTTCAGCTTTGCTTTTTATATTGGACGTGTGTGTGTGTGTGTGTGTGTGTGTGTGTGTGTGTAGGCCAGAGGTTGGGTGTCTCCTGTCTTTCTACGTTTTTTGTGACAGAGTCTCTCCATGAACCTGGAACCTGCCCTTTCAGCTAGAGTGAGTGGCCAGCAAGCCCCCTAGCTGCCTGTCTTCACTCCCAAGGACTGGGGGTTACAGTGTTTTTTACATGAGTGTTGGGAATCCAAACTGAGGTATTCATGTTGTACAGCAAGCACTTTCCCCACTGAACCATCTTCTCAGTCCTTAAATATTCTTTAAGCAAATTATTGTGCATTCCTGGCAATTAGGAACCAGTCCATAATTCAGACCTGTGAGAATCTGCCCATTTTGATGGAGGGAAGCAGGAGATGTTTATGGCCTGGTCAGAGTAGTGTAGGTTTAGAGACACCATGCAATAACCTCCACACCAGCGTGCCAAGAATAATTTAAATGTTGTTTCCATAGGAATGCCCAAGTTTTTCTTTCAGACAGGCATGCAGGAAATTAAACCACAAGAAAGACCAAGTTGAATTTCTAAATCCACCCAAAACAATGAAATGTGAAGTGTGGGTTTATGGTTGGAAAGTGAGTAGGTAAAAATAGCATGAACAAACTCCACAGATCTGCTTTCTTGGGCTCCCAGAACATGGGTGTGTGTGGGCTGTGGGAAGAGAGCACGGTGCTTGGCTATGAGACCCTCCCCGCTTTTGGAAAGGCTGCTATTGCCAGAGTACTCAGGCCCGCCATGGCATCTCCCACCCAAGCTTGCTTTCTGTGCTCAGTTCCAGCAGGCTCACCTGTGCCCACAAAGCCTGCTCTAGATGTTGGCTATAAACTCCATATGGCCTCTTTGTTTAGGCAGTGTCAGCTCTGTCACCTTCCACCATCCTTATCTATGGTGAAGTTGACATTGACATCTGATGATGGACTGCTTGACCTGGGTCACCTTGGACACAGAGGTTACCCGAGTTTTCCTGATTTGCACACCCTTACTTATCTCTGAGGAATCACCCTCAATGTTGGGCTCTTTTTGGAGCTCTGAGGGCAGAAGCTGGACCCTGGAGAGAGATTTGCCCTAGTAGAGTTGAGGCCTTTCCTCACCAGCTCAGAGATCCAACCACACCTGCCCATTGCCTTGAACTTCAAGATGCACCTGGCAAGAGGAGGGTGGTAGATGGAACACAAGACACTTAAGATGGTGACAGGACAAAGAAGGTGGTTAAGAGAACTCCCTCTCAGCGTTTGCATTTTCTTTGAAAAAAAGAAATGCATTTGGAAGCTCAGTGAACTGCCTGTGGTAAAGCAGGAAAGGAGCAGATGTTTCTAGATGGTCTTGGCTTAGGAAAATGTTCTAAAAATGGATAATTCTGGTCACCTGGTAATATAATCCTAAAGAAAGTTGAGGTCCTGGCAAAGTGCCTTAAACCTGATGTATGTGACCTGAAAATTGTTATTTTCTTTGAGGATATTAATATCTTAAAATGTTTTTAATTTGAAGGCAATGCATGTCTATTTTGAAAGATGAAAACTATTTATACAATAATTGCACATTTGCTACCATAGCACTTTAGCGTATTTTCTCTTATTTTCATATGTGTGCATATATACATCCACACATAAATATATAACATTAATATG
Source organism: Nannospalax galili (assembly GCF_000622305.1). Classification (NCBI taxonomy): domain Eukaryota; kingdom Metazoa; phylum Chordata; class Mammalia; order Rodentia; family Spalacidae; genus Nannospalax; species Nannospalax galili. Next base: position 40,123 of record NW_008339434.1, on the reverse strand, counting down.
TTTTTGACATACTAAAAATCCTGTATGTTACAATATCATGTGGCCTCAGACATTGATTTGTTTCTGTGATTACAAAAATGTGTACACCTGGCAGAAAACTGGGAAAGTATAATGAAGAAATTGAAAATAATCTATAGTTACACTATGATGAAGAGTTGTCACCCCAGATGACCTCGAACAGTGACTCCCAGTATTCATACCTTACACAGTTCTCTCTCCTTGAATTTGGGCTGGCTCTGTTGCCTGTTTATGACAGACAGGATACAGTGGAAGTGATACTGCCGGACTCCAGAGGCTAGGTAACAAGAACCTTGTGGTGTCAGCCCAGGTCTGTGGGAACACTTATCCTTGGCAAAACCCCCCCTTGGAGCCCAGCTGCCATGCTAGATGAAGCCAAAACACTAGGAGAGCCCACATAGGAGGAATTGGGGTTCACAGCCCCAGCTGAGCTCCTGTGACATCCAGTACCAACTGCTGTCAACCTGCACAGCCATCTTGGTTGTCTTGCCTGGCTGAGCCTTTTGATGACTCTAGCCCCTGTGGCTATTTTCCTGCAGCCACATGAGACTGTATGAGAAATGCCCAGCTAAGTCTAACTGATCTGCAGGGATGGCAATGTATTGCTTTCTGAAGCCATTGCTATTTCCAGTTTGTGGTTTGCTATACAGCAACAGATTCTGGCAGAGGGTAGGGGCAAATTTAGAAGTAAGCCCATGTGAAAGGGATGCTCAAGGCAAAAAGCTCACTTGACTTCAGGGACAGCTGGGCTTCCTGCCATGTCACCTACCAGATGTGTGACCGTATACAGGTTATGTGCTACTGTAAACCTTCATTTTTAAACATTTGTAAATTGGAAAGTGGAACACTGAAAAGCACATCGTTGGCACTAAGTAAATTTTAGCTGCCATGTGGCTATATTAAATGTCCATGAAGAATGGTATTGAAGAGTAGACCCTGGCACCTCAGTTATAAAGCAGGTACAACTCCCCTTCACCCTGGCCATGGCCACCCCGCCCCCAGACATGGCCACCCTTCCATAGCCATCACCCTTTCTCTTGGCTGCCCCACTGCCCAGCACCAGGATCAGCCCCATCCCATGCTTGCTGGGCCAGTGAGTGGGGCCATCATTCTTCACGCCAGGACAAGGTAGAAACAATAGCGGAGCTTTTGTGATGAAAACCCTGTATTTGAATTTTGAGGCTAGGAAGGATGATATTCAACCTGAGCCTCACACTTAGCACAGTGCTTGGCATACCATGCTTTATGGATTTATGGCTTCCTTGTCTGGCCATGGGTTTGTGATCCCCTGTGAGGGCCTGCCTATCTCTCTGAGATCAGTTTCTCTGGTTTGGTTACTGTCCTGACTGTATCTGGGTTCCAGAAAGCACAAGTGTAGAAAGCAAGTTAGGGGATGAAAAGGGAGAAAGAGCAGCAAGGAGAGGTGCCTTTTAGGGTAGCTGCCTAGAGCGTGAACAGAGGCTGGAGGGAGAGCAAGCGGGATGGGATTAAATGAGGACCCCAGCAGCAGTCCCACTGTGGCAAGTGGGACCAAGGAGAAGGATCTGGTGGGGTGAGATGACATGGACACCCTTCCTACTTTGCCATTATTGACTGTGTGACTGGTAAAATCTGATCTCTTTGACTTCTCTTTTTATCTCTAAGGTGGGGAACAGCAGTTACTTGTCTGTTCTCTACATTTTCATTTATAACTGAATCCATTTGTTATTTGGCTGTTGCACTATGCCATACAATATGTTTTATAGCTTCCTTTGAAGCTTAATGTGGCTTTTTAACTAAATGTTGTCCAGTAAGATATATGAAAAAATGCTAAAGATCTCTAGAAGGGATGTTTATAGGGTCACCTCATTGCAGGGAACAAAGTAGGAGCTGTCCTTTCTCCTTCCCCCTTTCTGTTCCCTGGAATACATCCACTTTGGCTGGAGCTCCAGTAGTTCTCTTGTGCCTTGAGGTAACCTGTAGGATGGAAACCAGTTAGGACAGTAGAATGGGGAGACAGAAAGAGCCTAAACCCTTGATGATTCATGAAGCAGCCATAACATCCTTGAGTGGCTCAGCTGTGGCCTTCATGTGTATGTTTAAACTATTGTTACTTTGTGCGTTGTTCTCTTGATATGCACTTGAACCCATCACATGGGTGCACCTGTTCCAGGGTTGTTGTAAGGGTTGAGTTAGCTAAAGCATGGGAGAAAGATTTATGAGCTGGGAATGCACTTTGAGCATTGCATCACACTGTAAAAATATGAGAAATTAGTCTTGTTATTGTCATTTGAGTAAACAGAAGGAATGGAGCTGGCCCTGATAAACCGGATGGGAGCAAAGGCAGGAACAACATGGGATGAGGATCTGCAGAAAACAGGGCAAAACTTTTGCTAATTTTCCTACTTTTTAAAATATTTTTTATTATTTTTATTTTATTTATTACTTTTATTTTATGTGTTTGAGTGTATTGCCTGAGAGAAAAAGCCCAGGAGGTTAGAAACTGTAGCTCCAGGACTCGATGAAGAACCTCAACATCAGGAATTTGGAAAGTTGAACCATGACAGTTTGGGTAGACCAGTGGTAACTGAACCATTATTGTATTCAGAAAAAATCTGTTAATTTATCCAAATAGGACTGGATTCCACAGTTTTCTTCTTCAGGGGTCCATGAAAAAACTGTTGGTGGTAAAGAGCCAAGATCAGGCACCATTCTAAATCTTGTGAAGAAAATGAAATGTGCTCCTGTCCCAAATAGGAAGGAGAGCTCAAGTTTTTGGAGATAGAAAGACACAGACAGAGCGGTGCCAGCATCTTTCCTGGGTAAGTCCAGCGGTGCCCACTGTGCCTTGACTCCCCCAGCATCATTCATGCTCCTAGCTCTCCTTCCCCATCTCTCCTCCTGGTGTGGGTACTGGCCCATTTCTTGTCTTGGCACCCCAGATACTGGGGCTGACCTCTTGGCCCATAGTCCCCACTGCTTCCTGATCTTTTACATCCAGAGCAACCCAGTTCCTTCTTGTGGTCCCCAGAAGCCCTCTGGCCTGGTCCCTTCCCCACCTACCTTTGCTTCCCTGGGCAGCTCAGCCACCAGCTTCCTGGTGCCAGCATCTTTCCTGGGTGAGTCCTGCAGCACCCACCACACCTTGACTCCCGCAGCCTTATTTACCCTCCCAGCTCCCCTCTCCCCCGCTCCATCTCTCCTCGTAGCCTGGTTACTGACCTATTTCTTATCTTGGCATCCCCGATCCCTGGAATGACCTCTTGACCCAGAATCCCCACTGCTTCCTGATCCTTTGCATCCAGGCCAACCCAGTTCATCCCAGTAGTCCTGGGGAGCCCTCCTTTTGCATCTCTGGGTGGCACAGCCACCAGCTTCCTGGGACCAGCACCTTTCCTGGGCCCTGCTCCCAGGCCAGCCCAACCCGCAAATTCCTGAGGTCAGCATCTTTCCTGGAGGGATCCAGACCTTAGGAGAAAGCCTGAGAGCATCTGAGCCTCATCTCACTTGGGCCTCTGTGAGAACTCCTGAAGACAAAAACAATTTGGCCACTCCAATATAAAATTAAAAGAGAGACCCTGAAGCCTAGACCAACCGGGTTTTCATGCCCAGCAAGTGAATCACAACGGCACATAAAGTTTACAAAAAGAAGCAGACCTAAACTCAACAAAAGAAGGCTTGAGTCTCACACAAGATTCACAAACCACAAAAGAAATCCACATGTCAAAGTCACAGAGAAAAAATAGTAACATGAAAAACCAAAATAATATATCCCCACCAAGTACCAGTAATCCTCTAGAGGAGTACAGTGAGAACTCCCTAGAGATAACACAGGGCATGGAACTCAAAAGAACAATTATAAACATGATAAAAGAATTCAGTGAATTTAAAGAACACACAAATCA
>NW_008339434.1:31097-36191 GCF_000622305.1 Nannospalax galili | reverse complement strand
AAGGAAGATAGGGATAAACTTCTGAATGAATTCAGAAAAGAGCTAGAAATATTGAAGACTACTCAGGCTGAAATGAAGAAGGAACTGAAACACTCAGCAAGCCAATTACAAATCACAGGCGAAAGCCTCACCAATAGGATGAATGAAATGGAAAACAGAATTTCAAGACTGGAAGATAAAGTGGACAAATTAGACCACTCAGGCAAAGATTAGGAAGAACTTAAGAAAACATAAGAATGGAATATGCAAGAATTGTGTGACACCATAAAAAGACCAAACTTATGAATCATAGGCATACAGGAAGAGAAGAATCTCAAGATAATGGCATGGACCAGATCTTCAACATGATTGAAAAAGAAAATTTCCCAAAATTAAAGAAAGACATGCCCACACAAATACAAGAAGCATATAAAACACCAAATAGACAGGACCAGAAAAGAAACTCTCAACAGCACATCATAGTAAAAACACTAAGTGTACAGAACAAAGAGACAATACTGAAAGCTGCAAAAGAAAAACAAGTCACATATAAAGGAAAACCCATCAGGATTACAGCTGACTTTTCAGTGCAAACTATGAAAGCCAGAAGAGCCTGGACCAAATTATTCCCAGTCCTAAATGACCACAGATGCCAACACAGATTACTATACCCAGCCAAAATGTCTATTATAGTCAAAGGGGAAAGAAAATCTTCCATGACATAAATAGGCTGAAAGAATTCATGTCCACAAAACCAGCCCTTCAGAGAGTTCTTGAAGCAATACAAAGAACTGAAGAAAGGAACAACTATACACAAGGGGTTGCAGAAAGAAATTCAATGAAGGTATAACTGTGGAAATGCACAGCTGTACCAAGAATGGGATCAGAAATAAAAATGACAAGATTCAATACACATCTTTCATTAATAACTTTAAATATCAATGGACTGGACTCCCCAGTCAAAAGACACAGACTAGTTGAATGGATTAAGAAACAAAACCCATCTTTTTGTTGTCTGCAAGAAACTCATCTCACTTTCAAGGACAGTCACTACCTTAAGGTGAAAGGATGGAAAAAAGTATACCAAGAGAATGGACTAAGAAAAAATCAGGCATTGCAATTCTAATATCTGACAAAGTAATCTTTAAAACTAATCGGAAGAGATAAAGATGGCTTCTTCATTCTGACCAAAGGAACAATAGGAACCAAGAAGATATTAAAATCATGATCATATATTCACCAAATTCGGGTGCATCCAACTTCATAAAAACAGTACTACAGGACTTTAAGACCCAGATTAATCCCAACTCAGTAATAGTAGGGGATTTCAATACCCCATTGTCTCCAGTAGATAGGGCAACAGGACAGAGAATTAACAGAGAGACATCTGAATTAAACAATACTGTATATCAAATGGACCTAACAGACATCTACCGAATATTCCACGCAAGCACCAAAGAATATACTTTCTATTTAGGGCCCCATGGTGCCATCTCCAAAATTGACCATATACTGGGGCACAAAGCAAACCTCAATAAATAGGAAAAGATTGAAATAATTCCATCCATTCTATCAGACCACAATGCAATTAAAGCTTAAAATCAACACCAGAAGAAACCCTAGTAACTACATGAACACATGGAGATTAAATAACACACTCCTGAATGATGAGTGGGTCAAAGGAAAAATTAAGAATGAAATAAAAGTATTCTTGCAGCTAAATGAAAAGGACAATACAACACAACAGAACCTCTGGGACATGTTGAAAGCAGTCCTTAGAGGGACGTTTATAGCTCTAAGGGCCTACATTAATAAATCAGAACTCAAATAAATTAGTTAACATTGCAACTCAAGACACATGAAAAGCAGCAACAAATGAAACCCAAACCCAAAAGACAAGAAGAAATAACAAAAATCAGAGCAGAAATTAATGAAATAGGAGCAAAGAAAACAATTCAAAGCATCAACGAATCCAAGAGCTGGTTCTTTGGAAAGGTAAACAAGATTGATAGAGCTTTAGCCCACTTAACCAAATGAAAGAGCAAATACATATCAACAAAATCAGAGATGAAAGGGGAAACATCACCACAGACACTCAAAAGATCCAAACCATCGTAGCCCTAAATTTACCCTTAAAGGTAAACCTAAACCTCCACGTAATCTTAGCCCTAAAAGTACCTCTAATCCTAAACCTAAACCTTAAACTAGCCATAGCCCTAAATATGACCCTAATCCTACCCCAAAATCTAAACTAAGAAGAGATCAACAGCTTAAACAGACCTATAACACAAAAAGAAATTGAAACAGTAATACAAAACCTCCTGACTAAATACAGCCCAGGACCAGATGGATTTACAGCAGAATTCTACCAGACATTTAAAGAAGATCTACATCCAATACTACTTAATTTCAAAGCCAGGTAAAGTTAAAACCAAAAAAGAAAACTATAGACCCATATCCTTAATGAACATAGATGCAAAAATTCTCAACAACATACTTGCAGACCGCATACAGACACACATCAAAAATATCATCCACCATGGTCAAGTCGGTTTTATCCCAGAGATGCAGGGATGGTTCAATATATGTAAGTCATAAATGTCATAAATCACATAAATGGGCTCAATGACAAGAACCACATGGTCATCTCAATAGATGCAGAGAAGGCCTTTGACAAAATTCAACATGCATTTATGTTCAAAGTCCTAGAGGGAATTAGACTGGAGGGAACATACCTCAACATAGTTAAAGCTATATACAACAGACCACAACCAACATCACTCCAAATGGAGAAAACCTGGAAGCATTCCCATTGCAATCATGAACCAGACAAGGCTGTCCACTATCTCCACTCCTCTTTAACATAGTGCTTGAAACTCTTACAAGAGCAATAAGACAAGAGAAGGAAATTAAAGGAGTAATAATTGGAAAAGAAGAGATCAAATTATCCCTTTTTGTAGATGATATGATATTATATCTAAGAGATGCCAAAAATTCCACCAGAAAACTCCTAGAAATTATTAACATGTTCAGTTACAAAATTAACCTACAAAAGTCTGTATCCTTATTGTAGCCTTTCTATATACCAATAACAAGCAATCAGAGAAAGAGTATGTGGAAACACTCCCCTTCAGAATAACTGCAAATAAATGAATATTTCAGAATAAACCTGAACAAACAGCTCTACAATGAAAGTTTTAAATCTTTAAAGAAAGAAATTGAGGAAGATATCAGAAGTAGGAAGGACTTCCCATGCTCATGGATTGGAAGAATTAATATTGTGAAAATGACCATCCTACCAAAAGTCATTTATAGATTCAATGCAATGTCAATCAAAATCCCCATGACATTTTTCACAGAATTGGGAAAAACCATCCTAAGATTCATATGGAAGCACAAAAGACCTCAGATAGCCAAAGCAACCCTGAGCGCTAAGAGCAATGCTGGGGATTACTATACCAGATTTCAAGCTGTATTACAGAGCAATAGTCGTAAAAACAACAAGGTACTGGCACAAAAATAGACCAGTAGATCAATGGAACAAAACTGAAGATCTAAATAGGAGTACATGCAATTTCAGCCACCTGATATTTGACACAGGGGCCAAGAACATTCAGTGGAGGTAAGATAGCATGTTCAGCAAACGGTGCGAGCAAAACTGGATCTCTATCTGTAGAAGAATGAAACTAAACTCCTGTCTTTCACCTTGCACAAAAGTCAACTCCAAATGGATCAAAGACCTCAATGTGAAACCTGAAACTCTGAAACTGTTAGAAGAAAACATTGGCAGTTACATACAAGATATAGGTGTAGGAATGGGTTTTCTAAACCGGCCATCAATTGCTCAGGAAACAGGTCAAGAATCAACAAATGGGTCCTCATTAAAGTAAAAAGCTTCTGTACATCAAAGAAGCAACCAAGGAAGTGAAGAGGAAACCCACAGAATGGGAGAAAATCTTCACCAAAGACACATCTGACAGAGGTTTAACATCCAGAATATTTATTGAACTCAAAAAACAAAGAATCAAGAAAGGAAGTTACCCAATTAAAAGATGGGCTAAGGAGCTGAACAGAGAGTTCTCGAAAGAAGAAGTAAATATGGCTAATAAGCATCTTAAAAGGTGTTCAATATCACTGGTAACTGGGGAAATGCAAACTAAAACCACTTCAAGATTTCATCTTACCCCAGTCAGACTGGCTAATATCGAGAAAACAAATGATACCAAATGTTGGAGAGGATGTGGGGAAAGGGGAACACTCGTCCACTGCTGGTGGGATTTCAAACTTGTTCAACCCCTATGTAAAGTAATGTGGAGAACTCTTATAAAGCTAAAAATGAAAATACTATTTGACCCAGTTATACCACTCTTTGGCATATACCCAAAGAATTCATCCTATCACAGAGATACTTGTTCATCCATATTTGTTGCTGCTCTTTTCACAATAGCTAAGAGATGGAAGCAATGTAAGAGTCCCTCAGTTGAGTGGATAATGAAAATGTGGTTCATTTACACAATGGAGCTTTACTCAGCACTAAAGAAACATGAAATCATGAAATTTGCAGGTAAATGGCTGGAACTAGAAATTGTTATACTAAGTGAAGTAACACAGACTAAGAAAAACAAGTGATATATGTTGTTTCTCATATGTGGATCCTAGCACCAAATCCTTATAGGGTAAATGGATGGAACTAGAAACAGTTATACTAAGTGAAGTAACACAGACTCTGAAAAAAAATCAACGTATGTTCTCCCTTATACGTGGATCCTAGAATCAAACCCTGATAAGTGAGTGTGTATCCAGACATAACTTCAGGACCCAGGATAATGGAAAGGAACCAGGGAGGTAAAGGAAACCAGAATCTGAAACAGAACAGTAGGAAACAGGCATTAATAAGGGAGATAGGGATAAAAATGGGATTATTTTAAGGGGCGGGAGGAAGGAAGGTTACACAAAGAACCTATGGGATAAAGGGAAAGAAGGAGCTCAAGAGATGTGGGTCCATAGGAGAAGGGTATTATTAAGGGAGAAATGGGAAAAATGGGGGTCCTTTAAATGGGGAAACCATGGTGGAAGAGTTAGACAAGGCAAGAGATAAATTATGCCTAGCTAGTT
>NW_008339434.1:29989-31047 GCF_000622305.1 Nannospalax galili | reverse complement strand
ATGGCACGTGGTAATTAAAAGTACCAGATTGGTGGAATTAACCTTCTTGGATGTTTAACAGCCATACTCTGAGGCCTATACTAATTTGGTCAGAGGGATATAAAGGACAGTTTTTGCTCCTTGCCCTCCTAGGTCGACTAGGTCCAGGGGACTATGAGCATCTCCCAAAATGTCCTGTAATTGTGGTGGGTCACCTGTCCCCTTGATCAAGGAGGCCTGGGAGACCTCATGAGATGGACATGAACCAGTGTCCAGTCTACAAAGAGGAGGGTCAACACAGAGGAAACATTTCTTCCATGTTTCTAAGCGAAGCCAGCCATGGTCGAGCAGGACCTTTCTCTTATCTTCACATAGGTAGAACTGGTAAAAGAAAGGAGCCAGTGGCTCCTCCCAAGCCCATGTGACACCTGAGGAACAGATCCTCAAATGACCGTAAGAGTAAAAATAAATTGGTTTATCTAGGCCAACTGTATGGTCTTAATCAACCAAAAGGAAAGTATAACCAAAGATTAAAGGGGTCAATAGAATTTTTTTAAGAGTCCCTGTGTATAGTAAAGGCTACATAAGAAGAAACAGTGCCAGATAGGAGATACCTTCCTTTGAGTTGTTGGCCAGGGTGGCCCAAAACCCTGACAGTAACCCAGCATAGACCTGGGAAAATGAACAGTAGACCCCAATCTTATCTAAAGGAATATTGACAACTGCTTGCTGCTAGATGAGGAAAAGCTGATCTTCCTACACCAAGGAACTCTAGATAGGCTGACCAGATTCACTGGATACACAAACACTGGGAAATATCTGGGGGTGTTGACAACACAGTGGACAGTAGCGGAGATGACAGAGTATATGGGCTCCAGCCATGTGAGACGGCTATGGGAGGGTGCTGTTTGGAAAGTGGGTTTATAGATGAGTAAGACTCTTTGGGATATTCTGTATGGTACACACACACACACACACACACACACACACACACACACACAGAAATTTAAAAAAAGAGTTATATTTGAGGAAGAAGCATAAAAATTTACTTCATGTTAAATAGTAGAGGTGATAAACAT
>NW_008339434.1:14377-29166 GCF_000622305.1 Nannospalax galili | reverse complement strand
TAACACTCAGCTTCCCATGCTTCATTCTGAGAGGCCCTAGTAGGATCAAAAGAGTTTTTTGTGTAGTTAATATATCAAGCTGACTGAGGACATTAATTTCAGCCCCCGCCCCACCCACCTTTTACTAGAGCAGCTCACGGGGTGCATAAATTACTCTTAGGATCTCCAGTTCCTCTTGCTCCTTCTCCCTCTGAGGTACAGACTTCTAATTGGATGTCATGGATTAGCATGCAGGAGACCCTGCCTACTTGCTGAGCAGAGCCAGTGTTACCGAGTGCCAACTGTATCCTGGCATCCAGGGACCCAGAAGGCAGAGGGTGTAGGGGTGAAGAGCAAGCCTTGGGCTTTGGAGCTCGACATATGTGAATGTGAATTATACTTTCCATCTGTGTAACCATGATTACCCGACTTAAACTTACCTATTTTGTCATTTGTCTAGTAGAGATAATACTAATCTCACCTTGCATTTGATTCATCCCATGATGATGTATACATATTGTTGTTATTAATAAAGACTTCTTTTCAACTTACTTTGCTGGCATCCCCCCACCCCACCCCGCCGCCTTTTCCCTAAAAGTTTCTCCACTGGCCTCTGCTAAGTGAAGGGGAATCCCATTGGTCTCTAAAGTCCTCAGGGATGAGGATCTTGAGGGAAGTGGTTGTGAGAAGTTTTAAACCCTTCTCTGTCTGTAGAAGTCTCAGTCACTGCACAGAGATACTTGGAGGTATCAGATATTTTCAATTTGAATATGGAAGTTTTGCTTGTTTTTAAACATTGGAATTTAAGTAAAGGCTTTTCTCAGAGACCTGAATGTGATACATCAGATGACCAAGTGAGGTACATTTGCAACTGCTTCCTTGTTGAGCTGTCTTAAATAAATTGTCAAACCTCTCTGAGCCTACAGCTCCTCCTTTGGAACTGGGAGGCACTAATACCCCCTTGCAGAAATGCCAGGGAGACTCCTCAGCTGTGTCAGTGAATGTGGTGGCCTCAACATGGGCCTGGCACAGGCACCTTCACCCTGCTCCTAGAGAGGAAGTACGTGTCTGACAAGGCTGAGGGGTCTCAAGAATCTGTACCCAAGGCCCTGGACTCCTGGCATGTTCTATTCTGTTCCTTCATAGCATCTATTCCCATGACAAGCCAGCTGCCCTGCAGCTGGGTCTTCCATTGCAAAGAGAATAGTGAAGGGCTCTTTGAGGTGCAGAGCCAGAGCCAGCTGGGAAGGACCCAAGTTTCCTGTTGAATGTAAGAACCAGCCCAGCCAGCTCCACCCACAGATCCCCCTCAGGGACACATCCATCAAGTCTGTGTGTGCATGAAACCTCCCATGGAGAAGCCAGGCTGTTGAGATGCTGAGGGGTTGTGTTTCCCTGAAGGGCTCCAAACATCCCTCATGAGTCATGATCTCCTGTGGGTTGGGGGACATCTCCAACCCTTTCAGTTGGCCTCTGGCTCCTGCAGGTCAGAAGTTCTGCCCACAGTAATTAAAAAGCAGCAGAGTGTGAAAAGGCGGTGGCGAATTGCTACAATCTTTCAGAATGGACAGGGTAAACAAACCTCTGTCCAGGAAGCTGCTTTGGGGCCATCGGACAGTGGAGTCATTTAGCCCTGCAGCGTAGTCATTTCCCTTTCTCTGTAGATACTCCCTGGCACTGGGACACCACCTGGGGTTGGTGATCAAGAGCTCCCACATGCTGTAAGTGCTTATCTCTGAGAGGTTGTTTGTGGGTTAACCTGCTCCTCTAGGAAAGCCTTGCTGTCTCCTCACCATGCTGTTTCCTACCATGCTTACTTAAGCCACTCTGCATTCTTTTCTGACCTATTGTTTTGCATATGGTTTTGTGTGTACCAGCATGTGTCTACCAGGAATTGTTTCTGAGGACAGGAGAAGGGAGGGGAGAGGAGGAAAGGAGCACTTTGTTTTTTCTCCTGGGACATTTTTCTCCTGCTGTTTGTTTTGGGGTTTCATTAAGTATTCACTCTGGGTTGTAATTCCATCCACAGTCAGATGACATGGTTGTGGCTGGCAAAATTGGAAGCTGATGATGGCTAGTTCCAAGCTTTTCCACAAGGGAGTGTTGAGTTGGGACTGTCCCAGCTGGTCCAAATGTTGTGAGTACAGTCATTTCTGACCCCCCTGTCACCGTAGATTTTTCTGTCCTCTTTTTGTCATCTCACAGAATTTGGGATGGGGATATCTAAACAGGCTGAATGCTACCCATCATTTAAAATGTCCCGTCGTCCTTTCTCACCCACATTTCTCCTTGTGCATCACAGCTTTCATTTCTTCCTTGCTTCTGGGACAGTCATCTCATTTCTTCCTTAAATTTCCATGGTCCTGCTTCCAGCCCATTAGCTGTCCCACCAGCATCTTCCCAGGGCTGTGCCTGTGACTGCTTTTTTCTCAAAGTCCCTTCCAACATTACCTCTAAAATCATCCAGAAGTCGTTCTCACAGAGAGATTGCTCCACCAAGACCAGAGTGTGGAGAGCAGGTCCCTTTAATCAGTCACATTCTGATGAATCCTAGTGTTTTTAGTGAGCACCAACCTCTGTTTACTAGTGACATTTATAACCTGACATCTTGTTTTATCATTCATAAAAGGACGGCCTTTGCTCAGGTTTCCTTGTGACAGTGTAGGCTGCACAGGGCATGTGGGCCTCCCTGATGGGTGTGTCCTTTGCCTAGCCTGGACCAAGCACTCTGTTTCCATGTGAAGGGTCACTCTATGGTGAGCTGCACCTGCTTTCCTTCCTCGTCAGTTACCTCCCTAGCTAAGCCCCTTGAGTTCCAGGCTGACTAGGGTGACACTGCCTCTCTGAGGGCTGCTTTGAGTGTAAGGAGTTATAGTGTTCAAACATCTCAGATTCATATGTCTCAGGCTATGTTGGGCTTCCCCCCACCCCCCAGCCATTCCCTAAGGGCAGCGAAAGTGCTCAGATCTTGGAAGAGCTCCTTAAGACAAGACTAGGACTCTGCTAGTGAAGGAGAGCCTCTTCAGGAAGCATCCAGTGCAGCACAAATACTAAAATTGGAAAGACACAGCGAAGAGTAGCTCAACCCCTGTGCAAAGAAGCTTCTCATGTCACTCTGCCTACCCTCCAGGAACGTGCTTTCTCTGCAAAGACTAGGAGCAGAGGCAGAGTGAGTTAGTGACCAGTGTCAGTCATGTGTGACAGGTATGGTCATGATTGTCCAGAGCTGCTGCAGTGCACCAGGACTTCGATGCCTAGACAGCCCAGAGGATGCACGTGACAAGGGGTGAGCTTTCCATAGTTCCTGTACATAGATGCGCTAATGGCTTCTGCATCGGAAATTCCTTCAGTCCCAGTAAAAATGGCCAGAAGTTCTTTGTTTTCTTCCTCTGAGGTCCACATTGGCCAGTCGGTTGCTCTAGGATTTGTCTTAGGTCTCAAGGTCTTCAGTCCTTCTGCCTACTCCTGGGGCAGGCTGTGGTAAAGCCAGAATGTGTCTCTGAGCCACGCTGGTGAGAATGGAAGTCAGTGTACTGGAAGGAGCCTGGTGCATTGAGCTTTCAAGTCAAGTCAAAGTTCCATTTCCACTACAGCACAGACTTCTTTATTACATAATCTTGGGGTAAAGTTTTTAACCTTTTGTTTGTTTTGTTTTTGAGACTAGGTCTTATGTAGCCCAGGTTGGCCTCAAGCTTGCTGAGGCCCACTGTGAACGCCTGATCCTCCTGCTCCCACTCTCAAGGGCTGGCATTATAGGTGGATGTTACTATGCCTGACCTGTTTCTAACCTTTGTATAGTACTGTTTCTTCATCTAAAAGTGGAGCAATTCTACATAACGCTGGGCAGTGATTAGACACAAACTATTGTCCAAGTAATGCTATACAGTTAAAACTACTCAGGAAATGGTGCTGCTGTGTGGCTGTCACCCTTGATGCTCTCAACAGAAGTACACCTTGCGGTCATGAAGATGAGGTCTTCCCCACCTTCATAGCCATGTCAGCACCACAGTGCTGCCACCATGCATCTAGGCAGCTATTCAGCTCTGAGCCTCATCCCCTGTTCTCCTCATTTATAGAATCAGGGTGTACTGGGTAGTTATTGTCAACTCGACACAACCTAGAGTCACCTTGAAAGAAAGAACCTAAATTGAAGAATTTCCCAGATCAGATTGGCCTGTGGCCATGTCTGTGAAGAACTGTCTTGGTTGATGGTAGTTATGGGGCATCTCCATCCTTGGACAGTGGGCCCAAGCTGTATAAGGAAGCCTAGCTGAGCAGAAGCCAGAAAGTGAGTTAGTCAGTAGCATTTCTCCATGGTTTCTGCTTCAGATTCTTGCCTTGAGTTCCTGCCCTGACTTCCCTCAGTGATGGACTGTTACTAGGAAGTATAAGCTGAAATAAACCCTTCCTCCCCAAATTACTCTTGGTCAGAATATTTTATCCCAGCAATAGAAAAGCAAACTATAACACAGACTGACATGGTTTTACTGTTGGGATGATGGAGCATTCTGTCCTTGACTCACTAGGGCTCTGCTTTACTGTCCTGGGACCCATTGCCGTTCCCTGGGGCTGTCATCAGGGTCTTTCCCCTGTCTCTCAGGGCTTCCTCCTAAAGCAGGAGGGACCCTGTGGCTCTACCTTGTGGTCTGTGTCTACTCTGCCCTGTGGCCGGTGTCCAGGAGGCCAGCCAAGTCACCACTAAGGCTTCCAGGCAAGCAGACCAGATTCTCAGCATCAACCCTGATTTCTAGGATTTGCTTTTGTCATTGTTTATAGGTGCAGGAAGGAAAGCAGCCTCCTTACTCCTCAAGTGGGGGGTGCCAGTGTGACATTGGCAAGTATGGAGTCTTCATTTGCCTGTGTAGACTCGCCTTCCCAAACCCCGTTCCTGTGGGCCAGAGCATCCTGGCACTCTATACTGTCAGCAGCTCGATTCTTATTTGCTGTAACTTTTTGCTTTTTTCTGTTCTAGAAAAGTCACACAGAATGAAAATTAAGGTTTTGTTTCTGCATCACAAAGGAAAATAGAAGGAACAAATGAATTGGTTTTTCTTGAATTACAAGCTATGATTTCTTCATAAACTATTTTAGAGAAAGAGTATTGCTTCCACAAACACCCTTGATTGTTTGCCAAATGCCAAGCCCTGTGTAGTTATTACAGGCTGAGATGCCTAATCTGTGGTCCCTGCCATCAGAGGACTTCTAGGAGTAACTGGGCTCCAGGGAGTTTTGCTGCCCTGCAGCTAATCAGGCAAGGAAAGATAGCCGAAGGCCAAAGGGAGTGCCCGGTATTCTTAAGTAGCTGTGGATGTTATTGACTGTGCATTCCTACCCACACTCAGGGCCCAGCCCAGGTCCCCCCTTTCAGGAAGTCTTCCATGACTGCTTCAAGCTGTGGCGAGTTTCCTGCTCTCTAGACTCTGGATTCCTGGTGTCTTTAAGATATTTCCTGCAGGTAATCACCTCAATATCACAGCCTCATGAGGCACACAATACCCTCCGTACTTCAATAAGTGAAGCAACTGAGACTCAGAGAAGTAAGACAATTTTCCCCAGGGTCACAGGTTAATCTGAGTCAAAGCTAGAATTTGAACTCAGCTCTGATTCCCAAACCAGGCCTTTTCCTTGATTGCAGGTACTCACTTCTCCTTTACCACCCAGTCCCAAATCCCATGTCTGGAATCTGTGCACCCTTTCTTCTATCTCATGCTTCAGCACCAGCCTCTTCTCTGTAGTGACCTGCCCATCCCTTTTTGAGGTTCAGCTAAGTGAAGCATGGAGAGTGAACTTGTTCTGCCTCCCCCGCCCACTCTGGGCTGCCTGAATTGCTGCCCTTCTCCTCTTCCCACCCCCTAGTCATCTGCAGACAGGAAAAGCCAGCAGTATTCACCATCTGTGCACTGGAAGACTGAATACATAGGGCCCCCTCCTCTGCTAGACGGTGGGTACAGTTTCTCTGTGGGTCAGCATCTTGTCATAGACATGGATTTGCAGGATGTACTTGTCCAGGCCTCAGCAGTTTCTCAGCATTTGAAACCTGTACCTCAAAATGAAAGCACTTGCAAGTGTTTAGATTCTTAGGCATCCACCACATTGCGTGTCATTCATGCCAGACACTAGGAGGTAAACACATCCCGACAACTGGCCTAGATGGGGGCATATAGGCACCTGGTTTTGAACTTCTACATTTAGAAGTGGAGGGGCCTGATGGTTGCAAAAGGTAACTTCCTATCACTCAGCGACCATAATAACAAGCTGGTGTCCTCTGTGTTGTCTTCTTTATTTTCTGTTAATGGCCAACCCTTCCAGGATGTGGGCCTGTGTCTAATTTTTATTTCATTTTTAAATATTTTTGGTCTTTTTGAGACAGGGTCTCTCTGTAAGATGGCTGGCCTGGAACTTGCTATGTAGGCCAGGTTGGCCTTAAACTCACAGAGATTTGCCTGCCTCTGCCTCCCAAGTGCTGGGATCAAAGGCATATGCCACCATACCTGGCAATTTGTTTTGACACAGAGTTTTATAACTTAGCCTAGACTGGCCTGGAACTCTTGATTCCTCTGCCTCAGCCTCCTAAGTAGCTGGCACTACAGTGCTACCGTACCTACCCTTATCGTCTTTCTAAAATTATTCCTCCAGAGATCCTGCAGATCGTTCAGCTGGACCTTGACCTGAAGTATAAGACCAACATCCGAGAACTGTTTGAGGAGTTTGACAACTTCCTGCCTGGTGCTATCATTGGCATAGCCAGAGAGATGCAGCCAGTGTACAGGTAGGTAGTGGCTGTCAAGGTGTCCTGAGGACCCCCTTCCCATCCTGTTCTCTCTTCTGCCACTCATGGCTTCTTGGGTGCAGCAGTGTGTGGTCTTTCTGCACTTGCCCCTCAGAAGCATGCTTAAGCTTGCAGCTTATAGGTGATGGCACTGCTGGCAGGGTTTCTGCTCCAGAGCCAGAGAAGCTACCTCCCTAGGGTAGGGGAGTTTTTCTTTGAGAAAGCCCAGTTGTTTGGGTATTGGCTGTGGTTAAGCTCAGAGTGTCTGGTACTAGATGTCAGGATTTACCCTCCATCCTTAGTGACCAGCAGGATTTTCTTGGCCTCGTGTCTCTGTGACTCCGGCAGACTATGGTGGGCAAGGAACAACATCTTAGGTCAGAGACGAACACGCACTGATCAGAGAGAAGAGCCACTTTCTTCCCCAGGCAGTGTTTCCTTCTCAATTCCGTATCACACAGAAGCTCTTTGACACCTGGAGCAAGGAGATGTTTTCAAGAACGCTCTCTGCAGCATCCTGCATAGTAGCCCTAAACTGAAAACACCTAAGTACCCTTGACAGCAGGATGGTTAAATACAGTGCATTTGTCCAGTGAAATACATATAGTAGCTGCACGTGATGAAGACAAAACTAAATGGTCATCTTTAGTGATGCAAAAACAAGTGCTCAAAATCACAAAGAAAACCAAGGAGATGCTCCCCAAAGTCAGCAGGGGGCTGAGGACAGAAGGGAAATGTGTTTTATCTTGCTCCCCTCCCTATGTGGTTATGTACATGTTGCATACATTGTTTTTTTTAAACTTTTTTATTACTATTTTTATTTTATGTGTGTGGGTATAATGCCTGCTTGTAGGTAGATGCACCCATGTTGTGCACTGCCCGAGGAGGTCAAAAGATGGCATTGGATCTCTTGGAACTGGAGTTACAGTCAGTTGTCAGCCACCATGTAGGTGCTAGGAATTGAACCCGGGTCCCCTGTAAGAGCAGCTAGTGCTCTTAACCACTGAGCCATCTCTCCAGCCCCTGCGTACATTGTTGTGTGTGTGCATGTGTGTGTGTGTGTGTGTGAGAGAGAGAGAGAGAGAGAGAGAGAGAGAGAGAGAGCTCTAAGGAGTTCCATGTTGCTGACTCATCTTTCCCAATGCCAGCTGACCAAGTTTGCCCAGGAAGAGCTAGGATTTCTCTGTCCCTGGGTTCTTTGTTCTCTGTGTAGACCCTAGTGCTGGCTCTCTGCAGAAATTCTGTAGCTAGACCCAATCAGAGAACTGCTGGGCCTTGACATTTTGTGACTGGAAGTATGTGTTTTCCCTTTGGAGGGAGGGGAAGAGACAGCCTGGGTTTGGTGGTAGCTCTTTGCAAGTCTCAGATCACATAACAGGAAATTCCTGCAAGGCCTAAAATGAATGAGCTGATAACTCCTGGAGGCCTTGTGGGCTGTTTCCTTTACATAATCCTGGCCTCTGGGGTGGGCTCCTACTTGCTTAGCCAGGAGGGCTAGGCAAACCTGCCATCTTGACTACAGCAGACTGCCACCTCATCCTCTCACCTTCCTAGAAGTTGTGCCTTGTGGTAGGACCTTTGACTCTACAAGGGAGGGGACAGAGACATTAAATGTAAAATCCTGGGTTTTAGTCCCAGCTCTGCTGCCACACCTGGGGCCTTGATGCCCTTCTAAGAAGGGGAACAGGTGAGCTCCAGGCCTCCTCCCCTATCTCCCACTTTGGCCTTCACAGCTTTTCCAACCTTGCTTGTCCTCCTTCCATTGGGAGCTGCTGTGTGCAGTGAGTTCCCTCCAGCTTAGGAGGCCAGAGCCCAGACATTCAGACTGTGCTGGTCATCAGGTACTGTTGTAGCAGAAATGCCTGCAAGTCAGGTTTTGAATCTCCTCCTAGAATACATGGAAAGCTCGTCACACTTAATGTAGGTAATCTTGGCCAGAATTTATACTTTCTGTAGAACTAGGCTTTTATAATGGTAGAACCTAAATCAATTTAATTTTCTGGCCTTTCTAAAAGAAGCTTCTGAAAAATAGTAGATTCAAATGAAGTTGAGTTTTCTTTACAATCTGAGTCTCTATCATTATGTAAATGAGGATCAGGAGAGTCTGCTACTGGTAAGAGTCTAAGAAAGCTACCTGCAGGCCAGCTAGACACCTGGGCACTCAGTCAGTAGCCACTGACTACCAACCCACCATGAAATGTCATGATAAATGAAGCCTGCAAATGATCACCCCACACTCCGCCAGTGATCACGTTTTACAGTGTGTACTTTTAGTATTTTCTGGACTGAGAATGGCCTAGCTGGTGGCAGAGGAGGAATACAATGCCTTTTTTTTTGCCTTCTTCCATAAGAAAACCAGAGTGCTGGGTGACCTGGACGATTGATATTGTTCCCTGCTTTGAAGTCTTCACCTGGCTGGGAGCCAGGGATGGAGGCTGGGGGTAGGTGATGGGAGAAAACAGTGGGAAGGCAAGGGAGAGAGTGAGTGGTGCTCATTGGAAGACTGGTGGAACTGACCCTTTTGGGTGGGCGTTCTCAGTCCCCTGCTTCCCAAGACATGTCTAACACAGTTTATGGGGGTCCACGGCCCAGGCATCAGCCCTGACTACTGCCTGCAGAGCTCCTCCCCCACGATAACTGCTGCTCCAGGGCCTCCTCAAGTGGCTAAATGTGACGTGGACAAGTTATTTATTTATTTATTTTTTTGTCAGTGGAGCCTGATAGAGTCCTCAGTAAGAAAGAGAAAGAGGAACAAAATACAGCAGATTGATGTACAACATGACTTGGTTAAGCGAGTGCCTGGGTCTGGAATTTCACTGAGCAAGAACAGGTTTGGGTCTCCCCAGCAGTGTGATTTTTATAGTCATTCATCACACAGTTGCTGTACTTCAAAGGGCACACAGCGAGCGAGCCATGTTATGGCGGTGTCCCCTCTATTGTGAGTCATGAATGTTCCAAGCTTGCAGGAAGATTGAAAGAAGTCTTGCCCATAGTCCATTTAATTAATGGCTTTTTCACAATTTCTTTTTCCCCAAACATGTATCATATTGTCTGTGTTTTCTGGACAATGATGCAGGACCTTGAGATGTTGGAGTATAGACAGAGGATGCTTACTTCCTTGAATCCCTGTTAGATTCCCTGGGGTTGAAATTCTCTTGGTCTTCCTCATTTGAAAATCGAGGTACTTGGTCCTCTTGGGTAAAATGCCACCCTTTCTTCCTTGATCTTTTCTGTGCATCTTTGTCAGGAAGTAGATCCTTAGTTAGCTCTTCGATACAGCTCTGTCTGATTGGAATAAGTGGCCAAAGGGAGAGAGAACCCTAAGGCCTGGTCTGTAAATCCACATTTATAGTTTGCAAACATGTGCCATGTGGGCTTGCTTCCTGCAAGTGTGTTAGAATGTCAGGAAAACTGTTGGGCCTTTTTAATGTGCATCTTGTAAAATTTAGTTATTAAGCCATACTTGCAGGTAAAGTGACTAATGTAGAAATTTTGGACTCAGAATTAACCCTAGGATATGCTATAAATCACAGAATTCTGTGTGCTTTTTCTTGTATGTACAGGGATATCTATCTATCTATCTATCTATCTATCTATCTATCTATCTATCTATCTATCTATATCTATCATCTATCTCTGTCTATCTATCTATCCTCTCTCTCTCTCTTTCTCTCATCTATCTGTCTGTCTGACATCTTTGTATCCATCTATCTATTTGTCCTCATGGACTTTTACTTCACCTGGTGTCACCTAAGATAGGAGGACATCAGTGACATGGAACTTTAGATTAGCAACAGATACTATTTTGTGTGCACATACTTACACTAAACAGTTATTTGTTGTTTATCTGAAAGTTATATTCAATAAAGGTATCTTGTTTGTTTTTCCTAAATCTGGCAGCCCTTCCTCCATCCAATTTGAAAAGCTTCCTTTTTAGCAATAAAGGTAGTGAAGTGGCTTTCCTTCAGGAGCCTGAGTGAGCTGGAACAAGGGGTAGGGACGTGAACTATTTAGGGAAACCTGGGCTAGAGTGAATGTGGGGCTCTACCTCAAAGTACCCATAAGGCTTCAGCCTGAGGCAGACCACCCTGGAGGAGCTAGAAGCCAAGCCGCCTGGGTCATGTAGGAGGCTGCAGTGCCAGGCAGCCTGGCACTGGTTTGGCGTGAGCTCAGGCTCCTGCTGACCCTGAAGATTGACAGAAAGGAGGATTCTGGGTGGCAGCTGAGGGTCACAGTCATTTTGCCCTGGAGCTGGCTGCCGAAGGAGCCCCTGAATAGCAGCTTTGTTGGTGGGGGCCACTGCTTCTGGTGTGTTCCCTTGTTCTGCAGGCCCCTGTGAGCTGGAGTGAGCCCAGACACATCAGGAGGCTGAGGCCAGAGCAGCAGGCAGATCCTGTCAGCTGCTGCTCCCTCACCAGCAGCCAGAAATTTGCTTTTGTGCTGAGTATTTTCAGTGTCCACTTCTTTAGCTTCTTAGGTCACATGGCTGCTTTATCGCCAGCCCTGTGCTAGCCTAGTCTCCTTCCAGCTGCTGAGATGAGCATGTCTGCCCAGCTTTTCTGGAGTTGCCTCATCTCTTTCCTGACACTGGCACAGGGCTGTCAGGAGCACTGGGGAGAATGGGAGGATGTGGACTGACTCCCACTGCTGCTGCTCTGCTCTCATCCTGAGTCATCATTAGGTAACTGCTCTGAGCATTAGTTTCTTTAGGTGGGATGTGGATATTATTACACTATTTGCAACAGTTGGTGGGGGTTAAATTAGATGGTATGTTTGTAGTCTTGCACAGAGCAGCATGAAGTAATGCTGGTGACTGTGTTGCCCTGAGTCCCAGTTCACCCACTGACGAGTTCTGTGATGCTAGGGCAGTCACTTAACCCCTGAGCCTCAGTTTCTTCTACATAAAGTTGGGACTATAGGGAGCAAGTAGTGTTGATCTTTGGGTTTGTCAGTACCTGAGCCCCACCTCTGTGCTTGATCCTGTCCCTACCTGCCTGTAAGCCTGCCTCTCATTCTCGGAGACTGAAAGGTTGGATGCTGTGAATCCTAGCTTCTTGTTAGTGCCCCCATCTCTTCTTGCCCCATGGAAGTGGCTTTCATCCTTTTAGCATCTGCACACTCCAATTTTTATACTTTTTCTCTATATATTACACTACAAATTTGAAGTCAACTTGGGCTGTGTAGTCAGACCCAACTAACCAGCCAAACAACTAAACTAGTAAAGTTATTAAAAAGAAATAAAATACATTTTCATGAACCATGAGAATTGTTATTGTTTTGAAACATTTTCTATAAATGTATTGATGTATAAGTGAACTTCTTTTTCCTTTTTTGTTTGTTTTGTTTTTTGTCTTTTTGAGACAGGGTCTCTCTGTAGCCTCAGCTGATCTGGAACTCACTATGTGGACCAGGCCCGCCTGCTTTTGCCTCTTGGGTGCTGGGATGAAAAGTATGTGCAGCTACGCCTGGCTCCTTTTCTCCCTTTCTGATGCAGGGTCCTGAAACATGACCCAGGCTAGCCTGGAAATTGCAGTCCTCCTACTTTAGCCTCTGTGGTGCTGGGAGTACAGATGTGTAACCAAACCCACGAACTCCTGCTTTATAAGCTCTTGTGACTTTGTTTTTTGTTCATGTCACAGAGTACTGTGACCATCTTATATTTAACTCAGTCTTTCTTTGTTAGGCATTGCTAGTTACCTAAGATAATTTTTTCCATTTTTTATTATGGTACGCTTCTGACATATACAGAAATATACATAATTCTAGCACTCTGTATGTTTCAATACTACAGTAATCACAGTTTCATTAACAAGCAACCTGCAACTAATCTGGTTTCTTCTCTCTCCCACCCATTTTCCTCTCCCCCTGATGGTTTTGAAGCAAATCTCAGGCAAATCACACTTCTTCACTCTTTTTCTTTTTGTAAACCTACCTGCTGTTGCTGAGCTTAGAGTGAGGAGTTGTGTGAACTTGTAGTGTCACTCTGTCTGCCAGTTCCTCAGTTGGGGTGAGAGGAAAATAGCTAGAGGCAGTTGTGCCATCCAGCCGGCAGCCTTCTCTGTCTCTCCATGTTGACTTGTGTCAGCATGCTCATGTAACCGGCAGACTGGAAGACTTTCTGACCAACATTAATTCATTTTGCACTAGGCATGTGGTGCTGCTTCCTAAGAACTGCCCGCCCCCATCCCTTAGCATGCATAAACTGGGACTTGATAAAACGTATTCATTTGATTCTCTTCTGTCCTCTGACACCCGAAGATGAATTTCTTAGCCTTTTTCCTATGCATGTTTGTTCTTTTTAAATTAACAAAGATTGAGCCTGTCAGCTTCTATTAGAGTTACATCTGAGTAAAAGAGGGGACAGTTAAAACTACTCAGGAAATGGTGCTGCTGTGTGGCTGTCACCCTTGATGTTCTCAACAGAAGTATACCTTGCGGTCATGAAGATTAGGCCTTCCCCACCTTCATAGCCATGCCAGGATCACAGTGCTGCCACCATGCATCTAGGCAGCTATTCAGCTCTGAGCCAAACGCCCTCATCCCCTGTTCTCCTCATTTATAGAATCAGGGTGTACTGGGTAGTTATTGTCAACTCGACACAACCTAAGCATGCATAAACTGGGACTTGATAAAACGTATTCATTTGATTCTCTTCTGTCCTCTGACACCCGAAGATGAATTTCTTAGCCTTTTTCCTATGCATGTTTGTTCTTTTTAAATTAACAAAGATTGAGCCTGTCAGCTTCTATTAGAGTTACATCTGAGTAAAAGAGGGGAAAACTTATCATCTTTTTCAATAGTGTTTTTTTTTTTTTTAAAGAAAGCTGGGCTGTTTCTGCAAGTGGTATGATGTGAAGATGGTGCTATAACACCACAGGAGTAGCTTTAATTAGGGGGCAGGGGCTAGAACTGCTTTGCAGGAGTCTGAAATCTTTTTCTGCCCCAAAGAAGTAGCTTTCATCAGTTTAGTATCTATATACATGAAATTTTGTATTCTACTGTTTGTTTTTGAATATCATCTAGGAAGAGGACTTTTAAAAAATATTTTATTTATTATTTGTATTTTTATTTTATGTATATGAGTGTTATGCCTGCATATGTGTAAGTGCACCTATGTCGCAGTAACCAGAAGAGGGCTTTGGATTCCCTGGAACTGGAGTTATGGGTGGTTTGTACCTGCCATGTGGGTGCTGGGAATCGAGCCCAGGTCCTCTGCAAGAGCAGTCAGTGGTCTTCACTGCTGAACCATCTCTCCAGCCCCAGGAGAGGACTTCTTAAAAGAAGTGTACAGAAGAACCCGGGTGAGATCCTGTTAGTGATGAGGTGGTTGTCTCCTGTCCAAAGGCTGAATTCCCCTGGGTAATCTGGGAGTAGTACCTTGATGCCCCCGAAAGACAAGAGTACACTGGGGTGGCTGGAGGGACTGTGAGGAGTTGTATGTGCTGGCTGAGAGATGAGCTCTGGGTTGAATGTGTGAGGAGCTTCCTGTCTGAGAACAGCTGGCTTGAAGTTTTCTGCCAACATGTTACCGAGCTTTGGTATACTAAATCTATAAAACAAGATTCACCATGCCATAGGTGATGGGCATCTCCCCAAAGCATGGGCAGGGGAATGAATGAGAGGGATGGGCTACCTGTTCTGCCCCTGCTGTGCAGATGAGTGCCAGCCACACAGGAGATGTTTGCTGAATAAATGAGGGAACAGATGTTTAATCAGAGGACGCCTCAGCAGCGGAGGAGCCAGCCATTAAGTGATTCTCTCTGGTCCCATCACCATCTTCTTAGAGAAATTTCTTTCACATGAAATTTTTCTTTTTAAAGACACTCTGTCAGAAACGCTCTGTATTTATTTGGCTCTTGGCTCATCACATATATGAACCACAAGATCAGGTGCTGTGAGGAATTCTCTCAAGGTTGTATAGTAGGGAAGACAGGGTAGATAAAATACAATCAATCCCTGTCTAGAACTTGTAATGCTAATTACTCTTGCCTTTACTTCTTCACATCTCCTATTCACAATTCAAGGACTTTCTTTTCCCCTT
>NW_008339434.1:7509-14243 GCF_000622305.1 Nannospalax galili | reverse complement strand
AACCTCTTCATAGGATGGTGTGATGAAAATAGGAAGTAGGAACTGGCTAGGCAGTTAGGGTAAAAAGACCCCACAGAAAAGTAGTCAGTTTCTTGGCTAAAAGTCAAAATGTCCTTAGGGCTGTTAGCAACATACTCTATTCCAAAGGCCAAAAATGTCAAAAGAATTTGGGAGCTTGTGTCTAATCCCTAAAAGAGTTTAGGGTTACCTCTTCAAAGGGGGGAATGTTAGAGTACCCAAAAGCCCCATAAAAATAAATAAAGAAGTAAAAAAGAAAAAGTAAAAAGTGATGGGGAGATACAGGAGGTGTTGGGAGGGAGTGGGCATGGATTTGATCAAAACACCTTATATGCATGTATGAAATTCTCAATAAAGTTTTTGTAAAAGTTAAATAAAATAATATACAGTAAAAAACAAATGCCAAAGATGTGTCTGTTGCTTAGATATGGTTTGTCCCTGAGGGATCATGGGCTGGTGGCTTGGTTCCCAGCATGGTCACGTGAGCGGTGGTGAGACATTTAAGAGGAAAGACCTATTGGGAAGCACTTGGGTCATTGAGGGTGCTGCAACTCAAATGGTTCTTGTGGGACTCCTTGTCTACTTCCCATGAGAGCGTTTGCTATAAAAGTAGCAGACCTAGCAATCTCTCCTTCTCTGGCTTCCCGTTTTGAGATGACACCCTGCCCTATGTACACACATACTTTCCCCTCCATTATGTTGCTGTCTGCTACAAGGCCCTTACCAGATTCCAGCCTCTAGTGGTGTCATGCTTTTAAGTTTCCAGTACTGTGAGCCAAATAAAGTTTTTTTTATTCACTAACCCAGCCTCAGCTATCTCGCAATAGCAGTGAAAAATGGATGGAAACATGCTAACACCACGTCAGTACCAGTGCTCAGAGCCACCCACAAAGATATTCTACTATATGAACTATAAATATGCTAGGTGCCCCTCAATTTTTATATTCTGCACATAAAATGCTAAGAATTAGGTAACCTTTCCATTGAAACTTCTCTCTCCTTCCCTCCGTCCCTCCCTCCCTCCTTCTCTCTGTTATATACTCTCAGCAATGCACTTAGAGTAGGTTGTGCTCAAATTGAAAACTCAGTGCAAAGAAACCCACTGTCTTCCTGAAGCTTGTAGCCTAGCAAGTGGAGGTGGGCCTGGGCATATGCTACAACTGAGGCATAACAAAGGATGGACTAGGAGGACTGTCCTCTTTGCATTACTGCAACCTGTTTGTTTTGCCAAATATCTCTTTAGAAGAGCCACATTAGCAACTTAGGAAAAAAAAAAAAAAGACTTATCTAGGAAGGAGGTGGGTGGAAGCAAAGTAACACACTGTGGCATGTTACAGAAGGACCTTATATGGAAAACAGCATGTGGGAAGGACTGAGTTCAGTTTGACAGTCTGCATGGAAAGGGACCCACCATATGACTCCACCTCAGTTACAGGTTTCAGTTCTATGACATATCTGTGGGTGACTAAGTGAAATAGATATTCAATTCTCAGTCCCTCTTCCTCTAGGTTAGTAGCAGAATTGGTTATTGTAGAAATACAAAATGCTCAGACAGAGCTTGGATTTGAATTGAACACCTTGTTTCCTACTCTTATAGTGAGTGGCAAATTTAACCTAGCCGTTGACTGTTAATCATAGAGTCCCTAGGCTCTTTTGTTTGAGGGTGGCCTAGTTGACACCCCCCCACACACATACACAGACACATACACCTCTAGGAGCTGATCATGCTAATGTTTTCATTAGGGAACCCAGCCTTCCCAGCTGTCCCCATCTTTGGGATTTTTACACTGTGTGAAAAAGCAGCTTAATTCAGAACTAGAAATATTCAGTATATAATAATTGGACATTCACTATGTTCCTGCCTCTGCAGATAAGCACTCATTATAAGGCTGGCCCATCCTGATGGACTTTTAGAAAAGGGAAGTCACAGAGATGCTCATGGGGCCTCGTTAATGCCGCTCACTGTGGAGAGAGGTGCCATGTATGCGACTGCTTCTCTGCCTATACTTGATTCCCCTTGGCCCTGTAAAAATAATTACTGCCTCCTTTAATAAATGAAGTCCAGTATCTGCATGGAAACCCTTTTTTCCTGCTACCAGAACCATCCTAGCTCCACCAGCCCAAGGCTTGTGAACTTTGAGCTAAAAAAAGCAGCCACACAGGAGATGTTTGCTGAATAAATGAGGGAACAGATGTTTAATCAAAGGATGCCTCAGCAGTGGAGGGACCAGCCATTAAGTGATTGTCTCTGCTCCCATCACCATCCTTTTGGAGAAATTTCTTTAAAAATGAATCTTACTATTTAGAAGGAGTAACCGAGCAGAGGAGAGGCACCACATTTCTTTGAACTGTTCCCTCTTCCCAAGATGTCAGTAAGGTTTGGGAGGAATTGATAGTGTGCCCTCATCCCACAGCCCAACTCTCCACACATGCCTCACATCGTCTTGACTGCTCTCCAAGGTTAAGCATCATTCAATGATCAATCAGTACACATTTGCATAAAAGGAGTTGTAGAGTCCTTGAGCGTTTTTGGTTCAGAGGAGACTGAAATGGGCAGGCAGCAGCTGTCAAATCCACCTTTGCTAGCTAGAACCTGGAGGATGACCGAGCACATGGACTGTATGTGACTAGCTATGAGTGCAGGTGCCCCTGGCCACCAGTACTGACGAGGCTGGAAGAGCCCCAGTTCCCAGTCCACACACCATCTCACATTGAAGATCAGGTGAAATGGGTTGTTATTCTTTTAAAAGTTATATAAGGAGAGAACGTCTGATTAGCTCTTGGGGAAGCATCCTAGCTCAGAAAATTGTTATTGAATATGTCAATGCTGATGTAATGAAATGCTTCTTCTAAGTATGTGGTTATTGAATTAATAATTTTTTTAAAAAAGAGCCACATTAGCAACTTAAGTTAAAAAAAAAAAAAAGACTTATCTAGGAAGGGTTTCGGGGGAAAGCAAAGTAACACACTGTGGCATGTTACCGAAGGACTGTCTGTGGCAAACAGCATGCAGAAAGGACTGAGTTCAGTTTGACAGGCTGCATGCGAAGGGACCCTCCATATGACTCCATGGCCACCTCAGTTACAGGTTTCAGTTCTATGACATTTCTGTGGGTGACTAAGTGAAATAGATATTCAATTCTCAGTCCCTTTTCCTCTAGGTTAGTAGCAGAATTGGTTATTATAGAAATACAAAATGCTCAGACAGAGCTTGGATTTGAATTGAACACCTTGTTTCCTACTCTTATAGTGAGTGGCAACTTTAAATTAGCCGTTGACTGTTAATCATAGAGTCCCTAGGCTCTTTTGTTTGAGGGTGGCCTAGTTGACACCCCCCCACACACATACACAGACACATACACCTCTAGGAGCTGATCATGCTAATGTTTTCATTAGGGAACCCAGCCTTCCCAGCTGTCCCCATCTTTGGGATTTTTACACTGTTATTTGTGAAAAAGCAGCTTAATTCTGAACTAGAAATATTCAGTATATAATAATTGGACATTCACTATGTTCCTGCCTCTGCAGATAAGCACTCATTATAAGGCTGGCCCATCCTGATGGACTTTTAGAAAAGGGAAGTCACAGAGGTGCTCATGGGGCCTCGTTACTGCAGCTCACTGGAGAGAGGTGCCATGTATGCGACTGCTTCTCTGCCTGTACTTGATTCCCCTTGGCCCTTTAAAAATAATTACTGCCTCCTTTAATAAATGAAGCCCAGTATCTGCATGGAAACCCTTTTTCCTGCTACCAGAACCATCCTA
Organism: Nannospalax galili; assembly: GCF_000622305.1. NCBI lineage: Eukaryota > Metazoa > Chordata > Mammalia > Rodentia > Spalacidae > Nannospalax > Nannospalax galili. The sequence continues at coordinate 10,461 of NW_008339434.1, read as the reverse complement.
GCTCCGCTAGCCCAAAGCTTGTGAACTTTGAGCTAAAAAAAAGCAATACAATCCTAGCGCTCTACTTGGAGTGACAGTGAACAACTTTCATGTTCATAATATTGTAATTGCAGCTCATTGTTATTCAGCTTTTAGAGAGTCTGGAAGATAGTGTCTAAGTAAGGTGAAGATATAAAAATGAATCTTACTATTTAGAAGGAGTAACGGAGCAGAGGAGAGGCACCGCATTTCTTTGAACTGTTCCCTCTTCCCAAGATGTCAGTAAGGTTTGGGAGGAGTTGATAGTGTGCCCTCGTCCCATAGCCCAACTCTCCACACATGCCTCACATCGTCTTGACTGCTCTCCAAGGTTAAGCATCATTCAATGATCAATCAGTACACATTTGCATAAAAGGAGTTGTAGAGTCCTTGAGCGTTTTTGGTTCAGAGGAGACTGAAATGGGCAGGCAGCAGCTGTCAAATCCACCTTTGCTAGCTAGAACCTGGAGGATGACCGAGCACATGGACTGTATGTGACTAGCTATGAGTGCAGGTGCCCCTGGCCACCAGTACTGACGAGGCTGGAAGAGCCCCAGTTCCTAGTCCACACACCATCTCACATTGAAGATCAGGTGAAACGGGTTGTTATTCTTTTAAAAGTTATATAAGGAGAGAACATCTGATTAGCTCTTGGGGAAGAAAAAAAAAAAGATAGCTAGTGAATATAGCATACTGTAACAGGCAGAAGAGGCCTTCAGTGATTCAGAGCTCAGCATACTGCCTAGAACAGTGTAGTTTCAGGTAAATTTTTGGGTTCACAATACTTAGAGAAGGGAAGAATAATAGGAAAAATTTACCAGGAAATACATTAACCACATAGGGACTGAATTCCAATGTTACTAAAGTCTAGATGCTCCGTGATTGCGGACACAGGCCTATGTGGAAAGTGCAATCTAATTAAAGTTTGAGGCATGCCTGGGTAGAGCAGTTCTGGAGAGAGATGGCCCACAGTAGGCCATCTGACTGCAGGCAATGGTCCTGTTTCTAGAGGGCCATGCTAGTGGTTTTGGGGGAGGCTTCTGTGATTAATTCCAAGGTAGGATGACCCTACCCAATCCTAAGTCCTCTGATTTTGAAGAAGCAATTTCAGTTCAGCCCTGTCATAGCATAAGTTCTGGGAGGGCAGCTGATCCAGTATAACCATGCCATAGCCTAAGCTCTTGAAGCATCTATTGAATTCTTGGGTATAAGGTGTTGATGCTCTTTGGTTTATGAAGAGTTTACATCCCAAGAAACCCATTGAAAGGTGAAAATAACATGGTGAAAATGACTGGGAGCTGTGACTTGCTGTTGCTTCTGCCAGCCTCGCAGGAGAGTATTGTCCTCTTATCTGAAGCCCTGTGTTAGTTACTTCTTGCTGTGACAGAATACTCTAACCATCACAACTTAAGGGAGAAAGGGATTATTTTGGCTCACAATTCCCAGATACTGTTCATCATGGTGGGGAATTCCTGGTGGTGGGAATATGGTGCAGCTGGTTGTGTTGCCACTGTAGTCAGAATGCTGAGTACTACTCGGCTTGCTTTCTCCTTTATTAAAAAAAAATTCTTTATTTTTATTTTTAGTGTATAAGTGTTATGCCTACATGTATGTAAGTGCACCTGTGTCATGCAGTGTCTGAGGACAGAGAGGGTGTCAGGTCCCCTGGAATTGGGACTTAGGAATAGTTGTGAGCCTCCATGTGGGTGCTGGAATTCGAACCTGGGTCTTCAAAGAGTAGGCCAGGAGGAAGAGAGGAGGAAGAGGGGAAGAGGAAGAGGAAAGGGAAGAGGAAGGGAGAGAAGAGAAGGAAGGGATATAAAAGGACTCATTCCTCATAAAGCTCTACCATATAAGCATATGAAAAGACAGCTACCAGCAAACCCAGAGGAAAGGCCTGTCAAACACCTGATCTTCCTGCATCCTGATCTTGGATGCACCATGTGTGTGTTGGGAACCAAACCTGGGTCCTCCGCAAGAGCAGCCGGCTCTTAACTGCTGAGCAATCTTTTCAGCCCTGGTTCCTCTTCTCTTTCAGATATGGTCTCACTTTGTAGTCCAGGCTGGCCTTGAACTGTTGTCCTCCTGCCTCAGTTTCCTGAATGCTAGGATTTCATCTCTCTTCTTCATTTTTTTTAAAGCTTTAGAACAATTTTATTAGTATTTAAGGAAAAAAAATGTCAATGCAGACAAACTATAAACCTTGACAGCTGCCTTGAGGAGGAGAGTGGAAGGGAGAAGAAAAAAACCCCATAAAGCCACATAGGTGTAGAGCACACATGGAGGTCAGAGCTGAACTAGCAGATGCATGCCAGGGAGGGGAAAGGAGCCTTAGAGAAAAAGTAAGAAAGCCCACAATGATGTGGCAGCCCATAGTGTCAAGGGAAGTATGGATAGAAAAGAGAATCAAAAAAGAAAAGGTGAGATTATGCTTTTCTGAAGAATTCAGAAAAGTGGACAGACTTATACGGAAAGCCACATGTCTGTGGCCTGGTCCAAAAGCACTGACCTTGGGGGTGGGATTCTGGGAAGGAAAAGTCCACCATTTCAAAAACTAGGTATTGTGCCCATCTCTTTACCATGACTTAAGGTGAACCCACCTAGGGGTGGTCCTGACCAGGTGACTGACCTGGAAAAATTGAAAAGTTAGTGTTCCAACCTTTTTTATTTTTTCATCTTTTATTGAAGATTTAAAAAGAAACTTGCTTTTTAATATATTGTAAAGACAGTCCCTTATCAATAATGCTGTTCTTTTTTCAAATTTAGTATTTTTAGTTATTTTTAAATAAATAATTTATTGAGAATTTCATACATGCATATAAGATGTTTTGATCTAATCCAGGCCCACTCCATCTCCTCCAACTCCTCCTATATCTTCCCATCACTTTTTTCTGATAACTTCATGTACTCTTTCTTCTTCTTTTCTTTTTTTGT
>NW_008339434.1:4449-4987 GCF_000622305.1 Nannospalax galili | reverse complement strand
TTATTTCATCTTTCTTTACTGCTGAATAGAACTCCATTGTGTAAATATACCACATTTTTGTTAACCACTCATCAGTTGAGGGGCACTTAGGTTGCTTTGATCTCTTAGCTATTGTGAAAAGACCAGCATGTTGTACAAACATGGTTGTACAAGTGTCTCTACAATAGGATGAGTCCTTGAGCTATATGCCAAGGAGTGGTAAAAACGGGTCATATGGCAGGTTCATTTTCAGTTTTTTAAGAGTTCGCCACACTGTTTTCCATAGAGGCTGCACAAGTTTGCAAGCCCACCAGCAATGAATGAGTGTTCCCCTTTCTCTACATCCTCACCAGCAACTGGTATCATATGTTCTCTTGATCCTAGCCATTCTGATACCTTAGGGTGGTTTTAATTTGTTTTTCCCTAATTGTTAATGATGTTGAACACTTTTTGAGATGTTTCTTAGCCATCTCTTTTTCTTCCTTTGAGAACTCTCTATTTAGATCTTTACCCATCTTTTAATTGGGTCATTTGGTTTCTCGCTTCTTTGTTTTCTGTG
>NW_008339434.1:2717-4364 GCF_000622305.1 Nannospalax galili | reverse complement strand
TTTTGCTGTACAGAAGCAATTTTTGTTTAATGAGGTCCTACTTATTGATTGCTGACCTTAATTCCTGAGCAACTTCTATCCAATTTAGAATATCCTTTCCTACACCTATATCGTGTAAGTTACTGCGAATATTTTCTTCTAATAGTTTCAGGGTTTCCAGTTTCACATTGAAGTCTTTGATCCATTTGGAGTTGACTTTTGTGCAAGGTGAAAGATAAGGATCTACTTTCATTCTTCTACAGGTAGAGATCCAGTTTTGCCCACACTATTTGTTGAAGATGTTGTCTTTCCTCTATTGTGTGTTTTTGGCACCTTTCTCAAATATTGGGTGGCTGAAATTGCATGTACTCAGGTTTGGATCGTCAATGATGTTCCATTGATCTATGTGTCTATTTTTCTGCCAGTACCATGCTGTTTTTATGACTATAATTCTGTAGTATACTTTGAGATCTGGTATAGTACTCCCCCCAGCATTGCTCTTTGTGCTCAGGGTTGCTTTGGCTATCTGGGGTCTTTTGTGCTTCCATTCAAATTTAACGATAGTTTTTTCTAATTCTGTGAAGTATGTCATGGGGAGTTTGATTGGGATTGTATTGAATCTATATATTGCTTTTGGTAGGATGGTCATTTCTACAATATTATTTCTTCCAATCCATGAGCATGGGCGGTCCTTCCATCTCCTGGTGTCATTCTCAATCTCTTTCTTTAACGATTTAAAATTTCCATTGCAGAGATCTTTGATGTCTTTATTTCAAGGTATTTTATTTTATTTTTGCAGCATTTGTGAAGGGGAGCATTTCTCTGCATTCTTTCTCCAAGTGCTTGTAATTGGTATATAGCAAGGCTACTGATTTTTGTAGATTGATTTTATAACCTGCTACTATACTGAAAGTGTTGATCAGTTTTAGGAGTTTTCTGGTGGAACTTTTGGGATCTCTTAGGTATAGTATCATATCATCTGCAAAAAGTGAAAGTTTGACCTCTGCTTTTTCAATTAGTACTCCTTTAATTTCCTTCTCCTGTCTTACTGCTCTAGCAAGAGTTTCAAGGAGTGTGTTGCAAAGGAGTGGAGATAGTGGACAGCCTTTTCTGGTTCCTGATTTTAATGGGAATGCTTCCAGTTTTTCTCCATTTAGAATGATGTTGGCTGTGGGTTTGTTGTATATAGCTTTAATTATGTTGAGGTATGTTCCCTCCAGTCCAATTCCATCTAGGACTTTGAACATAAATGCATGCTGAATTTTGTCAAAAGCTTTTTCCACATCTATTGAAGTGACAGTGTGGTTTTTGTCTGAGTCCATTTATATGATTAATGATGTTTATTGACTTGCATATATTGAACCATACCTGCAGCTCTGGGATAAAGCCTACTTGATCATGGTGAATGATCTTTTTGATGTGTGTCTGTATGTGGTTTGCAAGTATTTTGTTGAGAATTTTTGCATCTATGTTTATTAAGGATATGGGTCTATAGTTTTCTGGTTGTGTCTTTACCCAGTTTGGGTATTAGAGTGATGCTGGGTTCATACAAGGAATTTGGGAGTTCTCCCTCTGTTTCTATCATTTTGAATAATTTAAGTAGTATTGGTTGCAGGTCTTCTTTAAATGTTTGGTAGAATTCTGCTGTAAGCCTATCTGGGCCTGGGC
>NW_008339434.1:0-2415 GCF_000622305.1 Nannospalax galili | reverse complement strand
TGTAAGCTATTGATCTCCCTTTCTTGGTTTAAGTTTGGTGGTTTCCAAGAATTTACAAACTCATCCATTTCTTTTAGATTTTCAAATGTAGTAATGTATAGGTTTTTAAAAAATATTTCATTTATTATTTTTATTTTATGTGTATGTGTGTAATGCCTGCATGTGAGTAAGTGTACCTGCCTGTGGAGGACAGAAGAGGCTGTCAGATCCCTTAGAACTTGAGCTATAGACAATTGTTAGCCGCCATATGGGTGCTGGGATTCGAACCCAGGTCTTCTGCAAGAACAGTCAATGTTCTTAACTGCTGAGCCAACTCCCCAGGCAGTATAGGTTTTTAAAATATTCCCCTTATAATGGTCTGTATCTTTGGGTGTCTGTTGTGATGTTTCCCCTTTCATCTCTGATTTTGTTGATTTGGATTTGCTCTTTCTTTTGGTTAACTGGGCTAAGGGTCTATGTTGTTTAGCTTTTTAAAGAATCAGCTCTTAGATTCATTGATTCTTTGTAGTGTTTTTTTGTTTCTGTTTCATTAATTTCTGCTCTGATTTTTGTTATTTCTTCTCTTCTGCTGGGTTTGGGTTACATTTGTTCTTCCCTTTCCAGTGTCTTGAGTTGCAGTGTTAGGTAATTTATTTTGGATCTAATTTTTTAATGTAGGCCCTTAGAGGTATAAACTTCCCTCTTAGGACTGCTTTTAAAGTTTCCCAGAGGTTGTGTTGTGTTGTACTGTCCTTTTCGTTGAATACCAGGAATTTTTTAATTTCTTTCTTAATTTCTCCTTTGACCCACTCATTGTTTAAGAGTGTGGTGTTCAATTGCCACAAGTGTAGTGAGCAGGGCTTTGTCCAATGTTGAGTTTGAGCTTTATTGCATTCTTGTCCAACAGAATGCATGGAATTGTTTCAATTTTTTTGTATTTGTTGAGGTTTATTTTTTGGCCAAGTATGTGGTCAGTTTTTGAAAAAGTTCCATGGGGTGCTGAGTAGAAAGTGTATTCTTTTGTGCTTGGGTTGATTATTCGAAAGATGTCTGTTAGTTCCATTTGATGTGTGGTGTCATTTAATTCATACATTTATTCTTTGTCCAGTTGACCTGTCTAATGGAGACAGTGGGGTATTGAAGTCCTCTACTATTACTGAGTTGGGGTTAACCTGTGTCTTAAAGTCCTATAGTGTTGTTTTTATGAATTTGGGTGCACCAGAGTTTGGTGCATATATGTTAAGGATTGTAATATCTTCTTGGTTAACTGTTCCTTTGATCAGAAGAAGTGACACTCCTTATATCTTCTGATTAATTTTACTTTGAAGTCTATTTTGTCAGATATTAGAATTCAGCCCCTTCTTGTTTTTCAGTGCCATTTGTTTGGAATATTCTTTTCCATCCTTTTATCTTAAGGTAGTACCTGTCCTGGAAGGTGAGATGGGTTTCTTGTAGATAGCAAAGAGATGGATTTTGTTTCTTAATCCATTCACTTATCCTGTGTCTTTTGACTGGGGGGTTCAGTCCATTGATGTTTAGATTATTATTGAAAGATGTTTATGGGTTGCCATCATTTTGATTGCTCTTTGTGTTCTCTTTCTAATTTTGTGTTTCCTCGATTATACCTTTATTTATTTTCTTTCATTGCCCCTGGGGTATAGTTGTTTCTCTTTCTGCTTTCTGTATTGCTTCAAGTATTGTATGAAGGGCTGGTTTTGTGGACATGCATTCTTTCAGGCTATTTGCGTCATGGAAGATTTTTCTTTCCCCCTCAACTATAATAGACATTTTTTCTGGGTAAGGTATTCTGGGCTGGCATCTGTTGTCATGTACAACTGGAAATACCTTGGTCCAGGCCCTTCTGGCTTTCGTAGTTTACATTGATAAGTCAGCTGTAATTCTTATGGCTTTCCTTTGTATGTGACTTGTTTTTCTTTTGCTGCTTTCAGTATTCTCTCTTTGTTCTGTACATTTAGTGTTTTTACAATGATATGTCATGGGAAGTGTCTTTTCTGATCCTATTTGGTGTTCTATGTGCTTCCTCTGTTTGTATGGGGATGTCTTTCCTTAATTGCAGGAAATTCTCTTCTACAACCTTGTTTAAGATCTGGTCAACACCATTAAACTGAAATTCTTCTCCTTCCTCTATTCCTGTGTTCTGTAAATTTGTTCTTTCCATGGTGTCCCACATCTCTTGGATATTTCATTCCTGTTTTTTTTTTTAATTTTATATAATCTTTGCTTTGAGTGGTCCAATTCTTCAACTTTATCCTCCAGTGTTTATATTCTCTTTTCCGTTGTATTCATTCTAGAGGTGAGGCTTTCTCCTGTTGTTTCAAGTTGGCTTATTGAGGTTTGTACTTTCTTCTTCATTTCTGCCTGAGTTTTCTTCAATGTTTATATCTCTTTTGAGAATTCATTCCGAAGTTTATCCCT
>NW_008339433.1:9561156-9564600 GCF_000622305.1 Nannospalax galili | reverse complement strand
TTTCCCAGAAGGAGGAATGTCCTGATTTCCATCCCCAGCTGTATAATAAAGTTTGCTAGAAGAACTCCATTCCCACAGGTGACACCACACCCTGTGCAGGCTTAGAGTACTGACTGTTAGCCGAGCTCTTTAAAAGAACCAAGACTCTGCCTCTTCCCTTCAATTTTAACATTTTAATAGTTTTCAGCAGGATATGATATAAGCCTAACATATAAGGTCCTCATGGTCCCAGCCATGGAGTGGTAGCCAAAAGCCTGGCCACTTAATCACTGTAATCTATTGAAAGGCCGAAAGCAAAACATCACAAATTGCCTATTCTCCCCAGAATCCTAGGATTTCAAGAAAACGTACCTTTTTGAGTTGCCAAACTGCAAGTTTTGTGAGAGAAAGACCTCTTTTTCCTACTTGATGTCTCTTCTCTGTCCCTTCATAGTACCATTGAAAGTTCTTCCTCCTTGCGATTACATTGTGTAAGTTGCTTCAGTCAATCATATAGATAGATATTGGGGTGACTCAGGGCTGTCGTTCTGAAAGTGCATATACATAGCCGATGCTACTAAGGAGTTAAATGTGGTGTGGACCTATGTTTGGCCCCGATCTGATTTCATATGACAGCTCTTATGAAGTTTATGAGAGAGAGGAGGAGAGGTTGGTGAACAGCTTTTCACAGATATTTATGTTGGAAGGCTTGACAGTAGATGAGAACACCGTCTTTCCCTTCCCTGTGTTGTGTGAATCACTCCACCCTCAGCAGCACTGGGGATACATTGGGTATATCAAGAGAGGGATGAAGCAGCCCAGCAAACTTCATTTTTTCTGTTCCTATGGCTGGCTTGAAAATGTGGAGTTCATGCTCTACATCCTGAGCCAGACCTGGCTGCAGACCCAGTCTCTAGTCTTGCAATGCAGCCTCAGTGGCTCACTGTGAGGGATTGCTGTTCTAGAAACCATCCTTAGATCTGTGGTGCCTTTCTGCCACCATGTTCCCCAAAGAGCACTGAGGACCAGAAGTAATATCATCATCTTGCTGATCTTTTCTATCTTTCTTTTCCCTTTTTCACATTTCACCTCTGTCACAGCTGAAACTTACTTATGGGCACAGACAACCACTGCTGTGTCCAGTGCCCCAGAAATAATTCCCACGGCCTGAGCCAATGAAACTTTCATTCGGGTTTATCCCAGAGGAGTATGTAGAAAAAAACTGAGAGGTATTCCCAACTCTAAACAAAATTTCACATCACATCTCTTCATCATGATTCTAGAGAGGAAGAAAGATACCTGTGATTTGTTAGACACTGCTCAAGATGATAATCACGCACAGTTTTGATCCTCTCACAGATTCAATGTTTGTAGTTTCTCTGAAGTCTCTAAGTGTCTGTGTATTTATTGCCTCCCTCTCTTCCCTCTCTTCAGTCAGTTGAATTTCCCCAGTGTTCTCTGCTTAACAGAAGTTATATTAGCTATGCGAGTGCTGAGTTCAGCCCATGGACTGTCCATAAATTCTATGCCTGGTGATTTATAAATTCTCTCCCCAAGGATCAAGTGTTTGCTTAGCTATCCCACTTGAAAATAGCTTGATAATTTGGAGCTCTTAGGTGTATGCATTTGAATGAGTTGTATGATATACTTAATCCCATTATGACTCCACAGTAAAGTGTTTACATAGCTGACAAGTTAGGGGGGTTACCATATATATGTTTATGGACACATATGTATGTGGAAAGCATACACAATCACTTCTACATGTGAGCTATAAATGATCTGTAATTGGCAACAAATATAATTCCTGACATGAAATCTGTATATGTAATACATACATGTATTTAAGGAAAAATAGTATTTCAGTAGTTTCCTAGTTTGCTTTCTTGTTGATGTGATAAACACCACCAACAAAAGCGAACTGGAGAGGAAAGAATTGATTTCAACATATAGCTTGCTGTCCATCACTGAGGGAAGCCAAACAGGAACTCCAGGCAGCAACCTGGAGGCATGCACTAATGCAGAAGCAGTTGAGGAAGGCTGCTCACTAATTCCCATTCTTGGCTTTCCCAGCTACCTTTCTGATACAGTCCAGGCCGACCTGTGTAGGTATTGGCATAAGGTCTAGTGGGCTGGGACTTTGATATCAACTAGGTATTAAAAAAATGACTCATAGACATGGCCTCAAATGAATTTGATCCAGTAAAATTTTCAGCTCTGGTTCCCCTTTCCAAGGGGACTCTAGCTTGTGTCAAGTTGACAAAGGCTAAAAAGGGTGACTAGTATTCCTTTTGTTTAGAAAGTCATATTACCACCACAAAAGGATACATTTGTATGTTGGGGCTTCCCTGTAAGATTTTGTACTCTCAGGGACTCCAGTATTACGAGTCTTTTCTTAAGTGCCTGTGAGATGATTTAGCAGGTAGAAGGATAGGCTCTATACTTCATGGCCTGATTTGTGACCCACATGGTGCAGGGAGATAACTGAATCCCAAAAGCAGTACACACACACACACACACACACACACACACACACACACACACACACACACAAACACATGAAACATAAAAAAACATTAAAAATATTTTCTTAAACATGGAGATTAAAACCATAGCACATAAATTTCAGAATATCGTTGTTAAAGTTGAAACCTGAAGGAAGTTCTAGAACGGCTTCATTCATAATTGCTTTTTCAGGTCCTACCGCCACGCACTCTGGCATCAGGGATAGCTACTCTTTTGCAACGTCATTTCCGGGGAGAAAAACTGCCTACGCACAGTATGTAGCATAAAATGTGAGATAGAAACATGGGAGTGATACGTCATATTCGTTTTTAAATGTCTGTGCCATCCACATTTGCTCGTATACCCTGAGACACACAATTCTATAACATCCATCTTGGGCTTTATTTAGGCAGTTTTCAAAAACATCCGTTTTAAAGGGAGGCCAACTAATCTGTAATCAATACAAATAACGCACCAGACTTTCACCCCTGTAACTACAGGACCTAATTTATACAGCAAGCATTAACAAAAGGTTTCCAATTTGATCATTTAAATACTGCATGACCATTCTTTCAGGGAATCAGAAAGAGCCCATCAAAGGCCCAGAGCTAAGAGACTTTAGGACAGTCTAAGGGGGGCAAAACAGGGTCACTGCTAATTACCAGAAAAGACAACTGCAGGAGTCCAACCAAGACACGTCAATAAATCCTGGAGAGAGAAGACAAGTCTGTAAGGCTAGGTTAGTAGCCAACTTGACAACTTGGAACACCTGTGAATAGTGCCTCAATGAGGTGTTGTCTACATTAACATTAGTTTGACCTGTGAGCTTGCCTGGGGGGTGGTTCTTATTGATAGGGAACTTCCCAGCCTGCTACTGAGGCACCATTTCCTAGGCTTGGGTCCCAAACACTGTAAGAGTTGAGAAATCAAACTGAGCACAAGCAAACAAGAACTCTCTCT
>NW_008339433.1:9557856-9561111 GCF_000622305.1 Nannospalax galili | reverse complement strand
CTCTCTGGAAGTGGAGAGATGGACCCTGTTGCTGAGAGGGAGAAATCAAGCTTGGACTAAGCTGGAAACCTGCTTGCCACTAGATGGGTCCCTTTCATGGTGTCAAAAGGAAATTTGCAGATGACTGGGGGAGACTCGCTCCCTGTAATTCTGCTCAACAATGGACCCCACATGTTGCACTCTGAACATACCAAACAAGATGTTCCCACTGGTGCAATAGTGTAGTGTCTAGGGCATGTGCAACCAGCAAATTTTTGATTGGATAAAATGCCCACTCGTAAGGGTGAAACACACAGCTAGTACTGAAGACCAGGCCAGAAATGTGCTACTCTTGTTATCCCTGTTTCATATACTAGGAATCTGGGACCTACACACAGTCATCCACTTTCCCAGAATATAGAACACTCAGGCTTTGGATGTGATGCTCACATCTGCCACCTCCTACTACTTCTTACTCTTTCCTTGCTTTACCACATCCTGTGCTTCACGTTTCTTTTTCCTCTGCTTATTTTGCTTCTTTTCCTCTTTCCTTTCCTCTCTAAGGTCTCTCAATTCTGAACTGGCTTTGGCTCATTCCTCTCACCATGATCACATTCCAATCCTTTTCCAGGATGGATTGTATGCTTCCTTCAATTTTTGTAAACAGTGTCCTCCAGGTAGGGCATAGGTATGCATAAGGAGAACCACTGCTTCAGCCTGTGACTGGGACACAACATCTAGAGAGAATAACCCTCACCATGTCCAGGGTCAGAGCCTGAGTATGAGTTGAGTTGCTGGATCCCAGACAAGGTGATAAAGACATGCTTGGCACCTTAGCTTGGAGTGTCTTTATCTATAATCAATTCTGGAAGCACTAACAGAAGGAATTCCACTTCTGATAGGGTTAACAGCAGCTCTTCTCTACAACATATAGTGACCCTTTAGTCAGAAAGGGGGCTAGTATGGGCAGAAAGGAAAAAAAACTTCAAAAGACATTCAACAGAATAGGTCACAACTGTGCGGTAAGAAGAGTACATTTCAAAGAGAAAGAAACACTTGGCAGGTCTGTCCAGCCAAATATTGTTGGATTCCTTCCATCTCCGAAGCTGTGCCCATCTGGTGCCCATCCTTGCTGAAACTGGTGCACTTAAACTGGGCCTGTGTAGATGCTCCTCTGGTATTCTTGGGAAGCTGGTTGAATAGCCAACAGAAAGCCTCAGATCAGATTCGAGGCAGCATGCTTGCAAACCCTGGACTCGCTGCAAGCATTGGGTGGCCTTCTGCGGTCCAGAAACTCTAATGAGGAAACTTGTCTGTGTGAACTTGACCTGCACTTCCTTTCTCAGATGACAAGACTTTGGGGCTGCGCTGACCCAAATGTTTGTACGGTGGTTTGGTCTGCAATGACTCCCAAAGACCGTTCTGTCAAGATCTTTGTTCTCAAATTTCCAGACCTAGTGTAACAACAAGGATAAAACATGTCACGTTGTAAGTTCAAATTTCAGTGTTGTATAAATTTGCAGGGTGTATCTCATGACTTTAAAAGGAGAACTGAAAGGGGATTGGAGAGAGGGCACAGTGGTTAAAAGCACTGACTGCTCTTGCTGAGGACCCAGCTTTGGTTCACAGCACAGACATGGCTGCTCCCAATCATCTGTAACTCCAGTTCCAGGGAATCCAACGCCCCCTTCTGATCTCTGTAGGCGTTGCACCTAATGGGTGCACATACATACATGCAGAGAACATGCTCATACACCTAAACTAAAAATAAAAAGTTATTTTTCAAAATACGCTTTAATCAGTGTTAGCATCTGAGGTGGGTGGTGTGTGTCAATAAGACTTTTGGGCTAGGCATGAGAGAAAAGGAGGGAATCTTCCTCCTAGCCTGGGTAGGATGGATTTTCTTTGATGCAGTAGGACCTGTGAAACCCTCAGAAAGAGAAGGCAGGCAGCGAATACAATTGGGAGTCTTTTAGACGAAGGTTCACACACTCCCATTCCCAGGAATGCTGTGAGTGGGCTGTGCAAGGTTGTTGCAACGTCTGGGATTAGCATTAACTCGGGAGGATATGTGGAACTCAGCCCTGCCTGCATGCAGTCCTGTCCCTGGGAACTTGCCCCACTCCTGTCTGTACATATTCCTGCTCATACACAGTCAAGGTCAGGGTGAGGATAGCACATCGGGCAACAGAGAAGAATGTGTGGGTGAGTGCTGCTCACTGTGGTACCTGGGAAACTGTGATGTGCATGGTGTACTAAAGTGACTCGGGGTTGTCACCTCTCCGTTTCATTCCGTTTAAATGACATTTTCTTAATAATAATTTACATTCACAGCTTAATGATTCCCAGATATGACATGAGACACACTGAAAATCCATCTCTTTATTGCTGAAGTAACAAGGCATTGAGGGCGAAACCAGAGGATTTCATCTGCATCTGAGTCCTCGACAAGGAGGGCACTCCGGGGCTCCTTCAAAAACTTTACGGAGGTTTGTTCTGGTTTCCAAGAGATGTTTCTGACATTTTTGATGCCAGATGTTCCCTGTATTTGGCTCTTCTCATCTTAAACCAACGCTGCAATCACACAGAGAAAGAGATTTCTTTAGTATATTCAACAGTAAGAAGGCCAGGTGTATAGCACATCTGTATGCCAGTGAGGTTTGAGATTGAACAGAGCAATCTATTTTCTGTACAGACATAAAGCCCAAAGATAAAAACCAGTGTTAGCACTTCAAAAAATCAGACCATGACTGTTAGAGCATGACACAGTGACCTGTGATGCCTTACAGAAACAATTAGAGCCTATGGTTTAGCAACCCATGGTGTCTCATCACAAATGGCCAATCTCAGGAAGGACAAAGGGTGCTGTGAGATTTACCACTTAAGGGTGATGTCCACTTCCCAACATGCCCAGAAAGTAACATCTTTATTGGCTCTCTCTCTTCTCTCTCTCTCTCTCCTCTCTCTCTCTCTCTCTCTCTTTCCTCTCTCTCTCTCCTCTTCCCTCCCTGCTACTTTTCCTCCCTCTGTGAAATAGCCTTCTGTGTTTCTGTCTCTACTCAAGTATATATTCTTTTTGTTTTCATACAGAAAAATTCATTTTTAATGCACTTAACACTAAGATGTTTGCACATGCATTTCTAATCTCTATACATCTGATCATTACTAGTCACAGTCGGTTACTTTCTGAGATCTTTGGCATCTGAGCATGGATATGAAGTCATCAGGTAGATTTCAATGGTAATATTTTTCACATCTACTAATTATTAAGGAGCA
>NW_008339433.1:9556402-9557693 GCF_000622305.1 Nannospalax galili | reverse complement strand
TTAGGTTCACAGTTGAATTAATACAGTTATACAATATTGAACTCAGTGTAACCTTGTAAGATATAGAATTGAATGAGTTTTTACTATCTAAAGATGATCTACATTTCATTTTAAAATATGCTGTTTCCTACATTTTAAATGCTACTAACAGTTAGATGTTTGCACATGTGTCTTTTATCTCTAAGTATCTGATGATTACTAGTCACAATCGGTTACCCTTGGATCTTGAGTACCTGAGTATGGATATAAAGTCATCAGGTAGATTTCACTGGGAATGTTTATCACCTCTACTATTTAACATGGAGAAAAGTTTTATGCTTCCTCCTCAGATATGCCCTTTTTTGATATATTTGTTTTTTTTCTGTGTGTATATCATACAGAACATCCCACACAATCTTATTCATCTATATACCCACTTCCCAAATGGACCCCTCCCAGAGCCTCCCCCTCGCTTCCACATATTGGAGCCCATATACTCTGTCACCCCTGTTACTGTCCACTGTATTGAAGACACTTCCAGCCATTTTCCAGTGCTTGTCCATCTTCTGAATCTAGTCAGCCTATCTAGAGATCCTTGTTTTAGGAAGATCGGCTGTTCCTCATCTAGCAGCAATCGCTTGTCAATATCCCTTTAGATAGATTGGGGTCTACTGTTCATTTTCCCAGTTCTATGCTGGGTTACTGTCTGGGAGTCTCTTGTGCCACCTTGGCCAATAACTCAAAGGAAGGTATTTCCTGTCTGGCATTGTTTCTTGTTATGTAGCCTTTGGCTATACTTATGGATTCTTAAAAATTATATTGACACCATTAATCTTTGATTATACTTTCCTTTTGGGTGTTTAAGACCCTACATTTGGCCCAGATAAAACAATTTAATTTTGCTCTTAAGGTCATTTGAGGATCTGTAACACGGGCTTGGGAGGAGCCCCTGGCTCATTTCTTTTATCAGTTCTATCTATCTGAAGATAAGCCAAAGGTCCTGCTCGACCATGGCAGGCTTCCCTTGGAAGCATGCAGGAAATGTTTTCTCAGTGTTGACCCTCCTCTTTTTAGACAGGACACTGGTTCAGGTCCATCTGCTGGGGTCTCCATGGCGTCTTGCTCGAGAGGACAGGTGACTCACCACAGTTACAGGACATTTTGAGAGATGCTCATAGTGCCCTGGAACTTAGTCGACCTAGGAGGGCAAGGAGCAAAAACTATCCTTTATGTCCCCCTGACCAAATTAGTATAGGCCTCAAAGTATGGCTGTTAAATATCCAAGAAGGTTAGTTCAACCAGTCTTATACTT
>NW_008339433.1:9553404-9556340 GCF_000622305.1 Nannospalax galili | reverse complement strand
AAGATTATACAAGGAACCTAGTTGTATGTATAATTTGTCAGTAGGTTGTTGGCCTAATGTGGTTCCCTCTGGTTTTCTAAAACTACCTAGGCATTGTTTATCACTCACATTGTCTAACCCTTCCACCATGGTTTCCCCATTTAAGGTGCCCTCGTTTTTTCCATTTCTCCCTTTATAATACCCTTCTCCTATGGCCCAATCTCTCTTGAGCTCCTTCTTTCCCTTTATGCCCTAGGTTCCTTGTATAACCTTCCCTCCCCCTTCCCCTTAAAATAACCCCATTATTATCCATATCTCCCTTGCTAACACCTGTTTTCTACTGTTCTTCTCTTTCAGATTCTTTCTTTTCCTTTACTTCCCTGGTTCCACTTCACTATCCTGGTTCCTGTAGTTATGTCTGGATACATGTTCACTTATAACGATTTGGAAGCACATAGTCTTTAACAAAACACTTACATCAATTGTTGTCTGGTTAAACACATTCATCCCCATCCCTTCAGCTCATCACTCCTGGCAAGACCCTTTGTTTCTTCTCTCTCTCTCTCTCTCTCTCTCTCTCTCTCTCTCTGTGTGTGTGTGTGTGTGTTTTGATACAGGGTCTCCCTGTAGCTCCAGCTGGTCTGAGACTCCCTCTATATACCAGCGTGGCCTGGATCTCACAGGGATCTACCTGGCCCTGCCTATTGAGCTCTGGGATTAACGACCTGCTCCTCTATGCAAGGCTGGCTGGACATTTCTTATTGTTTCTATACCTTCATGAGCTATCCTACAAAGGAACAGTACATGACTAAAGTGTGTGAGGCAACACACATTCCACCTGCAGCTCAAACAAAAAATCACTCTCAACCTGACTTAGGACAGCTAGGAGCACTCCTCAGTCTTTAACCTTGCCCATAGACACCACAGCCCTGTGCCCAACTCTGCAACAGACACAGTGCTATGTCGACTCTCCATTCCTGTTTCTATGATTTATTCCAAGATTGAATGGCATCTTTTCAATCCTGGAATAAATGCTATGGCCCTTGATGTTATCTTGGTGCCTCTTAACAGAATAAAAATCAGCATCCTGGTACCTGACCATAAACTTTTGTTCTCTTGTCCTGTTAGGGTCCGAGACTCTGTGGGCTTCCCAGGAAATCAATACGTATGAGCACGGAGATGTAATTCAAGCAAAGTCTTTATTAAGCCAGCTAGCTGGGGTCGACCATCCTCCCAAGACACGCAGGCCTGGTTAGAGCAATCAACCCTGAAGCAACTTCAGGCAAAGTTTATATAGGATTTTCACAGCCATTGTACCAGAGCCCGTGCATTTTCACACAACCAATGGCTTTAAAATAGCTAACCTATAGATTTCATGTGTGTCACCCTCTGGGTGGTACGTGTCAGTTTCCTGATTTCTGTAATCTCTTATTTATACCAGCATTTCTGACCACTTTCTGTTATCTCTCACATGCCTACATGACTTATCAGGGGTCACGCCCTGGGGCAGCAGCCCATATCCTGTTATCTATCTCTGGGCACCCTTATGTCTCAGTCCCGCCTTCCCAGAATTTAGTGGCTCTTATCCAAGAAGTTATAAGCAATGAAGTAATTAAACTTAAGTACTATTAAATTCTCTCTCTCTCTTCAATCTTTGATTCCCTCTGTATTTTTTTTCTTACATTTTCCCCCCTTTTTCTTGATCAGACTGAGGAATCCTCAGCAGTATCCACGGCTTGATATTTTTGGCGAAGGACCAAGAGTTGGACAGTGTCAATTTTCTCCTGAACAAACCTAAGCAACCTATTTATTATGCATGGACCAATTGTGACTATTAACAGGAAGATGATTAGTGGCCCCGTGACGGCCGAGAGGAGGGTTGTAAACCATGGTCTATGTATAAACCAAGACTTGAACCAGCTTTCATTATTTTCATACTCCTTGTGCCTCCTCTCCAGGTCTTTTTTTAACTTGGTCAAAGATTCCCTGACTGCCCCTGTTTTGTCCACACAGAAACAGCATTCTTCTTGTAAAGCTGCGCATAGCCCACCCTCCTTTAAAAATAGGACGTCTAAGCCCCTTCTGTTTTGTAGCACCACCTCTGATAAGGAAGTGAGAGATTGCTCCAGGTCCGACATCATCTGCCGGAGCTGTTCTAAGTCCCTGTCAATTGCTAGCCTTAGGGCCGTGAGCCCTTGCTCTCGTGTTACCAGGGCTGCAATTCCTGTCCCTGCTCCAGCTAACCCCATGGAGAAGAGGGATCTGATGGTTAAGGCAGTAATGGGCTCCCTTTTCTTCCAGAGAGGACTCTGTTTTTCCTCCCAATAGGAGAGGAGGGATTCATGAGAGTGGTATGAAAGACAGGGCAGAATGGTCACAAGCACACAAAATTCATTATTAGCATTAAATACAGAGGTGGATAGGGCTGGGGTGAGGCCCGTTTTTTCATATAATACTGTTCCTGGTGGTTTTTCTGGGGGAGGTGATAAAATTGCCCCAGTACAAGTTCTAAGTCAACATACAGATCTGGCCACCATGTCACAACGGGGCTGCATGGGAGGTGCGGTTCCATTCCTCATAGGCATCACTGCTTTGCAGGATCCATGTCTGACGTATCGGTTGGTGGGGGTTGATGCTCCGGGCTCCTGCTGACACCGCTGTTCTCTGGAGGGCCTATAACAGTGAGCTCATCAGCAGGAATCCCTTCATGTTCTGCTCAGATGTAGCTTTAAGGGATTAGATGGATTTTGCCACACCTCCCACTCCTTCACACAGGATTCTGGGTCCTTGAGAGGCAAGGCCTTCTGAACGTGGGTGTGGTGGAACCAGGGAGTGATGCCGTCAACCTTTAGGGCAGTGGGGGTGGCAGACAATACAACATAAGGTCCCTTCCATCTGGGTTCAAGAGTTTTTACTTTGTGTCTTTTTACCCAGACCATATCCCCTGGGACTTATGC
>NW_008339433.1:9547926-9553192 GCF_000622305.1 Nannospalax galili | reverse complement strand
GGAAGACAGCTAAGGGTAGGAGGGTCACCCAGTCGCCGCCAGTCTCCATTACCAATTTAGTGAGGGTCTCCTTCAAGGTCCAATTCATTCTCTCTACCTGCCCAGAGCTTTGTGGGTTGTACGCACAGTGCAATTTCCAATCCGTCCCCAGAGCTCGGGCCAGTCCTTGCAGGACTTTACTAACGAAAGCCAGGCCATTATCAGAACCTATGATCTCAGGGATTCCATATCTGGGGACTATCTCTTCTATTATTCTATTGGCTACTACCTGGCTGGTTTCGTGCTTGGTTGGAAAAGCCTCTACCCACCCTGAAAAGGTGTCTATCATAACCAGCAAATACTTGTACCCATACTTTCCTGGTTTTACTTCAGTGAAGTCTATTTCCCAATTCCTCCCTGGAGCCCTCCCTCTCTCCCACGTACCTGATGGGTGCACCCCCTTGGGGGCTGGTCTTAGCATGGTGCAGCTATTGTATTCCCTTGTGATTTGGCATGCCGCCTTGCTCTGGTGAGGAAACACCAACTGCGCAGATTGAAAAAGGCTGAGCAACTTTTTCCAGCTTAAATGGGTGGACTTGTGCAGTTTAGCAAGTATTGCCCTAGTGCTTCTGGCAGGATTAACCTATCTCCCTGGTCCCTATTAAAACCTCCCTCCTTAAGTTCCTTCCCCAGGACTCACTTTCTAATCCATTCAAGATCCTGAGGGGAATAGTTTGGGTTGGGAGGCAGGGCTGGCAATTCAGGGATGGGCACCTCGAGAGCTGCAAGTATAATGGAGTCTGAGAGGGACACCCTCCTAGCTTCCGCATCAGCAAGGTTGTTACCAATGGCCTCAGGAGTCTTCTTTGACTGGTGGCCCAGCACATGTATAACTGCCACTGGTTTTGGTTTTTCAACAGCAGCTAGCAACCTTTGGACTTCTTGCAAGTTTTTTAGTTCCTTTCCTTCTGCAGAACGGAGTCCTCTTTCCCGGTAGATGGCACCATGGACATGGACAGTGCCAAAGGCATACCTGCTATCTGTATAGATGTTGGCCCATCTGCCTTCTGTTCTCTCTAAAGCCTCAGCGAGAGCAATAAGTTCCGCCTTCTGGGCTGAGGTTCCAGGGGGCAGAGCTGCACTCCAGATAACTTCCCCTGTGTGGGTCACCACTGCTGCTCCACCTCTCCTGACCCCATCCCACACAAAGCTGCTTCCACCTGTATACCAGTCCAGTTCACCATTTGGTAACCGCGTGTCTCTCAGGTCTGCTCATACCTGGATGATCTCAGAAAAAACGTCTCCACAGTCATGTATGGGGGTTGACAGATCTGGGTCTGGTAGGAGGGTGGCAGGATTTAGGGTCACTGGGGCAGAGAAGGTGATTTGAGGAGAGTCTAGCAGGAGCCCTTCGTAGTGGGTGAGCCTAGCATTTTTCATCCATTTTCCTGGAGGGTGCCTGAGAATCCCTTCTACAGTATGTGGGGCTGTCACCCTCAAGTCCTGGCCAAAAGTTAGCTTGTCTGCTTCCTTTACCAATAGGGCGATGGCTGCCAAGATGCGCAGACAAGATGGCCACCCAGAGGCCACTGGGCCCAGCCGGGCCACTGGGTCCAGCCGCTTGGACAAATAGGCCACAGGTCTCTTCCATGGGCCCAGCTGCTGGGCCAGGACTCTTTTAGCCACTCCTTTCTTTTCATCTATGAACAGGGTGAAGGGTTTTTCTGGGTCTGGCAGAGACAGGGCAGGAGCCTGGAGGAGAGCTTCCTTTAACTTGTAAAATGCCTCTTGTTGTTCCTGACTCCACTTCCAGCCCGACCCTTCTTTGGTGGCCTCATACAGTGGATGAGCTATTTCTGCATACCCTGGGATCCAGAGCCTGCAAAACCCAGCTGAGCCAAGAAATTCCCTCACTCCCCGGGGAGAGGGTCTGGCAGAGACAGGGCAGGAGCCTGGAGGAGAGCTTCCTTTAACTTGTAAAATGCCTCTTGTTGTTCCTGACTCCACTTCCAGCCCGACCCTTCTTTGGTGGCCTCATACAGTGGATGAGCTATTTCTGCATACCCTGGGATCCAGAGCCTGCAAAACCCAGCTGAGCCAAGAAATTCCCTCACTCCCCGGGGAGAGGAGGGTACAGGAATGGTTAGGATGGTTTGTTTCATGGCCTGTGTTAGCCATCTGGCTCCTTCCACTATCTTGTACCCTAAGTAGACCACTGACCTCTGGCAGATGTGTGCCTTCTTGGTGCTGGCCCGATATCCCAGGCTTCCCAGTTCGGCCAGCAGGTTCCTCGTGGCTACCATGCACTCTTCACGGGTAGTTGTGGCCAGCAACAGGTCATCCACATACTGCAGCAGCAGGCGGGGGAATTCTTAAAGCCCTGTGGCAGTCTGGTCCAGGTGAGCTGCCCTGTTTTTCCCCCTCCTGGCTCTTGCCACTCAAAGGCAAACAAGGGCTGACTGACTTCAGAGAGAGGAACACTAAAGAAAGCATCCTTCAGGTCCAGGGTAGTATACCACACATGGGACGGTGACAGGTGACTGAGGAGAGTGTAAGGATTAGGCACCATAGGGTGAATGTCCTCCACCCTCTCATTAACTTTCCGCAAGTCCTGCACCGGCTGGTAATCTCCACTGCCAGGCTTTTTTACTAGAAGCAGGGGCGTATTCCATGCTGATTGGCAAGGTTTAAGGATTCCTGCCTCTATTAGTCTGTGGATATGAGGTGCTATCCCTTTCCTAGCCTCTTCTGGCATCAGATATTGCCAAACCCATATGGGTAGGGCTGTGGCTTTGAGTTGAACAACAACCGGGGCAGGTGTTTGGCAAGGCCAATTCCCCCAGTCTAATTCCCCCGGTCTTGGCCCACGTGGAAGGGAACCTCTGCAACCAAGAGTCCATTTCTCCTTGGCCCCCCTTTTCTTGATCTGCCTGAAACAGGCGGTGTTCATTGGCCAGGGATAGAGACAGCACATGTACTGGCTGTAGAAGCTGCCCTTCTGAGTCCATGATCTTTATCCCCTCGGGTTTAAAATGGATACATGCCCAGACCTTGGTGAGTAGGTCCCTGCCCAGCAATGGTGCAGGGCTCTCGGGCACGACCAGGAAGGAGTGGGAGACCTGATGCCTCCCCAGGTCCACTTTTCTGTTGGTGGTCCAGGTACATCTCTTGGACCCTGTCGCTCCCTGGACTATGCTTGTGCGTCCTGGGTTCAGGGGGCCGTGAGCTTGGTTGAGAACTGAATATTGTGCCCCAGTATCTACCATGAACCCAATGGGAGTCCCCTCCATGCACAGAGTTACCCAAGACTCAGGGAGGGGTGCCAAGTCCCATCCCCATCAATTTTCCCATCCTAGGTGTAGGGTCCTGACAGGGCTCCCTCCTCCTTGTCTTCTTCTTTGTGGGCACTCTTTCTTCCAGTGCCCATATCTCTTACACGGGGCACACTGTTCCCGCCCCAGTCTGGGTTGGTGGGGTCCTGCTTTCCGGGGTGGCTCAGGGCCTTCCTTTACCCCAGCCAAGAATATTCTGGCCATCTCTTCCTTCTGTTTCTTGTTCTCCCTACTCTGGAACCTTCTGTCCTCTTTCCTATATTTGTCCTGCATCTCCCATTCTTCCTTCCTTAGCCTCTCCTCCCTGTCCTCCGGAGTTTCCCTAGCGTTAAAGACCTTCTCTGCCTGTTGTAACATCTCCCTAATAGAAATTTCTCCCAGATCGTCCCACTTATGGAGTTTCTTCCTGATGTCAAGGGCTGCCTGATTGATAAATGAGAGGACCACAGCTGATCTATGCTCCTCCGCCTCTGGGTTTATAGGGGTTTACTGCCTGTAGGCATCAAACAGCCACTCCAGATATGCGGCTGGGCTTTCTGTTTCTCCCTAAACAATTGTTTTTACCTTAGCCAGGTTAGTGGGCCATCTTGTGGCCGCCTGGAGACCGGTCATTAGAGTCTGGCAGTAGACCCGGAGACGCTCCCTACCTTCTGTAGTCCCGAAATCCAAATTCAGGCGTGTAAGTGGGAATGCCTCGTTGATGGGCTGGAGAGTGGTGGGCCTTCCATTCTCTCCAAGGACATTCTTCCTGGCCTCATTGAGGATGCACTCTTGCTCTTCCATTGTGAAGAGGGTGCGGAGCAACTGCTGGCAATCGTCCCACATGGGACAATGGGTGAACATAATGGACTCTACCAAACCTATAAGACACTTAGGGTCCTCCGATAAGGGAGGGTTCTGAATCCTCCAATTATAGAGATCACTGGAGGAAAAGGGCCAATACTGATATTGCTGAACTCCATCTGGGCCGCCCGCCCCGATCGCTCATACCGGTAAAATGGGCACTGCTTCTTCTGAAGTAGAAGATGGAGCTTCTCCCTCCCGTTCCCTGGTCTCTCGAGGCCTTAATTGCATCCTTCCTGTCCCTCCTGGTCACCTGCCCTCCCCCGTTGAGGAGTCTGGGGAAGGGGCAGCCGCCTGTGAGGCTCCACAGCCTCATCCTCCTCTCTCTCGGCTGCCTCACCACCTCTTTCTCATGGAGCCACATATGGGGGTGGTTGCTCAGTGGCTGTCTCTCTCCCCCCCCTTCCCCTGCTCTCCGGAGGCTTTATTACCCCCCTTCCTGCCTCTCCTGGCCCCCCCCCCCCCCCCGTGGGGGGGTGGGGGGAGGGGCCGCCCGCCTGTGAGGCTCCACAGCCTCATCCTCCTCTCTCTCGGCTGCCTCACCACCTCTTTCTCATGGAGCCACATATGGGGGTGGTTGCTCAGTAGGCAAGGGGGGGTAGAGGGAGGAACTATCAGGGAGGACTGGCAGTGCACTAGGAATTCTACCCTTGTGACAGGAGAGCTTTAAGCCTTCCCGGGCGACCAGGACTGAAGTCTTTGGTGGGTCAGTGTGTGGTTTCCCCACCAAAAAGGGACTCAGCCAGGATGGAGGATTCTCAGCCAGATTTTCCCAGACAAGGATATAGGGAAATTGGTCAGGGTGGCCCTCGGGATCCTGCCTGGTGATAACAGCCTTGACCTTACTGATAAGGTCCATGGAAAGAGACCCCTGGGCTGGCCAGCCTACTCCAAAGGAGGGCCATCCAGCAGAGCAGAGGGTGTCAAACTTACCTCTCTTGATACTAAGGCCCATATTCAAGGCCCGTTTCTTTACTTCTATGAAATGAGAAAAAATTAAACCTTTAGGAGTAGCCTGAGTCTGGCCCATAATGGGGATCATAAGGAAGGAAGAAGGCAGAAGCTAAAGAGTAAAGGCGCCACTCCAAATAAGATGACCAGTGTGTGTGCTT
>NW_008339433.1:9543546-9546562 GCF_000622305.1 Nannospalax galili | reverse complement strand
CTCTCTCACACACACACACACACACACACACACACACACACACTTCTGAACAGAAGTTCTGGAATGTGCCATACCTGCGGAGTGAGCTTCCCCACCCTCTGGGTTATGGGCTCATTCATCACCACTTCCACCCTGCAGGCATCCTTCTCTTTGGGGATGGCAAACTTCAGGTGGTCTTCGGACAGGAAGGCAAAACTGCCTTTCATCACCCTCAGGCCAAGGTTGGTGCTGATGAAGGTGAGGCTGGCAGGGTCGATGCACAGCAGGAGCAGGAGCAGTGGGACCTTGGGCCCAGAGCAGCCTAGAGAGGTCATGCTGCCAGGGCAGCTCGCTCTGTCCGCAGCTCGATGTCCACAGGTGAAATCTGAAATCCCTTCAGCAAAGCACGGCTGCTGTGCTTCCTCGGGGAGTGTCAGCTCGTAGTCCAGGGGGCGAGGCCAGGGGTCCCAACGGCTGTCCTGGAGATCTCACCATGCCCTTTCCATTCATACTCAGACAAGGAGGCCTTTCAGGCAATCCCAGGCTTTTAATAAAACTCGCTGATCACTCCTGACAACGCCGGCAAGATTAATGTGCTTCCCAAGTGCTTTTCTAATTCTGCAAATGGGGGAAGGAGTTGGAGGAAGGTGAGAGACCAAACAGTTTGCGCGGCTACTCGAAGAATTGCTACCTACAAAGAGATCTTTCAGCTGGCCTATAATTTCAGCTAAATTAAAAACAAATAAACTAACTTGACCTCGAGGCCCATCTGCAAGGCAAAGAGCCATTTCATTATCCTGCTTGTAGCTTTGCTACCGGATGCAAAAGTAATGAAATGCTTCTAATCATGTGGTTATTAAATAATTTTTTTTTAAAAATAAAAAAAAATAATAAAAAATTTAAAAAAAAAACAAACAAAAACAAATAAACTAACTTGAACTCGAGGCCCATCTGCAAGGCAAAGAGCCATTTCATTATCCTGCTTGTAGCTTTGCTACCAGATGCAACAGTCCCCAACAGGGATGTTAACCCAGTCCAGAACCCTGTGGTCCAGAAAGATCTCGCAGCCTTGTGGCCAGAGTAAAGGGCCCACTCCCTCTGAACTGGCAGCAAGTGGTTAAGCTCTTTGCTTCCACTTCCTCATCTGTTTGGTTTTTAAACTTCATTTTAAAAATAAAATTTGATTTTTCATGTGTAAAAAAAAAAATACCTAACCTATAGATTTAAGCCAATTCATGTGTGTCACCCTCTGGGTGGTACGTGTCAGTTTCCTGATTTCTGTAATCTCTTATTTACACAAGCATTTCTGACAGCCTTCTGTTATCTCTCACATGCCTATGTGACTTATCACGGGTCATGTCCTGGGGTGGCAGCCCACATCCCGTTATCTATCTCCGGGCACCCTTATGTCTCACAGTCTAGCCTTCCTAGAACTGAGTGGCTCTTACCCAGGAAGTTATAAGCAATGAAGTAATTAAACTTAAGTACTATTAGATTCTCTCTCTCTCTTCAATTTTTGATTCCCTCTGTATTTTTTTTTTTTTTGTCCCTCCTCACTAGTGATGTTTTCCACTTGTTTGGGGATGGGGTAGGGGATCAGACAGAATAGAGCCTAGAAAGTATGGGCCTAATGCTGTGGGCGGGTACCACATGCCTTTAATCCCAGCATTTAGGAGGCAGACAGGCAGATATCTGGGTGTTCAAAGTCAGCCTAGTGTACATAGAAAGTTCTGGTTAGCCATACCTACATGACAAGACCCTGTCTCAAAAACAAATAAACAAAATAAGTAAAACAAATTGTGGGTGTAATTGAAAGCCATCTTCAGGAGAAGAGCTAGCATCCTGTTTGCAAAGCCTGTTTGCACTATGAAGTCAATGAACAACAGAAAGGTTCTGGTCTGTGTTTTATAAAGATGTTTGTCTTCCAAAGAGCCTAAGGCATCACAGGTTCTTGAACTCTCCAGAGTTAAAAGGTGCACTGCCAGGTGAGGATGTCACTTGACTGATCTACCCTGCTGAAGATGGCTTGCAGGTTACTTCAGTTTCCTTTGCTTGATTTCCTGATCAGAGACTCGTTTATAAATCTCCTAGACTCAGCCGTATTCTGGTACCTGAGTCAGAATAATACATGGCATTTTCTGGGGTATATTTTAAGAAGTGATCCATCAGATGACCTAAACCAGTCTCTTTCCTCAAAGAGAGCAAACAGCCTAAGATAAAATGAGATAACCATTTCCCCAAAGTAGCACATTCTGGATCCCAAGCAGCACATTAGGAATAACTACTTTTATAATTTATTTATTCTTAAGCTGAAGTCCTAAAAGCATTTCTTTACTGTCCTTCCTGTGACCTCTGGTTTCTATGCTAATAGCTTAGACAGGAGGAACTCAGCTGGTTTCATATGGAAAGGCATTCCCTCCCCCTGAGCAATTTAGCTCTTTAGAAGATGCAGAGATACTACCTTAAGTCTAGATGGCTACTTCACCTTTGATCTTTAATGGCACCTATCCTTATCACATCGTAAGGAGATAGGGATATATATGTGGTAATAGTAATTTTTTATTAATTGTACATGTAAAATAATGGATATATATGCTGGCTAAAGATCTTTGTGTTTCCTTTTAACAATGAGTATTGAAGAAGATATATACTCAACAAAGATTAGTTATAATATTTTGGTTGTGAAAACTCTAAATTATGTATGATTATATGTGTACACACAGTTTACATATGCTTATGGGTTTTTAAAAAATAATTTACTTGGTATCAAATTCACTTATAAAAAAGCACTCATGTAAATGGGAATCATTAATTTAGCCCAAAATCCTTTCGCGTCATAGTAAATCTACAATTTTCTTTTTTTTAATTAGAAGAAGCATTTCATTACAACAGCATTAATATTCTGTTGTATTCAATAACAATTTCCAGAGCTAAGATGTATCTCTTTCAAAATTGGCTACAAATTTTTAGGTTTACAGTTGAATTATTACAGTTATACAATATTGTACTCAGTATAAACCCTATAAGACATAAAATT
>NW_008339433.1:9541231-9541660 GCF_000622305.1 Nannospalax galili | reverse complement strand
TCTTAAAGTGGTTTTAATTTGCATTTCCCTAATTATTAGTGATGTTGAACATCTTTTAAGATGTTTCACAGCCATCTTTACTTCTTTTACTCTCTATTCAGATCCTTAGCCCATCTTTTAATTGGGTTACTTTGTCTTGGTTCTCTGTTTTTTAAGTTTGTTATATATTCTGATAATTAAACCCCTATCAGATGTGTTGCTGGTGAAGATTTTCTCCCATTCAGTGGGTTTTCTGTTCGTTTCCTTGGTTGTCTCCTTTGATGTACAGAAGCTTTTTAGTTTAATGAGGTCCCACTTTTTAAATCTTGCCCTTGTTTCCTGGGCTATTGGTGTCCGGTTTAGAAAGTCCTTTCCTACACCTATATCTTGTAGGTTTTTCCCAATGTTTTCTTCTAAGAGTTTCAGAGTTTCAGGCTTTACATTGAGGTC
>NW_008339433.1:9532673-9539197 GCF_000622305.1 Nannospalax galili | reverse complement strand
GCTATAAACTTCCCTCTAAGGACAGCTTTCAGTGTGTCCCCGAGGTTTTGTTGTGTTGTATTGTCCTTCTCTTTTGGTTTCAGAAATACTTTTATTTCTTTCTTAATTTCTCTTTTGACCCATTCATCATTCAGGACTGTGTTGTTTAACCTCCATGTGTTCATGTGGTGATTTTTGCTTCTTCCGGTGTTGATTGTAAACTTTATTGCATTGTGGTCTGATAAAACACATGGAATTATTTCAGTCTTTTAGTACTTGCTGAGCTTCGTTTAGTGACCAAGTATATGGTTGATTTTGGAGAAATTTCCAAGGGGTGCTGAGTAGAAAGTATGTCCTTTGGTGTTTGAGTAGAATACTCGGTAGTTAATTTTGGAGAAAGTTCCATGGGGTGCTGAGTAGAAAGTATGTCCTTTGGTGTTTGGGTGGAATACTCGGTAGATATCTGTTAAGTCCATTTCATATATGGTTTTGTTTATTTCAGATGTCTCTCTGTTAAGTCTCTGGCCCATTGACTTATCTAATGGAGACAGAGGGGTATTGAAGTCCCATACTATTAGTGAGTTGGGATTAATTTGGGTCTTAAAGTCCTGTAGCATTGTTTTTACAAAGTTGGGTGCACCAGAGTGTGGTGAATATATGTTCATGATTGTAATATCTTCTTGATTTATTGTTCCTTTGATCAGAATAAAATAGCCCTCTTTGTCTTTTCTGGTTAGTTTCAGTTTAAAGTTTATTTTTTCAGATATTAGGATTGCTAAGCCTGTCTGTCCTTGAAAGTGAGATGAGTTTCTTGCAGACAACAAAAAGATGGGTTTTGTTTCTTAATCCATTCATATAGTCTGTGTCTTTTGACTGGGGAGTTCAGTCCGTTAATGTTTAAAGTTATTAATGAAAGATGAGTATTGAATCCTGTCATTTTTTTGTTTACATTCTTGCTATAGCTGTACTTTTACACTGTTATACCCTCATTGGAATTCTTTCTGCAACCCCTTGGGTATAGTCATTCCTTTCTTCAGCTCTTTGTATTGCTCCCAGAACTTCTGCTCCTGGCAACTGCCCACCAGTCTTGCCTGATCCCAGGAAGAGCTACCTGTCACAGTGCCGGACCCCTGCACCTGACCCCCAGTAGACACAGGGGAACAGAGCAGAGTGGGTGGGGCCTTGATGTGTTTCCAGGCTCTGCTGGCAGCATCTCTGGCCTGCCCTTGTATATAATATGTATGTACATACCTATGTACGTATATATGTATGTGTGTCTGTCTGTGTTTGTGTGTGTGTGTGTCTGTGTATGTATTGTTCCTGTGTTCCTGAAAAGAAAAAAAAGCGACTCAAGTGGGCTGTAAAATGCTCCTAAGCAGCACAAGCCTGGAGATGCCAGGCTCCAGTTTCAATAATTTGGCACAGGTCACAGCGGGGCATCTACATCAGGGTAACTTGTGTAAGGGCCTGAAGACCAGCCAATCCATAGGGCCCATGCTGGGCCACCACTCTGCCTGCCGCTTTTGCTCCTATCCTAGGAGTATAGTGGCCTCACCCAGCTGTGGGGTGGCTTCAGTTCAATTTCATTTGTTAAACAGGCTGCTGCTGTTTCTCAGTGATCGGAGCAGAAATCTTCAGCCTCTCCTCACCCAGGAATTAGGTTTTTTTGGCTGCACAAGAAGACCCTGTCTCAAAAGGACAAAACAAAAGAAAGAAAAGAAAAGAAGAGAAAGGAAATGAAAAGAAGAAAAGGAAAGGAGAGGAAAAAAGAGGCAAGGGGGAGGGGAGGGGAGGGAAGGGGAGGGCAGGGGAGGCCTTGGAGGAGAGGGAAGGAAGAGGAGGGCAGGGGAAGCGAGGGGAAGGGAGAGGAGACAAGGCCAAGCAAGGGGAGGTGAGGTGAGGGGAAGGGAGGGGAGGCTAAGCTAGGCAAGGGGAGGTGAGGCAGGGGAGGTTAAAGGAGGGGAGGGAAGGCAAGGTGAGGCCATCCTAGGGGGAGGCAAGGGGAGGTGGGGCGGAGTGGGGCAGGGCAGGGGAGGCAAGGTGGGGCGGGGCAGGGTGAGGGGAGGCACCAGGTTAAAATGATGCTAGCTGTGTGCCAGTGAAAGCTCAGCCCCACCCTGCTCTGTCCAGTGTTGGTCAGAAGCCATAGCGCCCTTTGTGCTGACAGGAAGTGTGTCCAAGGTGCCAAGACACTAGGGGGCAGACAAGAGAAGGAAGCAAGAGGAGCTCCTATGTGACACACATTTGAGCTGGCCTCGGCCATCCTGTTCTGTCATTTGTTGCCTCTGCCTCCTGAGTGCTGGGATTAAAGGCATGTGCCACCATGTCTAACAAACATACCCAACTTTTGTAAATCACCCAAGCTCATTTTTTCTAAAAAAAAAATCCTCCACTATTTCAGGAAAGAGGACCCAGACCACCCATTAAACAAGGAGTTAACTAAGAACAAATGTAACTGCTCCCTGGTAGCTGTGAGAACTAAGAGAGCTTAGTACGGTTACCAGCACTTGAGATACCTGCAAGGCTGCAGATAGCAACACCAGCCAGAGACTAACAGCTAGCAGCAGTCAACGAAGGCAGCTAACAAAACATAATTCAGAGGTAAACAGTTAGCCTTCAATCACCCTTAAATGGGTGGGCAGGCCATGAGTGGCACATGAACATTTACCTGGTTGGGTCAAGAGGACATTTATACGGCAGGTAAATACTCCATTGGCTTGACCCATAATAGCCCAGAGAAATAACTCTCACAGTAATTACCTCCTGTAATGGCCCTATAAAAACTTATAGACAAAAAGAGTTCTATGGATTCTTTGCCCACTTTGGTTGTTCTTGGTATTTGTTAGGTGTTGGCCATTTGCTGAGTTCCTTCTGACTCCTTGCCAGGGTCATCCTGGAACTCACCAGGCCCTGCTTGCCAGATCTGTCCCAGTCTCACCTTCTAGTTCTGTCCTTCCTGCTTAAGGGCTGTAGCCACCATTCTTCCTGGGAGGTACAAACGACAACTGGCTGCTCCTCTTTTGGTCCCTACAACATACTGAGGTCTAATTTCATCAAACTGTAGTCTAGGAAACAACTGAGTTCACTTGGCTTACTTACAGAGCAATGAGTGAGAGTTTACTTAGAGGACTGTGGGTGCTTCCCTCCTAAGGCCAAACTGGAAAGTTTCCATCCAGGTGTGGATCGTGACTTTTCCACAGTGGCACAAAATGTAAGAGAACACTTCCCCACAACCTCCTCAGTTTATATACCTTTAGCCTTTCCCCCTCATGCAACTAAGTCTGATGACTGGTTGGTTGGGAGATGTGGCTGACTCCCCTTGCCCCTCCTTTCTTGCTGAGAGTCAGTCAACAAGCTGAGCTGTGGTGGTCCTAAGCAAGCAGGTGCAAACAAATTTGCGACGATGTTGCACAGTCCTGTGCAACAGGGGTCAAGGACTGAGTGCAATTTCATTCGGACTCCTTCATTAACCTTCTCTAAGCATCAGGTAAAAGGGACTGCTAGAACGTGGAGGCTAGGCTGCTGTCCAGATGAGTGTGGTAGGGAACACTGGGAGCAATGGAGCTGGTCACAGATATCCACCCTGGCTCCAATGCTGCTGCTGGTGGTGGTAGTAGCCCATGGGGAAACCTTCTTAGAGCCTTGACAGTGTCAGAGAATAGCCTTCCCTGGCTTGGAAGCATCCCAATTGGAGGACTTTTCATTTGCCTCTCTCCAGGTTTGCTGTGCTAGACCATTTTCTAAAAAATGCTTTATTATTTTTATTTTATGTTTATGAGTATATTGCCTGTATGTATGTAAGCACACCTATGTCATGCTGTGCCTGAGGAGGTCCAAAGAGGGTGTTGAATCCCCTAGAACCAGAGTTATGGATGGTTGATAACCATCATGTGGGTGCTGGGAATGGAACCTGGGCCCTCTACAAGAGCAGCCAGTGTTCTTAACCTCTTAGCCACCTCTCCAGCCCCCAGCTACAGCATTTTTTTAATTGTCTGAATTTTTAACAGGACCAATGATGCACTAGACACACTTGAGGCAACTTGGTATCTAAACAGCCCACACTGCTCCTTCCTGTTAATTAGAAGGTAAACTGCAAAGACAGACCTTTTCCTATGTATGTGACATTAAGACCACATTTTGCGACCTCTGTATTCTTCTGAACAAGAAAATGACATCAGTACTGAGGTGGGGGACAAGTGGGAGCTGCATAGCTCATGGGCAAATGTCAGGAGGCAGACTTCACTTTATCTTGTCACCAGACACTGAAGAAACATTAAGGACCTAGGGATCTTACCACTGAATCCTGGAAGAAACCATTAAACTATTAAAACAGGAGGAGAGAGAAAATGGATTGAGTTGAGGAGTTGGAGATAGGAAGAATCTCTGAGCTCATTGGCCAGCAATCCTACACAAATCAATGAGCTCCTAGTTCACTGAGGGACCTTTACTTAAAACTTAAGGTTGAGAGCGATTGTGGAAGATACTCCACCTTGATCTCTGGCCACCACATACATGCACACACATGCATACTCACACATATGCACAAGTGCACACACCCACATGAATACTTACATAAGCATCACACACAAAAAATTAAAAATAAAATCTCACTGCATACAAAGTACATAATGTCATTTTTATTATGATCCTAATGGTTGAGCATCCTAAAACAATCCGATTCTCTCTTTTATTGAAGAGCTGGACACAGACTAGGAGAACCAATTACCATAAAATGGAGAAGTTAAAAGTCAGAAGAGTATTACCAGGTACCCAGACCATCTTTCTCTGAAGATATAAGAGCAGCCTCAGACCTTATGCACACCAATCATGAGAGCAGACAGTATGTTGGAAAAATTGCTTTTCCAAGAAAAAGAACAATTAGGAGGGAGGAGACAGCAGGGGAGGGAATAGGGAAGTTAGGGGCACAGGAGAACGGTAGGGGAGGTAGAAGAATTAGAATGCAGTGCAATGACTCATATGTTTAAAATGCCATAATGAAACACTGTGCTTATATGCCAACTAAAAATTAATGACAAAAAAGAAGAAAAAATATGTCATAACAGAAGTGGTGGGCCAAAAGCCTGAGGACCCAACTTTAATCCCCAGAACCCACATAAAAAGAGACAAGGTGGCTTGAAGTTGTAATCCATCACTCCTATGTTGGAATGGGAGGCAGAGACAGGAGACTCAGCCAGAAGCTGTGAGACAGCTAGCTTGGACTATGCTATGCCAGAAACAAGAGAGCTCCTGTCTCAACAAGGTAGAAGGTGAGAACCTACTCTCAAAAGTAGTCCTCTGACAGTCTCATGTGCACCATGGCACACTCGTGGCTGTATATACAAACACACACACACACACAAAAAAATTACATTTCACATCCAATATTATGGTCCAGTTTTTCAAGTTAATATTTTTTAGAACTGCTTTCCAACTTTCTGTAATTTTCTTTATAGTATTTATTTTGATGCCAGTTTCTCTAATTGATAATTTGCTTAAATTATTTCCTGGCTTCTGTTGAATGATCAAAAATGTGTAGACATGGTTCAGAGATTGGAATGAAGGATATCATAACCCTCTCAGCAAAGGCCTTTCTGGCATCACAGGAATTTTCTGTGTATCTTTTCTTCCACACTTCCCCCAATCTTCACTCCAGGCATTCTTTCCGAAAGAGCCTAGCCTTTGCCTTCCCCTTTTTGTTCAGCAGTTCCTATGGAGATTAGAAAGATTGAGTTTATTTCTATTAACAGAAAAGAAATTGGGCCAGGTGGATAAAAAGGAACCTACCAGAACAATAGGAGGCCAGATAAAAAGGGAGCAGAATTCCCCTCAGGAATATCTGGGGCCACCTCCAGGCCTGAGAAAACCACACCTAGGGGCAGAGGATTTTGAGAGATGGAGAGGGGCACTGGTCCTCTGATGGTGAACTCTGCACCAGAGAAGGTCCATATTTTCAGTTTGGTTCAGGTAAGCTATGATATGAGTGCGGTGGGGGAAGAGTCAACTTGGGTCATTTTGTGGACCTAAAAACCCACATCCACCTCTGCATTTGTCCTTGGTTCTTTTGGCCTTACTGTTCCCTGCCCTGGACAGTTGGTCCCCTAGGCCTACTTCTGCTGCTTTCCAGTGGTCTAACCCCAGGATTCCCTGCAGGATATCTTCCTAATTGAGCACTGCATGTGGTCCCTCCTGGAACTTCTGTGCAATTGAGACTGGCATGTACAGGCCTGAATGCAGCAACTGATAGCAACTAGGTGGTAGTTTTAGGCTCCTGATGGTTCAGTGCCTTTGCTTGGGGACAGCCAACATCAGAGGATGCTCTGGGGTAGAAGAGGTTGAGCAAGTACAGAGTTTGGGGCTTGGAGGTAGCCAGAGAGAAGGGGGCAGAAAGAGTATCTACAAGAAGGAGAGGAGTTTTTGGCTACCTCTCCCCTCCAGCAAGAACTCCTAGAGGGCCAGGTCTGCTCTAAGAGCAGGTGGTACCTAAATTCTGTGCTTCTGGCATTGTTTTAAAATTATTTTCCAAGACTAAAGTCATGGACTTATAC
>NW_008339433.1:9507648-9532304 GCF_000622305.1 Nannospalax galili | reverse complement strand
TATATATAATTGTAAGCAACAGAATTTCATATTTGTTTTGGTTCCATGGTAACTTGACAGGCAGTTTCAAGATTGGGTTAAGATGTGATTTTGAACTTCCAGAGAACATTATTAGTCAGTTTCTCTCAGAGCAGCTGTAAGATGGTGATTCCTTCCTGATGCAGAAGCATCTGCTCTGTTACTGGTTGCTATCATTGTCTCTCACACTAAAATCATTTTCCAAGAGTGTCACACATTGTCTTTTATCATGTGAACATCATAAAATAAAGTAATTCAAGAGACATCTTAGTGGGATGCACCAGGCCAGATGGTAAGAACATGGTAAATGCTTGTAACAGTATGAAACAAAATGTATTCAGAAGGGAAATAAATTTTAAAATTATGTAATAATTCAAGTCCTTTGTGAAGCTGACTTGAGCTTCAAAGTTCATTT
The DNA here is from genome assembly GCF_000622305.1 of Nannospalax galili. Taxonomy (NCBI): domain Eukaryota; kingdom Metazoa; phylum Chordata; class Mammalia; order Rodentia; family Spalacidae; genus Nannospalax; species Nannospalax galili. The sequence continues at coordinate 9,531,871 of NW_008339433.1, read as the reverse complement.
TTATTCTTGCCACTCAGTTCCTAAACAATTATCAATATAATTGAAAGAAAAGAACTTAAACATCCAATATACACATACTACAGTTGTACCTGCCTAGCGATTAGGCCATTGTCTGCAGGATCAAGTTACTCCATAGGCAATTGACACAGGCTTCTGGAATTTACCCGTTCCCAAATATTTTTGTGTATGTGTTTATTTAGGGAGGTTACTGCAGTGTTCTTCGAGCCAACTCACCAGGCCTAATGGTCTGGAGGAGCAGTTCTGTGTGGTTCTGTACTCCATACATGACTCCATACCTTATTTTAGCTCTCTCCAACGTTGGGTGGAAAACCCTCAGAAGTATCCCATGCGTAACCCCTAACTACAGAAAGAGTCTCGTTTTGACTTCGAACTGATTCTATGGAATATTGTGGTTCCTCAGTCAGGAGGAAGGCCTGTTATCACAGTGGCTAACCCCAATACAAGAGACTTTACTGAGATGAGAGAAATGGTGCTATGTTCAGTCTGATAATTTCACTTTTCCACACACCAGGACTCGCTGTATGCAACTGCTCAAAGCATAGACACATATAGAAACAAAAAGGGGCAGGTCTAGAAAGTTCTTCCCAGGACTTGGGGGGTGGGCTGGGGTTCAGAGTGTATGGATGGCTGTAATAAAGCTGTAGAATACATGTTTCCTGGCTCCTTACATTATCCTTGGACGCTCCTGAAGTCTCTACTGACCAGTAGGTCACTTCTTCCTCACTCTGGAACCCGACATACTGAAAAAGGAAAGGACTTAGGGAAAAAAGGAGGCAGTGTGACAACGCAAATATTTCTGCCTGTGTTGTGAGTGCTTCCTATGTACATGAATGTGTACAGGAAGTGCTCAGTGCACAGTTCTTCTGAAATCCTCTTTAATCACAAGTAAAATGACAGTGGGACAACTGTCATTTTGACAACTCTCAAACTAGCTCCAAATCAAATAATGGCATCTCTTTTGCAGATGTAAAGTTTACAAGAAAATAAAAACACTAAGTGGGCTGGAGAGATGGTTCAGCGACAAAGAGCACTTACTACTCATACAGAGGACCTGGGTTTGCTTCCCAGCACCCACATGGCAGGTTATACCCATCTTTAACTCCATCCAGTTTCAGGGGATCTGACACCCAATTCTGGTCTTCTCAGGCACCAGACATGCATGTAGTACAGTTATATACATACAAGCAAAACACTTATGCGCACAAAATAAAAACAGTAAAATCTTTGTTGGCCATGGTGGTGCACACCTTTAATCCCAGCACTCATGAGGCAGAGACAGGCAAATCACTGTGAGATCAAGGTCAACTGCTCTACATAGCAATTTTCAGGCCAACTATGGTTAGAGGGAGACTCTATCTCAAAAAAAAATCTAAACACTAAGACATCAAATATATATTTTTTATTCTGAGCCTCACTGTGTAGGCCAGGCTAACCTTGATCTCTAGATGGGCCTACTTCAGCCTCCCAAGTGCTATAATTACAGCCACATGCCCACTCCACAGAGCATAGATTCCTATTTGATGTGTATTCTTCATACAATGTTGGAAACATTTATACTATACCTGAAGAATTATTTGTTATTTATTTATGACTAAAATTTGCTTTATTATCCTGCATTTTCTTTCTACATATATATGTGTGTGTGTGTGTGTGTGTGTGTTTTATTGAATTTTTGAGTATTTAGTACACATGCGGGAGGGTGGTGTTATATGATCTTATAGAGTCAAATTTGTGTTCCAAAATGCCCTTTTGTTTGGGTTCATCCACTGTAGCTTGGTCAATCTACCAAGAATCTCACCCTTAAACAAGACTGACTCTCCCGCTCCCAGCAGCCATCAGTTGCCAATACTTCCTCAGATAGGGCTGGGGTTTCTTATCCACTTCCCCATATCTATACTGGGATTTTGTCTGGCTTGAGTTTAGGTGAGACTTGTGCATGATGTCACCATTGATGTGAGTTCATATGATAACCACCATCTGCTGCATGAGGAAGCTTCTCTTGTAAGAGTTGAGAGATGCATTAATCTACGGGTATTCCGATAACTCATTAGGAGTCAGTTTAATACTGTATCTTTTTAGAATAATAATAGTAGTAGGTTTTCCTCTATGGCCTGTGAGCTGTCTAGTCACAGGTTCCTAGGCATACTCTTTAAAAATATTCAACATCTGGGGCGGAAGAGATGGTTAAGAATACTGGCTGCTCTTGCATAGGACCTGGTTTTCGTTCCCAGCACCCATATGGCAGCTAACAAGCATCTGTTACTCCAGTTCTAGGGGATCTGACGCCCTCTTCTGACCTCGATGGACATTGCACGATGTGGGTGCATTTACACACATGCAGGCAATACAGCCATACACATAAAATAATAAATAGATGTCCAACATCTTTAGCAATCAGGGGAATGCCAATTATAATTATTTTGTGATTTCTTCTTACTCCATTCTGAATGGCTAAGATCCAAAAAGTAAACAATGACAAATACTGGTGAGAATGTGGGAAAATAAGAACTCATATTCAGCATTTTCTTTCAATGATTTGCTATTATCCACATTTTAACTTTTCAAGAATGAAAAAAATAAACTTTTTATTTATTACTTTTATTCTATTTTATGTGTATGAAGATATTGCCTGCATGTATGTAAGTACAACCATGTCATTCAATGCCTGTGGAGGTCAGAAGAGGGCATCAGTCTCCCTGGAACTGGAGTTACAGATAGTTGTGAGCCACCACGTGGGTGCGGGGATTCGAACCTGAATCTTCTGCAAGAGCATCCAGTGCTCTTAACTGCTGAGCCATCTCTCCAACTCTGAAAAATGAACTTCTGTAATGTCTGAATTTCTGTCTACTAGTCCTTTTGATCTCTCTGCTACTGAAACCATTCAAAGATCATCACCTGTCAATATTACAGTCAAATCTATTCACTAACATCATAAACAGAAAGAACAAATCCATTGCCATCATGCCAGGAAGAAATAATTAGGCTTAAAGTTGATGTGTGTTCCTCAGCCATCTCTATGCACAGAGTTTTACACACAGAGGGAGAAGGCATGTGCACATGCAAAGAGAGCATAGAAAAACACAGAACCTTATTATATCTCACTGAAAATAAAGGAAGATTGACACTGAAATTTCTAGCAGAACTTTAACAGAAAAAAAAGGTAAAATAAGAGTTGGAAAGAACTTGTGAATATGAGAAATATGTATCTTACAAGAAGCATTGTTCTCATAAAATCGAGTTGAGTACACACAAGCAAGCAAGTGTGCATGCATGCATTCATTTCTCTCTGCTCATGACTGTGAAAGTGATATAACCCAGAGTTTTCAGTTCCTGCTGCCTTGATTTCCAGGGCTGTAACCTGGAATTGTGAGCCAAAATAAACCCTTTCTCCTCTGAGCAACATTTTATCAGTTTGTTGTTGTTGTTGTTGTTATTGTTTGTTACAGCGACCGAAATGAAGCCAGAACACTTGCTGAGCTTATCTTGGAGGCCCTGCTTCTTACTATTCAAATGTATATATTAAAAGCACCTTTGCATTCCATGAGTACTGGTGGCTGCAGGAGCAAGAAGGCCACAACCTGCTATATAGACCTCCCATTCTGGACTTTCCATAGTTTTAATTTTTAAAGATTATTTTTTATTATCTGTATGTATGCATGCATGAGTGCAGGTGCCACTGTATGAAAAAGACAGCAAATCACCTGGATCTGAAGTTGCATATGGTTGTGAGCTACCCAGCATGGGCGCTGGGAACTGAACTCAGGTTCTCTGAAAGAAAAGTATGAAATCATAACTGCAGAGTCGTCTCTATGGCCCCTCATTCTGGACATTCCATAGCCCCAAGAAATTTCTGTCAGGTTTGAGCATTTTATAATGGATGTAGCAGTTGCTGCATAAGGAACACACAAAACACAATGAGGTCATCTTCCCATTTGTGTATTTGTTACAGATGTTTGCTCCTGGTGTATGGAGCTGCTGGTGGTCACTTTGGGCTCATGTGGTAGCTGCCATCTTTCCTGGCCTACTGTTTTCATATTCCTCTGTGACAACCCCTCCCCACTGTTTACTTCCCAGGTGCCTTCAAGACAGAAACTTAGGGAAATTTGCTCCCTCATTCAGCTCTTTGCTGTAGGTTTAAACTGACATGGAGCCTTTCAATTACCCGACTATGTAGGTGGAAGGAAGGGGCAGGTGTAACCTGGCACTGTTTCTACTACCTGTAAATGAGGCTTGAGCTCTCTTCCAGGATCAAAGGGCCTGTCTTACAGAGCAGAGCATCATGGGTTAGTGCCAGGCCCCACACCAGAACCTGTTAATTAGCAATGGGAGCTGTCTTCATTGCTCTTTGATCACCAGAGACAGACGCATTCCCTGCCTTTTCTGGGCTGTGATCCAGCAGGATCTCCTTCAGTGGCCAGTTACTCCAAGTCTCAGAACAACACATGGAGCCTGCCTGTCTCCTGAGTCCACGGAGTTCCTCACTCTCTCCTCCCCACACCCTCCTCTGCTGCCTGTGCAGTCTTCTGGCCACTGTGCCCCTCCCTTCTAGGTCCTGCTCATGCCCCAGCTCCAGACTCCACCTTAGAGCTCACAATTCCCACACCTGTGTCCCAGCCCTAACTCCTGAGTAGACAAAAGAGGTTAGCTGGCCTCTAGACCTCCTTCTGCCTAGATCCACTTCCTCCATCTTTCCCCAATCCTTCTGTCATAGGCAAGCTTCCCCAAGGCTCAGACTGGAGTCACTGCACTCTCACTTCCTCTGTCACATCAGCCTTCTAGATGTGTGTCCACTGAGTATATGGCTCTGTTCTCCTTGTCCCCTCCATTCCATATTCCAGACTCCTAACAGCCTGAACCCAGTTGTTCAGCGAGCCTTCAACACACGCTGCTACTCCTCTGTGTTAGAGCCTTCCATAGCTGACAATTGCTCACAGCATTAAGGCTAAACTCATGCCTTGGCCAGAATCTTTTGGTGTACATGTTCCATCTCATCCCACATACCCTTCTGATGTGTCCCCCAAGCTGGGACTTGAGCAGAAGCCTCTGTACACCCTGTCCACACTGCCCCTTCCCCTTGGGCTCACACAACCCAGTGCTCATTTGATGCCATGCCCTCATCTTACAGCCTGTGTCTGCCCCTACCCTGGGCTTGTGCATCAGCTGAGAATCCTTTTCCTCTTCATCCTGACCTGGCTGTGCCTCATTCCTCTCACCATGATCACATTCCAATCCTTATCCAGGATGGATTGTACTCTTCCCTCAACTTTTGTAAAGAGTGTCTTCAAGGGAGGGTGAGAGTGTGTATAAGGAGACCCATGGCCTCAGCCTGTGACTGGAACACAATATCTAGAGAGAATAATTGTCAGAATGTCCAGGGTCAGAAAGTTGAGTGTGAAAAAAAAGGAAGTTAAATATGAGGTGAATTGCTAGATCTACCCACTTCTCTCTTGACTCAGGGAGGGGCTAGGTCTCCATTTCTTGCCTCTTGGATATAAATGCATACATACACAAATAAAGAGAGGAAGAGAGAGAGCATTTAGGTGATTGTTTCTACCCAAGTATCCTGGTATTCCTGTCCAATTGGCTGAGAGGAACCCAAACCTGCCTCTGTCAGGACATGGAGAGCTGAGCAGAGAACATCAACAATGCCCAATTGTCTGTGATCCACAAGAGCATCATGGGAAGGGTGGCCTGTGATAACTAGGACCCTTCAACTTGGGAGGAGAAGACCTGTGCTTAGTCCATGCAGAGCTGCAAGCCAGAACCTTACTCCATTCCCTCTTTAGAATATATGCTTTGCATTACTTTGTTTAACAAGCTGCTGCTTATACTGTCTCTTAAGTGAATTCTTTCCTTCAAGAAAAAAACTGAGGAATCCCATATAGTGAATAGTCTTTGGACATAGCAAACCTTTTTTATAATGATTCATTAAAAATAAGCTCAAGGCATAGGAGGAAGCCAAATACTAGTTTTCTATTAAATAAGTATCATATTAAACTGATTCCTAATGACTTATTTTTATACCCATAGATTAACGCATCTCTTAACTCTCAGCAGAGAAGTTTCCTTATGGAACAGATAGTGACACAGAAACCCACAACTGACCAATGTGCAGAGGACAAGAGGCTTCAGAGTGCTCATCCCTGAATAGGACACCAATAGAAAACTTCTGCCTCCCAAGGCTCAGGTATTACCACAGGAAGCAGAAACATTCTAAGAGCCAGAGGTGGTGAATAACCACAAGGAAACAGTCTTCCAGACAGTTGGTCAGTTACTCATATGAACTCACAGCAATGGTGGCAGCATGCACAAGTCCCATGCAAGCTCGAACCAGACAAAATCCCACCCTAGACATAGGGAAGTGTGTAAGAAACCCCAACACAACCTAAAGAAATTTTGTCAACCAATGGCTACTAGGACTGGGAGAGACAGTCTCTTTCAAAGATATGACTCTTGGTAGGTTAACCAGGCTCCAGTCGATGGACCCACACTGAAGGACATGTAGGAACACAAATTAAACTCTGTAGGCATATATATCACACACATACGTACACACACACGTGTGTGCGTGTGTGTGTGTGTGTGTGTGTGTGTGTAAAAGAATACACTAATTTGGGAGGGGGAAATAAGAGCAGGTGTGGATAGGAGAGGGGATCTAAATACCATCAAATATACTGTATTAAAATCACAGTCTATTAAAAATAATAAGTCCAAGGAATGAAAGGAGTAGACACAGTGAACATACAAACGGGTAATCTCAACAGAGAAATAGAAACTATAAGTTAACAGGAGTGTAGGGAGGCCTGAGAACACATGATTGCAATCCCAGCACTCCAGGGACAGAGGCAGGAGCATAGATTAAAGACCAGGCAAGCCTGAGCTACATTCCAAGATCCTGTCTCCAAAAAAGTCAATAGTAACAAGTAGAATTCATGTAATAATACTTGTATTCATGATGATATTTATTAATCAAATGCATGTTTCTTGAAGAACAGGTATTTACATAGTCTAAAAACACTTCTTACAAGATCCTTGGTTATTTAAAAAGGGGAGAGGGCAGCTTCACATTCTAGTAAATGAAGCTTATCACACTGAGACCTATAACAAGCCTGTGTTGCATGATCATGAAACTACTAGAAAAAAAACATTGACAGTACCCTCCAAGATATAGGTATAGGAAAGGACTTTTTAAATCAGACATCAGCTGTTCAGTCATTAAGGTCAACAATCAATAAGTGGGACCTCATTAAGCTACAAAGCTTCTGTACAGCAAAAGAAACAACCAAGGAAGTGAAATGGAAATTCACTGAGTGGGAGAAAATCTTTACCAGCCACACATCCAACAGAGGACTAATATCTAGAATATACTAAGAACTCAAAAAAACAAAGAAACAAGAAAACAAACAACCCAATAAAAAGATGGGCTATAGACTTAAATCATCTTTTTGAAACAGGGTTAATTTATTTCCATGGAATTTAAAGGATTTATATATGATTAAACTTTTTCCTATGAATATTTTCTTTTGTATATATTAAATTTATTCTTTATATAATTGGGTTTTGTGATTGTTTCACTGTATTAATCTAGGTGCCAAAGAATTAAGTGCAAGATTTTTTCACAGGTTTTCAAATCCATACAGTGTAATAAATCCCTTCCATTCTGATATGGTTCTAAAGAAAGAATTGTAAGGATGAATTTCTCTAGCAGGCTTGATGGTGTCTGGAGCTGGTGTTTAATTTGACTATACCCAAATTTGCTAAAGTCTCTCCTGATAGTGTGGAGACTATGACTGAACATTGCACAAACAGTTTAATGAAATACAGAAGATAAAACATTTGCTATTGCTGATTAATCACTGTGAGAGACAAAAAACAATGACTGTATATGCAATACTTTTGAACATTTCTAGAAAATGCTCTTAAGGGATATGAAGATATTTACTGGTTGCTTCTAGCAGATGTGAATAAAGGAACAAAGAAAGAGATGAGCTCTTGTGGCTGGAGAAAGAGAACCCATTGCTCTCGCAGAGGACCCAGGTTCAGTTCCCAGCACCCACATGGCTACCAACAGCCATCTCTAACTCCAGTTCCAGTGGATCTCTGACACTTTCTTCTGACCTCCATGGGTATTTCACATGGATGCACTTACATACATGTAGGCAATACACTCATACATATAAAATAGAAAATAAATATATTTTAAAAGATTAGCTCATAAATGCATTTCCCCAGGTCCAAATTTGTATAAGTTGTCTAAAGGTTTCAAAGTGTGCTGTGATGGACAAACTTCTGTCCCCCAATCATAGACTTGACTTTGGAAAAATGCATCTCTTCATCGTGACATTGACTGACTTACAACAGCATTACATTAAGCTTTAGACTTGAGGAGGATAAGAAGTTAGAATTAGGGTTCTGATTGTAAAAGAATGGGCTCCTGTAGTGTAGGATGGAAATGTGAGGAAGGACCCTGATGAGACAGAATATTGAACCCTCAGCTTCTGAAGGGTTTTCTTCACATGTGGACGGAGCCTCCCTACTCTGACTGTTAGCTGTTTCATCATCCACACCCCTACAGTATTGTCCTCCCCACCCATAGGTGAAGAAAATAATCTTGCCTTACACTATTCTTCCCTGAAGAAGTTAGCCAACAGGATAGTGCTGATGACCCTCAGGACCCATTCTCACCATGTGTCTTTGCCTTGAGACATATAAAGCAGACTCACATCTCAGGAGACTCATACAGATGAGGGACAACCCTAAGATCTGGAGTTTCTTCATTCATATGAGTAGAGGCCTTGGGAATGTATAAGGGAATGGACTTTAAGAGTGGGAGATAATTTTGGAAGAAAATATAAAACTATATCAAGCCTCAGGGTGGGCAAGATGGCTGACTGGTTAAGAGCTCATACTGTTCTTGCAGAGGACCCCAGTTCAGGTCCCAGCACCCACGTTGCACAGCTCACAGCCACCTGCAACTCCAGGTCCAGGGGGATTCAAATGTGGGCCATGACTGGTGGACATGGGATCTAGGTCCTAAGAAAACATCTCCAAACACTGACACAGCTGCTCCTCTAACCTTCCCTGGGAGTAGACTGAGTTTAAGGGATGAGATTGAGGCAGGAAGAGTTCAACACTAGGTCAGTGCACTAAGGCGTCTGGCCCCACTCAGATAGTCATTTCTACCTCTAGGTCAATGGTTAAATCATTTGGATGTCATGTCATTAGCAATAGGGGTATTCAGATTTGTCCAGTGGCTTTCTGCACCATTTGTGACACTGCAGGAATAAAGTCAGGGGCATGACAGCCTCTTGGAACACAAAGTAGAGCAGGCACCTCAACACAGTGCACCGGTTGATCAATGGATTATAAAGTCCTTTCTAATTATATCAGGAACTGTTTATAAAGAACAAAAGCAGAACAAAACAACAAAACACCACTTTGAAACTTAGAAACATTAATCTATTTCTGAAACGATTGGAATAACATACTTTAAAGACATCCGAAAGAAGACTAGGGAGATGGCAGTGGTTAAAAGCATTGAATGCTCTTGCAGAGTACCTGGGTTCTGTTCCCAGCACCGACATGGCAACTCACAACTGTCCATAATTCCAGTTTCAGGAGATCCAACTCCCTCTTTTGATCTCCACAGGCATTGCATGACACAGATGCACTTACAAAGATGCAGGTAAAACATCCATACAGATAATATAAAAATTTATTTTAAGACATCTGAAGCAGTGTTAGCATCTGAGCTGGGTGGAGAGTGTAAGACCTTTGGGCTAGGTATGAGAAAAGGAGAGGAGGCTCCTTCTAGCCTGGGTGGGACGGATTTCCTTTGAAGCAGCAGGACCTGTGACAAGAGTGGCTCCTAGTGCCCTGTGTGACCCGCAGAAAGAGAAGGCAGCAAATACAACTGGGATTCTTCTAGATGAAGGTTCACACCCCGCCTTCCCATGTATGCTGTGAGTGGGCTTTGGAAGCTTGTTGCAATTCTGGGATTGGCATGAACTCAAGGGGATGGGTGGAGCTCAGCCCTGCCTGCACACAGTCCTCTCACTGGGAACTTGCCCCGCTTCTGTCTGTACATATTCCTGCTCATACTCAGTCATAGTCAGGGTAAGGATAGCACAGTGGGCAACAGAGAAGAATGTGTGGGCAATTGCAGCTCACCATGGTACTTGGGAAACTGTGATGTGCATGGTGTACTGAAATGACTCAGAGTTCTCACTTCTCCTTTTCATTCTGTTTAAATGACATTTTCTTAATAATAATTTACATTCACAGATCAATAACCCCCAGAAAGGACATGAAACATACTGAAAATTAATGTCTTTATTGCTGAAGGAACAAGGCATTGAGGGCGAAACCAGAGGATTTCATCTGCATCTGAGTCCTCGACAAGGAAGGCACTCCGGGGCTCCTTCAAAAACTTTACGGAGGTTTGTTCTGGTTTCCAAGAGATGTTTCTGACATTTTTGATGCCAGATGTTCCCTGTATTTGGCTCTTCTCATCTTAAACCAACGCTGCAATCACACAGAGAAAGAGATTTCTTTAGTATATTCAACAGTAAGAAGGTCAGATGTGTAGCACATCTATATGCCAGTGAGGTTTGAGATTGAACAGATCAATCTATTTTCTGTACAGGCATAAAGCCCAAAGATAAAAGCCAGTCTGAGCACTTCAAACAATCAGACCCAGATGGTTAGCAGCATGACACAGTGACTTGTGATGCCTTATAGAAACAATTAGATACTAACATTTAACAATCCATGGTGTCTCAACACAAATGGCCAATCTCAGGAAGGACAAAGGATGCCATGAGATTTACCACTTAAGGGTGATGTCCACTTCCCAACATCCCTAGAAAATAACCTTTTGGTATTTTTGAGACAGGTTCTCCCTGTAGCTCCAGCTGGCCTAGAACTCACTATATAGACCAAGCTGGCCTTGAACTCACAGAGATCTGCCTGCCTCTGCCTCCCAAGTGCTGGGACTAAAGGCATGCACCACCATGCCTCTTTAGCTATCAGCAGTCTCTCTCTCTCTCTCTCTCTCTCTCTCTCTCTCTCTCTCTCTCTCTCTCTCCCACACTTTTCCTCCCTCTTAGAAATAGCCTTCTGTGTTTCTGTCTCTCCTCCAGCACACAGTCTTTAAGAAAACACTTACTTCAATTCTTTTCTGGTTAAGCACATTCACCCCCATCCCTCCAGCTCATCATTCCTGGCAGGACACTTCGTTTTTTGTATGGGGGGCGATGTGTTTTGACACAGTGTCTCCCTGTAGTCCAGGTGGTCTGGGACTCTCTCTATATTCAAGTCTGACCTGCATCTCACAGAGATCTGCCTGCCTCTGCCTATTGAGTGCTGGGATTAAAGGCCTGCTCCACTATGCAAGACTGGCTGGACTTTTCTTATTGTTTCTATACCTGAGCTAAGGTGCCCTACAAAGGAACAGTGCTTGACTAAAGTGTGTGAGGCACCACATTCCACCTGCAGCTCAAACAAAAATCACTCTCAAACTTCCTTAGGACAGCTAGCAGCACTCCTCAGAAGTGACTGCCTTGGCAATGTTTTCAGTTAGAAACAACAAAGCCTGGGGAGGCATTAAAATTTAGCCTTGCCAATGTCTACATCACCTCACCACAGACTTGCAAAGAATGATCAGCTGTGTGGACTTCTAAAGCATCTTCCCAGATGACTCTCACCTTAACTAAACAGATGTTAGTTACTTGAATACTTTGTTTCATGGAAGAATCTCTCTTGCCTCATTTATTAATCCATCCCTTTAGTGAAGTGTAAATGTCTTGTTTTAGTAATTTGATACAACTGGACCCCATTCCATCGCTGCTGCTTTCGGCATCAATTAGTCTCCAAGGTCACCAAGCGCCCCAGGATGACTGTAGGATGAACTTTTACAATATAGACACGTTCTAGACAAATGACTTTTACTTAATCTCACATCCAAAAAGTTAATCTTATTACAGTTTTATTATAATGTAAAAAAAAGCTTTGTAGGCCTAAAGCTCCTGTTGTGACCTGAGCATATAGCCTTACTCTTTCATGACCCTGCCTTGCTTGTCTTGAACCTAGAATAATGTATAAATGTGTGTGGGCATTTTAGATATCAACCACTCTAAATAGTTGATATTTGTTAAAAGAAGCGTATCCCATTATGCTAAAAACAATAGGTGGGGTTAAATTGCTAACATCTGTTTGTGATTTTGTGCATGCTATTGTAGGTTAATAGGGGCTATAAGGGACATAATCCTCTGATAAGACAGTTCCACTTTTCCTTTCCCATTTCATGCTGCATATAATGTTCCAATAGAACAAAGAAAGGGGAGCTGGAGAGATGGCTCAGCGGTTAAGAACACTGGTTCTTTTTGCAGAAGACCCAGGTTTGAATCCCAGCACCCACATGGCATCTAACAACTGTCCATAACTCCAGTCCCAGGGGATCCGACAGCCTCTTCTGACTTCCGCGGGCATTGCACAACATGGGTGCACTTAACTACCTACAGGCAATACAGGAATACACATAAAATAAAAATAATAAATAATTTTTTTAAAAAAACAGAAAAGTCCTTGTTTGGGAACACAGTTTCAAGAGTAATCTGACAGAATCTGCTCAGAGAAGTTTGGGTCTCTCTGCTAAAATAGATGCTGAGAGTCAGGCTATCTTTATTCAGGAAGAGCTGTACTGTGGCATCACAAAGTAAATGCCACACCCGACTCCACACACAAGTGCCCTAAAATAGCCTCTACTGGGAGATAAATATTAATATTTGCATATGTATTAATACATATTTTTCTATGTGTACGTATTTATAATCTACACTGTATATACATTGGATTTTCATAAGTCAATTAGGAGAATTAGCCTACTCTTATTTTTCAGTTAACAGACTGTGCTTTCTCGAGTAGTGAAAGCACCTACTGCAAGGAACTTAACCTCTGGAAAACTCTAAGATGCAAGGCTTGTTTGCCATTATAAAACAGACAGTGGAAACACATCTATTTAATAATGACTACAAAAATGATCCAAGCCCTGAAGCAGTGTACCCTGCCCAAAGCGGATTCAGATTTACTGACCTTCACTCTGGATTCTGCCAGAAACAATCTCCTTGCTAGGTCCCTCCTGTGAAAAGAATTTGGAAAGAGGAGTTGTTAGATAGATACAGAATTTCAGTTTGACAAGATGAAGAAACTTCTGGACATGGGTCACATACCAACATGAAAATACTTAAAGATGGAGATCTCTAAAGTATAAAAGTGGCTTATTCCATAAATCTTTCATTTCTTTCTATTGGACTACAAATAATTAATTAAATCTTGCATACAAGGGTTGGGGATATAGCATAGTGGTACAGATATTTCTTTCCAGGTATCATCACCCACCTGAGTTCAATCCCCATTTTAGAGAGACAAAGAGTGGTGGAGAAGGAGAAAAAGCAGAGCAAGAAGGAGAGAAGGGGAGAGAGAGGACAAGGAACAGAGAGACCTTGGAAGAGATACCAAACAGAAAAGAAAAAGGAAAGAAAGGAGGGATGATGGAAGGAATGGGTGGAACCAAGCAGTTTCTAGGCTCAAATTATATCAACACTGCAAGAAAATATTGAGGCTGACCTCACAAATCATACCTCCCACACCCAGCACCAAGGAAAGCAAAGGTCCCCAGTCCTTCAGGCTCAAAAGGGGACAAGGAGACAGGATCATGGAGAAGGCGCCTCAAAATGACCCCATGGAGGACAGAAGGCAGGACGGATCTGAAGCAAACTACATACCTTGTGATCGAATTAGGGTACTGAGCTTTTTCAAAAACTCTTTCCAGTTCCTTCACCTGTCAGGCTGCCAGACCAAACTGGATCCGTGGCCGTTTGCGCCTGGGCTGTGGAACACTGACAGTCTCATGAGCCTCCAGCTCTGGCTCTTCCTTGAAGTCACCACCAATGCAGCTGCAGTTGGGGATTTGGTTCACATCATCCTTGAGACTTGGGATGCCCTGGTACATCAGAGTATCTGAGACACCTGGATCACTTTTGCCAAAGTAGTCACTCTCAGCTTCTGACGCCTCTTTGTCCACTTCAAGTATCACCTCCACCTCACTCACTGCCAGGCTATAGAAAATGGCGCCATAGGCAAATTGTTTGTGTGCCATGGCTGCAGAGCGAGCGTCGCCTGCACAGGGTTGAAACTGAACTGCAGACTGCTCATTCAGCACCTTTAAAATCTACCCGCTTTCCTTCCTACGATGCCTATTGGCTCTCTACTTTGACATACGTGATGGGGCGGGGCCAAGAAACGCCTTCAGCGGTGCCTCTAGGGAGCATGCGGATAATACACCTAACTTGGATCCCATCTGAGCCCACCCAACGCTAAAAAGGAATCTGAAGAAGGGCCTGGAATGGGAATTGAGAGCTGTTTGTGGGGTGGGAGAGTCCCGGAGAGGTCAAGAAGTCACACTGAGCACTTGATCCCTAGGTAAACCTTTGGGAAGTTTTCAGAGTGCCAACCTCCATATTTCACTGTCTGCATGTTGCAGCAGTTGGAACGTAAGTGGATATGGTCAGCTCAGTAAGTCCTTGCTCCGAGGTTCTAAAGGAACATCAGAAACACTGTCTATCCACTGTCCTCCACTGGCAGCAGCAGCATCTTGGATTCACGTTTGTAAAGCATTCTCCAGGACAAGACACCACAAGAAACCTGATGCCACCCTTGAAAAAGTTAAAATATTCCAGATTTTTAGTAGCGAATCTGTGTCTGATTCCTTGTCAGTGCTTGTCACATCTGAAAGTGCTGACACTGCGTGGAGTCCTACCCATTTTTTGTTTAAGCACATCACTCAAAATTGAGAGCGCTTTAGCATAATGCCTAGGCCAGAGTATGCACTATACACGTTAAGGAAATAAACGCGAAAGGAGAACTTTGAGTCCAGTTAATTTAAAAGAATACTGCTCTCAAAGAACGGTTTTTAGTCTGCTGGGGGCGGAAAGGCTGGGAATTTCCCCAAGCTCTTATTAAGAAAAGGCAGTCACACCAGGCCTAGTGGAGCAACACCTTTAATCCCAGCACTCTAGGAGGCCACACTCTCGGAGGCCAAGGCAGGCAGATCTTAGCCAGCCTGGTCTACATATCGAGTTCCAGGTCAGCTGGGGCTACAAGGAATCCGATGCAATCTTTTTCTTTCTTTTTCTCTTCCTTCCTTTCTTTTTTTTTGTTACTTTCTTTTTTCTCCTTTTCAATCTTCAAATCATAGAGCTATGGAATAGCAGGACAGACAGTAAGACTCCTAAGAACGTTCTCTCAGGGGTGAAGTGTTTCATCTTACAGATAAGAACATCAGTGCACAGAAATATAAAGGCCTTGTCAAAAACACACAGCGTTAATAGATGACTAGATAGATTTTTTTAATGTTTTTGAGACAGGACCTCCCTGTAGCCCCAGCTGGCCCAGAACACCTGCCTCCACCTCACAGAGATCTCCCTACCTCTGCTTTCCAGAGTGCTGCTGTACCATGCCCAACATACCTAACTTAGATCAGGATTTTCTTTAATGTATTAAATCTAAGTCAGGCATGGTGGCCCACACCTTTAATCCCAGTGCTGTAGAGGCGGGCAAATCTCTGTGAGTTCGAGTCCAGTTTCTTCTACTTAGTGAGGCCTTGTCTCAAAGAAGGGAAAATTATTATATTTCTTTATTTTGGGTGTGTGTGTGTGTGTGTGTGTGTGTGTGTGTTTGTGTGTGAATGTGAGCATGCATGTGCCAGATCACCTGTGCGGAAATCAGAGGATAACTTGTGGAATTCATTTCTCTCCTTCTACCAGATGTGTCTTGTGGCTAGAACTCAGGTCATCAGGCTTGATGGCAAAAGCCTTTACCTCCTGAGCTACATTACCACCTCAGGATTCTTTTCAAAAAAGAATTATTTATATTTATATTTATTCTTATTTACTGATGGATTGATTCACGGATTTTACCTGTGGAGACCAGAAGGAGGTGTTGGATCCCCTGGAACAGGAATTACAGGCTACTGTGAGCTGCCCGATATGGGTGTTGGGAACTGAACTCCCATCGTCTGCAAAAAGACATGTTCTTAATCACTGAGCCATCTCTTCAGCCTGAAAGATTTTTTTTAAGGGCTGACCTTTTTCTGGAGGAGAGCATGGATCTTACAGGGAACATGCTTGTTCTGAAATGACTTTAGGGGAAAGATCTTGAAGAGCCTGACTTCTTCCTTGGGAGCAGGCAGGCTAAGAACATACTCAGGGTCTGGAATACATGCCGGATTCAATAAACTGTCCAACTTACTGTCCTTACTTTAAAGTGATAAACAATAAATTGTCCCCAATTCCCAATTCCCTAGCTAATTTGCCTGTAGGATGCATGAAGGGTTGAATGAGTGCCATACCCGGGAGGCCATGACTAGGGTGATCATTATGTGTTAACACTCAACTCCAAATATATTTTAAAAATTCATTCAATAACTAGTGGTAATGTGTGATCAAAGCTAGTTGTCTAAATAACTAGTGAAACCAGAGACAAGAGTAACTTGTATTAAAAATGAAAACATGCCTTAATATTTGGAGCAATAAACTGACATGCTTTTCTATGGAATATTCTCAGTGAAAGAGATTTTACAGTGCTTCTGTCTTGCTGCTTTTATTGTACACTCAGTAAACCACCGTTAATGTGGAATTAAAGTGTAGATCCCTTAAATGAAAGGAAGATACAACACGAGATAATCTGGGGGGGGTGGATTTTAGTTGGAGACTGTGTAATTACCAGCTCTAAATACCAGCTGCTCATCTTTCAAAAAGCAAATACACAAACCCAAACAAGCTTAATGAATAATTAAATTCTTCTCAGTTCATTAGGGTCAGTAAAGTGTTCTTAGTTTTTACAACCATCATTTTAAAATAAAAGCCCTGGGCTCACTGGTAGAGTGTTTATTGAGCAAGTGTAAGGCTCTGAGGTTGATCCCCAGCACTCCCCACAACACACACAAAATCAAAGTACCAATTTAGCACATAGTAAAAGTGTAGTACAAATACTCAGACTTCAGATTTGACTGTGATAGTGAGAGACCTGAGTGACCCCACCTTGGATAAAACCCCCATAGGACTGACCCAGCCCTGGGCCCTGTTCCAAGAAAAACCACAATACTTGGAACGGATAGAGAACAACTCCCCCGCCAACAGTCAATTAGCCAGGGTCAGGAAAGTACTAAAAGTCCAGATATCTTTTCAGATTTCCTGAAGCCAGCAGTTTATGGTTTGTCACTGAGCTGCAACCAATCAGATGCTTGCCAGGCTGGAGACACCCTACTCCCCTACTTGCTGAACTTGCTGAAATAAACCTATAAAAACCCCTGTCTCCCAAAGCAAGGGGTCTCACATCTGAGATCTGCTGAGTCGGTGACAGAGTGGACCCAAGCTTAAGCTTGCAACAATAAAAGAACACTTGTGTGTTTGCATCGGTCAGCTCCTTGGTGGTCTTTGGGGTCTCGCGAACTGGGCACAACAATAGAACATAAAAATGAAGAAAATTTTCCATTCAATAATTTAAAACAATATTATTTAAGTCAAACTAAGTAGAGAATATATAAAGTTCTGAATATAAAGAAACGTTAAAATTTTAACATTTTACAGTCATTCCATTCTATGGCGGGAGACAGACTGGATTTATTTTGCTTCCCGTAATTATTTCACAGCATTTCTCCATGTCAAAATGAATTTTCACAAATGAAGTGGATACCACAATTTCTGGCTTTTCTGTGTGTACAGTGAAATCAGTCTGCTGTTTATTTTCTTGGTGCTGTCTTTCTGCTTCTTCAGACAACCCATTTGCTTCTTCCCATAGCAAAACATCTTCTTTAGGCCTTAGGCTTCATCTTCATCTGTGCAGTACATACCCATGGTTTCACCACTAATAGGGTGGGTGACTCTCCTTAGGACTTTCTTCTTTTTTCCTATGACTCCGAGTTCTACATTTCCAAGGCTCTTTCAAAACCACTGTGCCCCAAAAGTCCCTGAATACCTGAATACTTCAGTCATAACACCTCTGTATGCTTCAATAACCACCAGAAGCAATGTCCAAAGTAATAGTTGCAACTAGTGACACCTCTGTGACCCCACACTGCTTGGCCCTTACCTGGCCCTGTGTCCCATGCCAAGCCATCCCACTTCCCCTCTCCATGGTCAATAAACATGCTTGGCCCTTACCTGGCCCTGTGTCCCATGCCAAGCCACCCCACTTCCCCTCTCCATGGTCAATAAACATGCCCTGCCCCACACCAGCTTGCCATGTCAGGAAATTTTGCAGACCCCTAAAAACTATGTTCACCAGGCCAGGCCACATGCAGCTTTACCCTTGCTCCACCACATCTCACCACTTCTTGCCCAGACACTCCTTGCCACCCCACCCACACCCCACTGGTCTCAGCAACTGATGGGAGGGTACAAGGCCTAAGCCAATTGAAATGCAGAGCACCTCTGGCCACCAAGGCCAAGCAACCTCTTCTGTACCATCAAGCTTGCTCTTTTCTGCCCCCTATCACCTTGGCACCTTAGGTGCACTTCCAGACAGCCCAAAGAGAGATGTGACTTCTGGCCAGCACTGGATGGAGCAAGGTGGGGCTGAGCCTTCACTCACACAAAGTCACCATCATTTGAAAGCGGTTTTTTAACAGAGTTGTATAAACATGATTCAGGAGTCCTTGTACATTCAGTATAATGGATGCAGGGCCTAAAACCCAAGACAACTTTGGGGAATGTTTGTGAAAGGAAAACTGTTTGGATAATGTTTGGATAGTGTTTGTGAAAGGGAAAAATAGGACAAATCAATCACAGTTTGTTATTGAGCAATGATATACATTTTATTAGAAGTAATTTTCAATGTTGCCTATATGAACATCCCAAACAGCATCTAAGAACCTCTTTGACGGGGGAGGAACATTGAGGACCATCTGATTTGATGGTCTATGAAATAAAAATAAAATTGCATTATTCCTGAGCAAGAGAGCAGGCCAATTTGTAGAGAGAGGCAGTTAGAAGCAGGAGAATGGTGTGGGAGAAAGCTGGAAACTGAGCCAAGTCCACAGCAAGAGCAATGCCAGGAACACCCCAGCTTCTGGAGAGTCCTCCAATCAAATGCATCACAGTGGAACACAGAATGCATGTAGCACAGTTGCCTCCAGAGACCAAACAATGGGAGATTTGTTGGATGTGCTAAGCCAAGGGCCACATGTGCACTCTGAAGTTTCAGTCATCACACTGAATCCATATCCTAGCACTTTCTCAACAGGTTCCTCGGCTTCTTTCCTGGTGCATCAGATACCTCAACTGCCTGGCAAACCCACCCCTCAGACATGACTTTGAGATATTTCAGTGGCTAAAGGAACTTGCTGTCATGCCTGATGATCTGAGCCTTATCCCAGGCACCTGAATGATGTATGGAGAAAATTGAATCTCACAAGATGTCCTATGACTTCCATACCTACTCTTGATCTGGTTTAATAGTCTATGGTGTAAAAATAAATTTACATTATTTTTGAACAAGAGAGCAGACCAGTTAGTACAGAGAGGCAATTAGATGCAGAAGAATGATTTAGGAGAAAGGAGGAAACTGAGCCAAGTCCACAGCAGAAGCCAGGCCAAGAATACCGCAGCTCCTGGAGGGAACCTCAAACCAGAAGCATCATAGTGGAACATTCACACATACACAAATTTTTAAATCTTTAAAACATTCACATATTTTTAAATCTTTAAAAATAAAAGAAACAGGGGCTGGAGCTTATTTTAAAAATAAAAGAAATAGGGGATGACTCAGTGGCTAGCACTGACTGCTCTTCCAGAGGACCTGGGTTTGACACCCATCACTCTCATGGCAGCTACCAACCATCCATAACTCCAGTTCCAGGGGATCCAACACCTTCTTCTGAGCTCTACAGGCATTGCACAACATGGATGTACCTACCTACATGCACCCACTATACTCATACACATAAAATAAAATAAAATATTTTAAAATAATATAATACCTGAGGTAGTTCACTTACGAAGAGATAAAATTTATGGTGGAGATTCCAGTGCAAGATTGAGAAAAAGTATTGCTTGGGGCCTCTGATAGGGATCATGGCAGGAAACAGGCAGTGGATCCAACTGCTCACCCTGTGGACAGGAAGTAAAGTAGGAAGGAAGAGGACAGGGCTGGGGTCCCATAGTCCTTTTCAAGGCACCCAAACAAAACAACACATCCAATTTTCTGGTCCCTGTATCCAGTCAAATATATAAGGATGAATACAATTAATATGTAAGTTCTATATTTTGTGTATATATATTTAGTAGTATATGAGTGTTTCACTAAATTTTTCCCTTTTTGCTTAGAGACCCGCCACCCCCCCTCCCACTCAGGGTCTCCCTGTCCTGACTCAGATTGACAAACTGAAATAAGGCATCCTATATGGATTTTGCATAGTTTATAGGACATTTGGGAGGGGGTGACTTACAAAAGCATGGATTTTTATAAGCTTTTCCTTTTCCATATTTGAAATGTACATGCCATCCATCTCCTGTTCCCAGTCTTCTCTCGCTCAGCATTAGCCCATGTTCAATATGGCAGCAGCTCCTCCCCTTTTTCCCAGTGTGCTGCTCCTCGTCTTCTCACCAGTCTGAGTGCCTTGTCTCTCCCTGTTGAGGATCGTACCCAGGCTTTCACCACACTCTATTCAAATAATGGCAACTATCCCATTCACAGCTGTGCACACCCAAACATATGTCCAGTGGCTTCCCAACAGTCACACAAAATGGCAAGAGAGAAGCCTTGTAGTTTTCCTAGCCTATGCTCAATATGGTGGTGGCTCCTCCCCTTTTTCCCAGTGTGCTGCTTGTCACCTTCTCACCAGTCTGAGTGCCTTGTCTCTCCCTGCTGAGGATCACCCCCAGGCTTTCACCACTCTCTATTCCAAAAATGGCGACTATCCCATTCACAGCTGTTCACACCCAAACATAAGTCTGGTGGCTTCCCAACAGCCAAACAAAATGGAAAGAGAGAGGCCTCGTAGTTTTCCTGGCTTATTGTCTCCATAGCCCCATCCCTTAATGGGTTTGACTCCTTCCACGGAGCATGGGAAGGAGGTGGGACCATTGATTGTCAGAGGAACTTCAGGGTCACACTCCACCCCTTCCTCTGGCTCTTACAAAATTTCTGCCACCTTTTCCACAAGGGTACCTCAGCCTTGGAGGCAGTGGCAGATGCAGGGTGAGATAGGGACCTCTTGGGCCTCCCCATCATTCATCTTCAAGATGTGGCTGTTGATCTATCTCAGTGGTGTTTCCCCTAGTATAAAGACAAATGGAAGGAATTAGACACATCTAAACAAACACAGATGTAAATACAAATGCCTAGAAGATATCCCAGTAGGTATACCATATTCATTAAACAGTATACTTGTAACGGCTTCCCTGCTGGATCCTGTAGCCTTCTCTGACACAGAGACCCAAACCAAATAAAAAATGCCCTAAATGTCAAAAAGATTTCCATTGGTCTAGACATTGCCATTCTAATTTCAACAAAAATAGAAAAACTTTAAACAAGAGATGGGGCAGCCCTCAGCCCCCAAAACAAGAGGGTCAGCAGCCTCAGTGATAGTAACCTCCCCCCAGGCATTGTCAACACACCCTGTAACATCTGACCTTAAGCCTAAAATGACCCTAATAGTATAGTGAATTGCTATAAGGGGTCTGTTAGATACATGGGCTGATCAAACAATTATCAGACATGAGGACTGGCCATCACACTGGCCCATAAAAAAGGGCCCCCACTCCTGGGGGTAGGAGGGACTATTTCCTCACTCCAGTCTTTCCATTCCCTACTGTGGGAAGACCCAGACGGGTCCATGGAACTTTTAAACAATTTATCACCACAGGCATTAACACCAGCCTCTGGGGAAAAGATGTGCTGGAACAATTATAGGTGTCTCTCACCTCAACCCAGACCAAAAATTCTGATTCTAATTCTAAATAGTCTTATACAGTTAATAATCCTTTTATGCATCACCTCCAATTCTAAAGGCCATTGCTCTTCTGCTTGAGCCCATAAAACTTCAATGGATAACAGATGACCCTATCTAGGTAGATCAGTGGTCTATTTCTAGTAATAAATTGCCTCATTTACAAGGTCTTATACAAGAACAATTAGATAAAGGGCATTTAGAGCTCTCTAATATTCCCTGGAACAATTATATATTTGGAATACAAAAATGAACTCATGGAAAATGGAGATTTTTACAAGACTTAAGAAAAGTTAATGCCACTATAAAAAGATGGGGTCGCTGCAGCCTGTCCTTCCCTCTCCTGCAGCTGTGCCTACAGGACATGCTAGTATAATCATTGATATAAAAGACTGTTTCTTTTCTATTCCTTTACATCCTGATGATAGAGAGCACTTTGCTTTCACTATCCCTGTCAACAATCACTCTGTTCCCATGCAGAAGTATCAATGGAAAGACCTACCACAGGGAATGAAAAATAATCCTACTATATGTCAATTTTATGTGCATAAAGTAATTAGTCCAATACTTAAGGAATTCCCTGCTGTTCTTGTTGTTCATTATATGGATGATATTATCCTTAGTCACCCTTCTATTCAACTTTTAGAAGTTATGCTTACTAAATTAATGACTGTTTTATCAAAATATAGGCTTTATATTTCCTCAGAAAAGATTCAAAAGCATGTGCCTTATACTTATTTGGGATATGTTCTCTTAGATAATCAATTGTACTCTACCACCCCAGTAATAGAGCTGCAGATCCTTGTACTTTAAATCAATTACAACAATTTATGGGACACTTAAATTGGTGTACACCTTCTCTTCATCTTACTACCATGCAAGTAAGTCCTCTCTGCTATCTATTAGAAGGTGACTCAGATCCTAACTCTCTTAGACATTTAAATACAGATGCTAAACAAGCCTTAGCACTGGTAAATAAATACCTTCAGCAAATAAAAGTAAATAGACTTAATCTTCAAAAGGGTATTCAAATTCTTATAATTCCATATATAGAACAACCTTTATCTATTATATTTCAGGAGCCTAATTGCCCATTAGAATTTATTCACCTCCCCCATCATCTTAATAGAAAAATTACCTTATTATTCTTTGATAATTCTTTTAATTTACAGAGCCGGTTTATGGACTTTCCACATTTTTGGTAAAGACCCTGATAAAATAATTTTACCCTTAACCTGGGAAGAAATTGATTATGTAACTTCAATTTCCCCTTCATGGCAACTTGCCTTTGCAGACTATGCTGGAGATATTGGTATTCATTATCCTTCCTGGAAACATTTAAAATTATTGCAAATTAGTGTTTATCTTTCCCACTATTACTTCACAACCTCCTCTCCCAGGGGTAGCTACTCTGTTTACAGATGGAACTAACAGAGTAAAAGCCACCACGATTTTACACCAACTTCAAACAAAGTGAAAGATTTCTCATACTTGGGAAATGCCTGTTCCTGCTTCTGCCCAATATTCAGAACTTTATGCTACTCTCCAGAGCTCCATGCTCTTTCCTCAACCTTTGGATATTTATACAGATTCTGTATATGCTGCCCAGGCACTCTTAAAATTTAAAAAAGCCTTTTTATAACATAAACCAGGAGAACATTTTGGAATGTTATTCTTATCTCTGAGGACTAAAATTCAACAAAGAGAGCACCTATTTTTTTGTGAGTCATAAATGCTCCCATACTGGACTACCTGATCCATTAGCTTCCTTAAATCAACAAACAGGTAACCTAACCAAACAAATAAATATTATGACACCCTTATGGAACAATCAACTCCTTCATTACCCAGCAAAAATATTAAAAGCCTTATATCCTCATCTTACTAACGATCAAGCTCCATTTATAGTAAAACAGTGTCCTCAATGTGCTCTACTTCTTCCTTTAGGTCCCATGTTGAGAGAATCCTTGTGGCCTATGGCCTAATAAGATTTTACAAACTGATGTAACTCATATAACTGAGTTTGGACAACTTAAATATGTTCACTATACAGTAGATACTTATTCCTTGGCTTTAAATGCCATGACTCATATGGGAGAAACAACTAAGGATGTAATTAAACATCTTTTTTTTAAATATATAACTTTAGGACTCCCTCATCAAATAAAAACAGATAATGGGCTTTCTTATACT
>NW_008339433.1:9472723-9501008 GCF_000622305.1 Nannospalax galili | reverse complement strand
TGTGGTTTACTTTTTGGGTATGAAGAGCTGGTTCGTCTAAGCTTCTGGTTCTCTCTTTTGATTTTATCTTGTCGAGGCCGGATTGATTTTGTCTTCAGGAGTTCCGAGGTGGCCCAATTCCAATGTGGGTCATAAGTTTTCAGACTTTCTCCTTAGGTCTGGAATTTTCTAAGAATGATTTTGGCCTCAAGAACTTGGGTGTTGGACTGACCTTAGATCCTCTCTGTGGGCGTGCCACACAGGGATGCAAAGTCAGATGGTTGGGAAGAAGCCCCAAGATTTCTCAGGAAGTGGATTGAGTAGCTGTGTTGTACTGTATGCAAAGGATCAGGGAGAGGAAAAGTAAGCCTCGGAGCCCCAGAAAGAGGCTGTCAGCCCCAGAAAGAGTCTGGCAGGTGTTGCAGGCCCAGGGAAGCAGAGAGAGGTGAGGGTGGGGCCAGGACCAGAAGTGGTGCTCCTGGGGCCCAAGAAAGGGACTGAGTTGGTCTGGGTTTGAAGGATCAGGAAGCAGTATTGGTTCCCCAGGTGTCTGGGGCCCCAAGACTAGGAATGGCATGGCGTAGAACGGCGGGGGGGTGGAAGGGTGAATGTGGCTTAGGGAGTCCTGGCGCTGAGGGCTGCGCTATAGACTTACCCCAAGAGGCCTGGGGATAGTAGTGTAATTAAACATCTTATTCAAACATTTTCAATTTAGGACTACCTCATCAAATAAAAACAGATAATGAGCCTTCCTATACTAGTAAAATTTTTCAACAATTTTGCCAAAGTCGGGGTATTTCACATACCATTGGCATTCCTTACAATCTCACAGGACAAGAAATAATAGAGAGACAATGCAAATATCTCAAAGATCAAATAAATAAAGTAAAAACGGGGAAATCACCTATACCTTGGGTAACAGTACAGAATCCTCACTTCTTTTTACACAGATCTCTACTAACTTAATTTTTTTACGCTAAATGATCAAGGAATTTCTCCAATGGCCAAGCATCGGAAGGCACTGACTGTCCCACAGCCTTTGCCACAGGTGCTTTGGAAGGAACCTGAGTCAGGACACTAGAGTAAAACTCAAGCTCCTCTACTAACAATGGGACAAGGATATGCTTGTGTCTTTCCAGAAAATGAAAATGAATCCTTTCCCCATGGGCACCCCATGAGCCTACCACAGAAAAGATGGCATCATTGACCCTGGGAAAGCAGAAAATGAGACCCCAGCAGAAGAAGACGCAGCCTACTGTGACCTGGGGAAATGATTGAGAACCTGATGAACGAAGGCCAAGCGTTGGGACGGCACAAAGGCCAAGATATATCTAAACTTGCTTGAATAACTAGTAAAATAACAAATGTAACTGCAAGAATATAAGGGGAAATTAATTAGGAATTGGGAGAACTAAGAACAGCTGTGTTACAAAATAGAGCGACTATAGATTACTTACTGTTCTAAAAATTTGCAAGGAATTTGAGCAATTTCCAGGAATGTGTTGTTTTAATTTGTCTGATTTTTCACACTATAGATCAACAGATTAATGATTTACAAAAGGAAATCAGTAAGATATCTGAATTCTCTATAACTTGGCCAAAGTGCCTCCAATGGCTTACTCCCTTCTTGGGCCCAATATTTATTGGCATACTTCTTCTTGTGAAAGCACCAATAGTGATGCACTGTATTATAATTTCAATTAATAATGCTGTGGCCTCTATGACCACTTCTTATTTTTTTTTTAAAAAAAAAAAGGAGGAGGTGTAGGAAACCAGGATGGCATGGCCTAGGGTAAGATGAGCCTAAAACCTTTTAAGTCAAGGCTACATTCTCTGCTAAAGGGAAGGACACTGAAAACAGCAGCTGATATCCCTGTCTTGCAGAACACTGCAGGGCTATCAAGAGAAAAGCATCCAGGTCAAAAGTTTAGGCTTCTTGCTCTGTGGGAAAGCATCTTGGTCCACAGCCCTTAGCTCATCTCCCTGTCCTGAATGAATAACTCAGCTATCATTAGCTAAGAGATTAGGCCAGGTTAAAGGCTTACTCCTGAGCTAAAAGCTAAAAGTTTACTATGTTTTTAGCCCTGAGAAAGATAACATTGTGGCCAATAAATTACCCGATAGGCATTGGTAACCTTAAGTAAAAGTTTAAACATCCTGCTGGTGCCAACTAAAAGGCTATATGTCCTGTTTCTTTGTGCCCTAAATCTTTGTATGTAACTGCCAAACCTCACATGACTGCTAGTTTCTTGCAATGTATAAAAACCCTCCGAATTTTGTAATAAATGGCTTGTTGTGAAGAAAAGTACAAGTCCCAGAGTCATTACTCTGTCACCAATCCAGTCTCTCTGTCCCTGAAGCAAGGTTCCCCACTGAACAAAGAAAACCTGAGTCTTGATACTGGCTCAAGTCACCTGGCCCTGCATTAGGCTAAGGAGGCAGAGGGTCTCTTTTGTCCCTGCTGCACCTGTTGGTTCCCTGAGCCAGGCAGGCCCTGGGTCTGCCTCCTGGCTCTAACCATATCTGCCACCTCTCCATCAACCATACCTGGCTGCTGGGGGGAGGCCCTGGTGGGAAAAACTGCCTCCACCCCTAGCATAGCCTTTCTCAGGATAGAAATGTATCTTATTTAATCTTTGGGGATCCTTAACAAACTACAGTTTTTATCTTCTGAATGCCTTTTGTGAACTGTTCTTCAGGTTTTAAAGCCTTCCAGAAACTCCTTAGTAATGAATTTGGTTTTCTACCAGTTTTTTTCTTTGGGAATTTGAGCTCAACATAAATCTTGCCACATTTTTTCAAGTAACCAAAACAGACCATTTTTTCTATCTGCTCTTTTTTATATCTCTTGTAGGTTGCTCTATTATTCTAAAGACATGTTTTACATGCTGGTTTGAGTCACTTAGATCTGCCAAAGCCTCCCTCACTTTATAAAGACTGTATCCCAATAAAGGACTTAGCGAAACTATTAAACTTTATACCATTCTCAAGGTTCCAGTTTAATTAAGCTTTCCT
Source organism: Nannospalax galili (assembly GCF_000622305.1). Lineage (NCBI taxonomy): Eukaryota > Metazoa > Chordata > Mammalia > Rodentia > Spalacidae > Nannospalax > Nannospalax galili. Next base: position 9,498,014 of record NW_008339433.1, on the reverse strand, counting down.
TTATATCTCTGGTGAACACGGCCTTATCTGGCCCAGGAAACTGGGCTTTATATGTTGCTTTTCTCATGCCTAGTTCGTCAGTAATGCTTGTCCCTCTTTTGTAGTCCTCCAACCCCTGCTACTCATGGGAGTCTCCATTGCTGATGACCATGTATCTTTAATACCTTGCACTAGCCATTCCATTAAGGACTGCTCCCTCCTGTACTGGCTTGGATTGAACAGCCTATGTCTCAAGGATGGATGGGTAGCTATATAACTCAACTGTCAAGCTTCTAAAGGACTTAAACTGACAGTATTTTCTCCCATGTCCCTTACCCTCAAGAGCCACACAGTGATGGGCTCCTTGATTGTTTGTTTGAAAGTTTTTCCTAGTTTCAACAGCTCCATTGTGGAGTATGTTTGCTTAGCTATAGTACTGTTAACTCTTTCCATTATGCATCAAATGTTGTTGACTCTGAGGGGCAGATTTAACTACTAATATTTTTAGGTTCTTTTCTCATTACTATCTGTCTTTTTCCCTGGGTTCTTTGACTCCTGGTCCCCTCACCTTACACAAGTTAAAATCTACCATTTTTTTCCTCTCTCTTGAGCACTGAGGCTGAGACTGAGTTTGTCAGTAATTCCTTACCCTTTTCAGCCTCGACCGTGGCTGCCTTTGTTTCAGACAAATCTTTTTTTTTTTAAGCAAAGTGGCCATGCCCCCTCTCTGGGTTTCCCCTCTTGTGTCCAAGGCCTGTAAAATTTTTTCTAGGCTCTCTATGACCTTTAAAGAATCTTCATATACAATCAACTGAGCTATTTTCCCACATTTACAGGACAGCCGTGGCCCAGGGATTTTCCCCTTTGAGTTTGTTCCAGTCTGTGTGGCCCGTATCTTTTTAGTTACATATTTTATGATCCATTCTATGACCCATGTGGCTATCCCTAAACCCCTTGCTTTTCCAGAACTTCTGTGGTTTGCTGTTTCCAGCATCATCCTGATGACTTCACCAATTATTTCACTAAATTTTTCCTTTTTTTCTGGAAGACCCACCCCTCCCCCTACTCAGAGTCTCCCAGTCCTGACTCAGATTGACAAACCAAAATAAGACATCCTATTTGGATTTTGCATGGTTTATGACATTTGGGAGGTGGTGACTTACAAAAGCACAGATTCTTATAGGCCGTTCCTTTTCTATATTTGAAATGCACATGCCGTTTTTCTCCCACCCCCCTCACCCTCGTCTTCTCTTGCTCAGTGTTTTCCCATGCTCAATAAGGCAATGGCACTACCCATTTTTTCCAGTGTGCTCTGAATTGCCTTCTCACCTGAGTGCCTTATCTAGCACCACCAAGGAACCCCAGAGGGTGCCTTTTACCCTCTCTCTATTCCAAAAGTGGTGACTACCCCATTCACAGCTGTGTTTGAAGGTCCGCACCCAAATAAAAGTGCTGTGGCTTCCCAACAGCCACACAAAATGGTGAGAGAGAGAGGCCTCCTGGTTTTCCTGACTTATATCTCCATAGTCCCATCTCTTAATGGGCTTGACTCCTTCCTAAGAGCATGGGAAGGAGTTGGGACTATGGCTTATCCAAGGAATTTCCAGGTCAAAGTGAGCTATACAAATGTGTGTGCAGAGACATGCATATATATCAAGTACGGAGCATGTGACATGACAATCTATGAGCTGGGTATAAAATCACTACACATATCACAGAATTCATGATGGCAGCCACCAACAGTGGGCGTGTCTTCCTGCCAGCCTGCCTAGTCATAGTGCAAGCCTTCTGAAATGACAACTTCTGTGTCTCCAGACCAAGTCCTATCAGTAGGGTATAAGCCATGGAGAGTAAAGAAAAGAGGCCTGGATAGGAGACACACAACCAGCTCTTCTCCAGACTCACATGGAAACATTTATCAATGAAAGATGTGAAGTTCAGATTTGCATTCCAGTAATCCATAGAGGGATTCCACTGTGTGCTGGAGAGTTGGTTAGGCATCTCAATCACAGAACCTGGGTAAGGGGTATGTGGAATTCACATTATGATTCTCCATGTGTTGATATATCTGATATACTCACATCATTTAAAAAGTATAATGATTGGAGCAGGTGGCGGAGCAGTGTGGCTCTCAACTTGAGTGCCAAATGGCCTGGGCAGTCACAGATGTTTGAACAAGCTGGGGAAGCCAAACTGACGGGCAGACAGCCTAGCCATAAGCCGGGAGCTGAGCAAGACGATGCAAAGCCCAGAGTGAGGGCATCAGGCTCCTCAGTTGGTGAGCTGAATGAAGCACTGGATGCTCTGAGCCCAGAGCCATGCTCATTCCCTGCAAGATGGACGGTTTCACCTGTAGCTTCAATTATAGCATTTCTGCTGCGAGTACTTCTGATGTTCAAGGCTGCCTCTCAGCACTTGAGTCCCAGGTTCAACAACAAGAAGATGAAATCATCGTACTGAAGGCAGCCTTGGCTGATGTATTGAGGCCTCTTGCAATCTCTGAAGATCATGTGGCCTCAGTGAAAAATATCTGTCCCAAATAAAGGCCAACCAAGCCTTTGAGAAGCTATTTCTACGCCTGTATAACCAACGGAAGTGGTATAAATAGAAAACCAAGTCACACCAGCTCTGTCTCAATTGCAAGAAAAGAAACTCTTTCATCTGCTGCTAAAAGCATAAAACATCCACAAACAGCTGAGAAGTCACATAATTCATGGGAAAATTCAGAAGATAGTCCTAAAAATTATTAAAAACTGTTTCAACATCAAAATTAATATCAAAAGTTACAAAAATACAAACATAAAGATGTCATCATCAATCAAGCAAAAATGTCAAGCCATTGAAAAAAGCAGCCAAGAAGGAGAATATATTAAAATGTTTATGCGAGGTCAGTTGATTATTATGTTCATCCCTTTGGATATTGACAACTACTGTGATATCAGAACTGAATTGCCTCCTGAGAAACTCAAACTGGAATGGGCATATGGTTATCGAGGGAGGGACTGTCAAGCTAATGTTTACCTTCTTTCTATGGGGGAAATAGTTTATTTCATTGTATCAGTAATAGTGCTGTTTAATTATGAGGAGACTACCTGGGTCATATAGATTATGTGAAATGCCTTGCTATACATCCTGACAAAATTAGGATCACAACTGGACAGATAGTTGGAGTAGATAAAAATGGAAGGCCTTTGCAGCATCATGCCCGAGTGTGGGAGTCAGTTAGTCTCTCCATGCTGCAAATTATTGGACTTGGAACTTTTGAGCATGGAGTAGGATGCCTGGATTTTTCAAAAGCAAATTCCGGTGTTCATTTATGTGCTGTTGACGACTACAGTGAGCATATACTTACTGTTTGGGACTGGCAGAAAAAAATCTAAAGGAGCAGAGATAAAGGCAACAAATGAAGTTGTTTTGGCTGTTGAGTTCCTCCCAACAGATGCAAATACCATAATAACATGTGGCAAATCTCATTTTTTTTCTGGACCTGGAGTGGCAATTCACTAACAAAAAAACAAGGAATTTTGGGAAAATACAAAAAAAAAAAAAAACAAAATTTGTTCAGTGTTTGGCCTTCTTCGGGAATGGCGATGTTCTTACTGGTGACTCAGGTGGAATCATGCTAACCTGGAGCAAAAGTACCATAGAGCCCACACCTGGGAAAGGACCTAAAGTTGTCTATCAGATCGGCAAACAAATCAAAGCTCACGATGGCAGTGTGTTCACACTCAGTCAGATGAGAAATGGGATGTTGTTGACTGGAGGAGGAAAAGACTGGAAAATAATTCTGAATCCTGAAAGAGAAATAAAGGTTCCTGATCAGTATGGCACAAACAGAGCTGTTGCAGAAGGAAAGGCAGATCAATTTTTAGTAGGTACATCACAAAACTTCATTTTACGGGGAACATTTAATCATGGGTTCCAAATAGAAGTACAAGGTCAGACTGGAGAGTTGGCTCAGCAGTTAAGAACACTGACTGTTCTTGCAGAAAACCCAGGATTGAATCCCAGCGCTCACATGGCAGCTAACAACTGCCTGTAACTCCAGTTCCAGGGGATCTGACAGTCTCTTCTATTTTCTGGGGGCATTGCACGACAAAGGTGCACTTACCTACATGCAGGCAATACACACATACACATAAAATAAAAATAATAAATAAAATATTTTGAAAAAAGAACTACAGGTTCATACCGATGAACTTTGGGGTCTTGCTTGAGACCCCTTCAAAGATTTGCTCTTGACATGTGCTCAAGACAGGCAGGTGTGCATGTGGAACTCAGTGGAACACAGGTTGGAATGGACCAGGCTCTTGGATGAACCAGGACACTGTGCAGATTTTCATCCAAGTGGCAACACAGGTTGGAATGGACCAGGCTCTTGGATGAACCAGGACACTGTGCAGATTTTCATCCAAGCGGCACAGTGGTAGCCATAGGAACACACTTGGGCAGGTGATTTGTTCTGAATGCAAAAACAAGAGGTCTAGTTTCTATCCACACTGATGGGAATGAACATCTCTCTGTGATGCGCTACTCAGTAGCTGGTACTCTCCTGGCTGTAGGATCTCATGACAACTTTATTTACCTCTATATGGTTTCAGAAAATGGAAGAAAATACATCAGACATGGAAAGTGCACTGGACATTCCAGCTGTATCACACACTTTGACTGGTCCCCAGATAACAAGCATATAATGTCTAATGCAGGTGACTACAAAATACTATACTGGGACGTCGAAAATGGCTGGAAACTAATCAGGAACAGATCAGATTGTAAGGACATCGATTGGACGACATACACCTGTGTGCTACACTTTCAAGTCTTTGGCATTGGGCCGAAAGGATCTGGTGAAACAGATATCATTGCGCTGGTGCAGTCCCACAATACAAGGGTGATAGTTGTGGCCTATGACTTCTGTAAAGTCCATCTGTTTCAGTACCACTGCTCCAAAGCCAAGGCTCCTAGCCACAAATACAGTGCCCACAGTAGCCATGTTACCAATGTCAGTTTTACTCATAATGACAGTCACCTGATTTCAACTGGTGGGAAAGACATAAGCATCATTCAGTGGAAGTTTATGGAGAAGTTACCTTTGCCTCAGAATGAGGTCATGGCAGAGAGCACACTAACCAAAGCCCCTGCCTCTTCCACTGAAAATGCCAGCCAGTCCAAAGCTCCTCCACTGTTTCCTTCCCAGTCCTTGAAAGAGAGCCAAGAAAGAAAGTAGAATAAACAATTCTCCCACACTTCTGAAGAATAGCCTAGAACAGACTATGGAGCCCACTGAAGACCACAGTAAGGAGCATAGAGAGGGGTCCAGTGAAGACCTGGTGGGATGGTTGACGAAGAGCCTGCCAACGAGTGAGAAGCAGAGGACAGCCAATCTTCCCAAGGACCAGCCCGATGCTCCCCCCACTAAGGCCCAGGCTTCAGGATTCTTTGCTCCTTCTGATAACAGGGTGGGCAGTGATGGGAAATAGAAATCACTGTTGATGAATATCTATTTTCTAGGTCATCTGTTTTCTTCAGTAGTCTTATCTGCCATCTGTGAGATGCAGCAAACCAAAAGGTTATTTGGATTGCATTGAAAATTTAACCAAAGTTAAATTAGCAGGAAAAGAGAGAACCATGAGTGGGTCTCAGAAATCACTGGGTATGGTATAAATACTGGAAACAAGCACTGCAATTGCACCATTGAAAGAAACCCATTATCTGAACGAGTTTTCTTCACGAACAGCCAGAGGTATCACAAACACTGTTTCTCATCTACTGGCTCATATTCCACTTTTTTTCCTGATGCAGAAAAAAACAGGAAGAAATGTGCTTATTGTGATATCATCCCACCCCAAACATCCAGTGGAACTTTTTAAATTAGGAAAACTGCGGTATTGCCAAATACAATGTTGTCCTTTCAGATGATACTGCATTTTCTTATACTACCAGTAGGTGTCCAGATGTGCTTGCTAGTCTACTGTCTAGGTGCTGCCTTTTCTAAGTTACTACAAGGAGTGGTCTTTCGTTTCTTGTGCTCAAATTATTTTATCCTACAGCTAAGCATTGGTTTGTTGAAGAGCTTTTAATGTATACTAACCGTGATTCTAAGAAATGGCAGACTCTCCAAGAAGGCCTTTCCTGGCCTAAACATTCTCTAATATTTGGTATTCAAGTGAGTAGAAAAAAGAAAAGAAAACACACCTTTAAAAGTAACTGTAACAATCACCTGGCTAATCTTAGCTTTCATAATTATTTGTTCCCTCAACAGAATATAAACACAGTAAGTTTAAATTGTTGAATTGGTGCTTGAAATTCGTTGATTTAGTTGTAATTTTCATACAAACTAATTATATTGAGGAATACGGTGTTCAGAAAATTACAAATTCTTTTTTACAGAGTGTGATTAGTACTCACAGTACTTTTTATAAATTGCATACTTTACAGACTTGCTCTATGTGGTCATTTCATTCCTGAGGTAGTTGCTGTGAGCCTTGCAGATCTAATGTGGCTAGCTTCTATTTGGAGCAATGCATGTGTTTAAAGTTGGACTTTTTTTTCAATTATTGTCAAATAACTGCTTTTCTTAAGTACGTTTCCTACTTTATAATAATTACAATTGCATTTCCTATATATTTGTTTATACTTTAATTACAAAGGAACCTTTTTCTTTTCTTTTTTAACTTGATACATTGTTTTCATACTTTTTTGTTGTTGGATCATGCTTAGAAACTTTGGATGTGTTCTGAAGTCTTAAGTATGCAAGTGTTTGCGTGATTGTGCCATTCCAAGTGCATCTGAACTGTCATTCCTTTCTAGAATCTTCTCAGGAGTAATTCATATCAGGTATTTCATCATCATTGGGAAATATGAAAGCTCCAGTGAACTAACTCCCAAGGACACTTATAACACCTGTTTACACCCCTTGTGGAAGGCTGTGAGAGTGTGTAAGGGACAAGTGGAGACTGTGCAACTAGATCAGAAGACATGCACATTGAAGTACTCATGTAGGCCTCTGTGTGTGGGGGTTATGTCCATGTGTATATCTTTCCTTTTGTTTACAACTTTTTTATTATTATTTAAAAAAGAAAAAAGAAAACACCTCAAAGTAGCTCTCTTCCACAGACAAGATAAATTCCAAACCACCTGACTTTTTTTCAATATGTTCTGAACACAGTTGTCAGAGAATATCCATTTCAGGAATCTCTGGCTAGCAGTTTGCAGTGCTGATGACATCAAGTCAGCAGAGGCGAGTCCTTGCGAAAAGAATTCTAGGCAATGAGCAAGCAGTTCTAGAGAAAATGCATTTCCTTTAAGTGCCTGGGAGATACCACTCTCCATGATAAGCAAGGAATTTATTTTTGGGACATTTGTCACCTTTGGGGTTTCCATGTACAAAGAGATTTATAATCATGATACTCTTGGGTGGTAGTTTCCAAAGACACTACTAATACATACTCAGAAAGCCTTCCAGCTTCTAATGCTAGCAACTACTGTTTATGATCAGTCAAATCTGTGATAATGGTTGAAAGTAGGTGGGATATGAAATTGTAGATGTTTTAAAAAAAATTGTGAATTAAAATGAATCCAAGTGTTTCACATGAAAATGAGCCATTTCTACCATGCACTCTGATGTCATGGCAGAAAATTTTGACCATTAAAAGTAAAATAAGTCCCTCACCTCCCTTTGCATCCCTGGATGGCACAGCCACCAGCTTCCTGGGGTCAGCATTTTTCTGGGTAATTTTGGCAGCACTCACCACATCTGGACTCAACCAGCCGCATTCACCCTCCCAGATCCCCCACTCCATCTCTCCTCCTAGCCTGGGCACTGGCCCATTTCTTCTCATGGCACACGAGACCCCTGGACTGACCTCTTGGCCCAGAATCCCCACTGCTTCCTGATCCTTTGCATGCAAACCAACCCAATTCCTCTCTGTAGTCCCCAGAAGCCCTCGGAGCCTCTTACCTCTCTGCATCCCTGGGTGGTACAGCCACCAGCTTTCTGGGGCCAGCATCTTTACTGGAGGGATCCAGACTTTAGGAGAACAGCTGAGAGCATCTTAGCGTCATCTGACTTGGGCCTCGGTGGGAACTGTGAAGCAGCAAGACAAAAGAAATTCAGCCCCTCCAATATAAAAGCAAAAGAGAGATCCTGAAGCCTAGATGAACCAGCTTTTCATGCCCAAAAAGTAAACCACGATGGCACATAAAGTTTACAAAAAGAAGCAGATCTAAACTCAACAAAGGAAGGCTTGGGTCTCACACAAGAATCAGAAACTACAAAAGAAATCTATATGTCAAGTCACAGAGAAAAACTAATAACATGAAAAAATATATATATATCCCCAACAAGTACCAAGAGTCCTCTAGAGGAGTACAGTGAGGACCCCTAGAGATAACACAGGACATAGAACTCAAAAGAACAATTATAAACATGATAAAAGAATTCAGTGAATTTAAAGAACACACAAACAAAGAAATCAAAGAACTGAAGAATACAGGGATAAACTTCTGAATGAATTCAGAAGAGTTAGAAATGTTGAAGAATACTCAGGCTGAAATGAAGAAGGAAGTGAAACACTCAGTAAGCCAATTAGAAATGACAGGAGAAAGTCTCACCAACAGGATGAATGAAATAGAAAACAGAATATCAAGCCTGGAAAATAAAGTGGATGAATTAGACCATTCAAGCAAAGATTATGAAAAATCTAAGAAAACACAAGAGTGGACCATGCAGGAATTGTATGGCAACATAAAAAGACAAAACTTACGAATCATAGGCATACAGGAGGGAGAAGAATCTTAGGACAATGATATGGACCAGATCTTCAACAGGACTGTAGAAGAAAATTTCCCAAAAATAAAGACATGCCCATACAAATACAAGAAGCATACAGAACACCAAATAGGATCAGAAAAGAAACTCTCCATGGCACTTCATAGTAAAAACACTAAAAATGCAGAACAAAGAGAGAATACTGAAAGCTGCAAAAGAAAAACAAGTCACAAGTGAAGGAAACCTCATCAGAATTACAGCTGACTCTTCAGTGCAAACTATGAAAGCCAGAAGAGCCTGAACCAAAGTATTCCCATTGATAAATGACTATAGATGCCAACCCAGATTACTTTACCCAGCCAAAATGCCTACTATAGTCAAAGGAGAAAGAAAAAACTTTCATGACATATAGGCTGAAAGAATTCATGTCCACAAAACAAGCCCTTCAGAAAGTTCTTGAAGCAATAAAAAGAGCTGAAGAAAGTAACAACTATACCTAAGGAGTTACAGAAAGAAATTTAATGAAGGTATAATTATGAAAATGCACAGCTACACCAAGAATGTGAGCAGAAATAAAATGACAGGATTCACCTTTCATTAATAACTTTAAATATCAATGGATTGAACTCCCCAATCAAAAGACGCAGACTAGGTGAATGAATTAAGAAACAAAACCTATTTTTGTTGTCTTCAAGAAGCTCATTTTACTTATAAGTGAGTATGTATCCACATATAACTACAGTAACCAGGATAATGAAAAGGAACCAGGTAGGTAAAGGAAAAGAAAGATTCTGAAAGAGAACAGTATGAACCAGGTGTTAATACGGGAGATATGGATAAAAATGGGGTTATTTTAAGGGAAGGGGGCAGGGAGGGTTATACAAAGAACCTTTGGGATAAAGGGAAAGAAGGAGTTCAAGAGAGGTGGGACCATAGGAGAAGGGTATTATTAAGGGAGAAATGGGAAAAATTGGGGCACTTTAAATGGGGAAACCATGGTAGAAGGTTTACATAATCCGAGAGATTAAATAATGTCCAGCTAGTTTTAAAAGAACCAGAGGGAACCATATCAATCTAACAATCTACTGACAAATTATACATACAAACCAGTTCAAGGAATAACATATGTCTAGGCAAGGTTTATCTGAGAGGCGTTTGGTCTTTGCCCAAGCTCTATCTACATGGTATATGGTAATTAAAAGTGCCAGACTGGTGGAACTAACCTTCCTGGATGTTTAACAGCCATACTTTGAGGCCTATACTAATTTGGTCAGGGGGACATAAAGGACAGGACAGCTTTTGCTCCTTGCCCACCTAGGTGGAATAAGCTCCAGGAGACTAAGAGCATCTCTCAAAATGCCCTCTAAATGTGGTGAGTCACGTGTCCTCTTGATGAAGGAGGCCATGGAGACACCACCAAATGGACTTGGCCCAGTGTCCATTCTTCAAAGAGGAGGGTCAACACAGAGGAACATTTCCTCCATGCTTCCAAGTGTATCCAGCCATGGTCGAGTAGGGCCTTTGACTTCACATAGATGGAACTGGTAAAAGAAAGGACCCTCAGAGGAACAGATCCTCAAACGACCTTAAGAGTAAAAATAAATTGGTTTATCTGGAAAAACTGTATGGACTTCAATGCCCAAAAGGAAAGTATAACCAGAGATTAAAGGGACCAATATAATTCTTTAAGAGTCCATGTGTATAGCTAAAGGCTACATAAAAAGAAACAATGCCAGACAGGAGATACCTTCCTTTGAGTTGTTGGCCAGGGTAGCCCAAGAGATTCCCGGACAGTAACCCAGCACAAAACTTGGAAAATGAACAGCAGACCCCAATCTTATCTAAAGGAATGACAACTAATTGCTGCTAGATGAGGAAGAGCTGGTCTTCCTAAAACGAGGAACTCTAGATAGGCTTAATAGATTCAGCAGATGTACAATCACTGGGAAACGGCTGGGGGCTCTGCCAACACAGTGGAAAATAACAGGGATGACAGAATATATGGGCTCCTGTGTGGGGGGAGACTATGGGAGGGTGCCATTTGGGATATGGGTATATAGATGAATAAGATTGTTTGGAATGGTCTGTATGAAATATAAAAAAATCAACAAATTAAAAAAATGAGTTATACTTGAGGAAGATGCATAAAAATTTGCTTCATGTTAATTAGTAAAGGTGAAAAACAGTACCATTGAAATCTACTTGATAACTTTATATCCATGCTCAGGTGCCAAGAATCTCAGAAAGTAACTGATGGTAACTAGTAATAATCAGATACATAGAGATTAGAGATGCGTGTGCAAACATCTAAGAGTTAGTAGCATTAACAATGAGTTTTTCTGTATGAAACAGTATATTTTACAATGAAATAGAGATCTTTTTTAAAGGTTAAAACCTCATTCAGTTTTATGTCTTATAGGGTTTACACTGAGTTCAATATTGTATAACTGTATTAATTCAACTGTGAACCTAAAAATTTACACCCAATTTTGAAAGAGATGCATCTTTGCTCTGGAAATTGTTATTGAATATGTTAATGCTGTAATGAAATGCTTCTTCTAATCATGTGTCTTTTAAATAAATAATTTAAAAAATAAAATAAAATAAGCTGTTTCCTTTGCAAAAAAAAAAGAGAAAAGAAAAAAGAAACTATAACGATCAACATTGAAATACTGTCATAGCCAGACTATTAACAAAGTAGAGAGTGTGGCAAACTGAAAAAGAATACTTTTCTTTCCTAGAAGACAGCCAAAATGCATGGACTCCTCCATGTTCCTGGCTATGGATATCGGGCCACCATGTACAAATGTTTCCATTTTTTAAGCTTGGCACCATATCAAAATATTTACATGAAGCCTTCAGGTATATAAATGCTGAAAACCCATTGAACCTTCTTTTCTAGAGAAATGTGTCATCCATTGAATTTGTGCCAACAGAACTACTCAGGCAACATGGCTAAATGTGCTAACTCTGCCTGGAAACCCAGTTTAAGCCACACTCATTCTGGGAAACTGGAGGATGTAACTGACACCACCTCAGAAATTAAGGATCCTAAAATGCCTGTGTTCTGTGCTGATCATGTTCACTATAACCCTGGTTCCCATACACGTCAAATGATGTCAAAATATAAGACTAACTTTGTTCATAAGGTTAGATAAGATTCCCATTTCTAGCAGATGACATTCTCTGAGATGATCCCCACACTTTTCAATCATAGAATCACAGAGCTTTGTAATATCAGGACAGCCAGTAAGATTCCTAAGAATGTTCTCACGCAAATATTTTATCTTACATATGTAAAAAAACCAATATCCTGAAATACAAAGGCCTTACTCATAGAGTTATTTGCTGACTAGGTCAGGATGTCTTTTTAATTATTTTATTATGTTTATTTGGGGGGGGTGTGCACGTGCACACATGCTTGGACAAGGACACGTGTGCCACAATGCAAGTATGGAGGTCAGAGGACAACTTCTGAGATTCAGTTTTCTCCAGCCAGCATTTTGGTACCTGTGATAAAACTAAGGTCATCAGGCTTGGCAGCAAGTTCCTTTGCTCACTGAAACATTTCATTGGTCTCCTATATTGATTTTTATATATGACAGGTAGGATACAGACAAGGCTTCATAGGGTCATGCCTTATGAAAAAATCTCCTTGCAACATTTAGAATAACTGTGAATATTCAGCTTACTGGGCATTGGACTTTATGTAGAGCACAGAGACTCATAACTCATAACAGACCCTCCTCTCTGAATGCCTGATCCCAAGATATTCTTCCAGATTCCTTCTAATCAGTCTGCCAGGAGGAAGGGTAGTACATTGCTTATGGGGGTAGATAAGTGAAGCATTATTCTTCTAAAGTTATATTACATCCTTTTAAAGGTTTTTGTATGTATTTGTAAAATTTGATTCTTTGGTTGCTTACAGTTTGGGTCAGGATAGATAAAGAAGCAGAGCCCCTGAACCTCCGTCCTGCTAATGCAAGAAGTTGAGGTCTTCATGGTGATGCTGAGCATGAGTAGAAAACCTCCTGATCATTGCAACAAGTGAACCTCAGAAGGGCAGGACACAATCTCATTCCTTTTTCACTGACTATCAGGAATGTTAGGATTCTAACCTTCTGGAAGGAAGAGAGGAGAAAAGTAATAAGAACAAGCATAAGAAGAAAATAAAAAGGAAGGACAGGGTGTTGTGAAGCAAGGAGAGGGCATGCAGTAGTACAAAGTGGCAGGTGGGAACATCAGGTCTGAAGCCTGAGCTCTGTGTATGTTAGGATCCTTGAAGAATGTGTCTGACTCTCAACTGTATTCACCTCCAGTGTATCTGCTTGCACTTTTTTTTTGCCCCCTAAAGAACATTTGCTCTCAGAAGCCAAAAAGAGTCAATGATGAAAATGAACCTGAGCCTATTATGCTCCTGATTACACCTCCCAGATAAGGCACTTAATACTTGGAAATTAGTATGACATCATAACCTTCACATACCTAGTAATATAATAAGCCACAAAGAAAAATATATAAGCTATGTAAAACATGTATATTCTTGATACACTTTCTGGAATAGGGTTCACACATGCAGCAGCTGGATGTTATTCCTAGGCAAGAATTTAAATACAGAGACAACTGGATAGCAGGAGACCAATGCATGTAGGAACTCACCCAAGTTCACAGTAACAGCCCAGGCCAGAGAACACCAAAGCTTGTGAAAAAGACCTACAGCTAGAAGCACAGAACGCGTGTGCCACTTGATACGTCAGAGTTCATGTACTAGACACTTTGTTGAATGAAATAAAAACTTGCCATGGGTCCAGGATTAGATTAAGGTCAGCCTTCAATAAAAGTCTGGACAAAGGTGACTTTCATCTAAGCTACATGTACCTAGTTTACTTTAAGCTAGCATTAAAGATGTTGGGCACATTCCTGGCTCTGTTGCACCATGGTCCCCTCATGAAGTTCCATATCCCTAATCAAATGTCTAGTTACTACTGCCTATTTATACTCAGGACATATTAAAAACAAGTTTTAGGCGTCAAAAATACAATTTTGTGTATTTTTATTTGAATTAAAATTATTGTTAAAAGTATGGTAGTTTTATTAGTTTTTGAGAATTCCATACAATGTGTTTTGATCATATTCAACCCCAGTTCTTCCCCATAACTCATCTCAGATCCACCTGCATTTTCCTACCCACCCAACTTTGCATTCTCTTTTAAACTTTTTATTGAATTTTCACAAATTTTACACTATATACACATACATATATATACATATATATATTTGAAGCTTTTACAGTTTTATTAGAATCTTAAAAGAAAAATCCTCAGGGCAGGTGAGCTGGTAATCTTGGCAACTGCCTTGAGGAGGTGAACGGTAGGAAGAAGGAAAGAAAGCCATGGAGCCATGCAGGTTTAGAGCCTACATGGAGGTCAGACACGTGGCTGACTTGCAGCCACATAGCTGGGAGAAGGAAACTTTAGAGAAAAATTGAAGAACTACAAGATGTTAGGGGCAGCCCAAAGCCTTAAAGAAATCAGCATGTTTAGTAAGAAAAGAATGAAGAAGAAAAGGAAAAATCACACCCTCCTGAAGAGTTCAGGAAAGCAGACAGACTTACAGAGACCTATATGACTGTGGCTCGTCCGGAGGTTCTGAGGGGCTTTACACAATATATTTTGATGATATTTAAACCTCCCTTCCCTACCTTCATTCCTCCTAACAGCCTCTCCCAATTTCATGTACTCTGGATAGGCCTTTATATAGGTCAAATTTGTGTCCTCAAATGCCTTTTGGTGTGTATTCATCCACTGGAGCCTGGTTAAAGTTTTGGGCATCACACCCTTAAAGAAGACTGATTCTCCCCTCTCAGTAGCTATTGTTTCCCAATACATCCTCAGCTAGGGTTGGGGCATCTTATCCACTTTCCCACCACTATTCTGGGATTTCGTCTATCTTGAGTTTGTGTACACTGTCACTATTGCTGTGAGTTCATTCGAGCAAGTTCCCAGAAGCCTGGAAAACTGTTTTCCACAACCTCTGGCTCTTACAATCTTTCTGCTCCCTATCTCCTCTCAGATCCACCCCCACCTCCTTACCCACTCCCGTATTTCACGTTCTCTTTTTCTTAAAGTCCATTGAGTTTAATTTGTATTCACCAATTACTTTTGGGTTGGGCACATCCCTTGGCATGTGATCAACCTCCATGGGTCTCCCAGAGTCGGAAAGGTCACTGAACTTAGGAATAGACTTTTGAAAGAAGCTTGGGGTTCTAATACAGCTCCAGAGAGTAAACTAAAAACAGCAGAAGTCAAGTCTGTCCTGATTAGCTTTCACAGAAGCAGCCTCAAGCAGTCTTTCTAGAATTTGATTCATCAGCGAATGTCAAGGCAATGGGTCAGGAGTGAAGGGCAAGGCTTGCAATATGGCCAGTAGTGCATCAAACTCTGTCAAACTTGTAGCAACACAAGAGTGAAAGGAAAACATTTATCACATTCTTCATCAGTGGATAAGGAGGCTGTATTCCTTGGGAGCGTTACAAATGGTGCAGGGAGAAGAGTTGAGTTCAGGGTCAATGGTGAGTCAAGGACAGTGTATAATTAGTAGCTGAGTCTACCACCCCACATACTCACACATTTTGACCTAGACACTGGACTGCCAAGCCTGTGACATGGAGTTGGAGGAGAAGAATAAGTTTATCTATTTCTTCAATGGGGTCATGCAGTGGAAGGTATGATTCAGGTCTCTGTCACTAAAATGCAGCCTGGGCAAGTGGGAATTCATAGCCTTAGAGGAAGGGGTAGAACATGGATGGAAAACTGCTCACAAAAATCTTCTGGCGTACAGAAACACTCTGTAGAACCAAGATAATGGAACTTTGTCCAAGTCATTCCAGGGTGATCAGACTTCCAACATGTAGAGAAAATAGCAATGATACAGAGCAGATATCACCAATGATCAACTGGCTGAGCATGAGCTTTGATAAACTTGGACCAGATAGACACAAAGTCAGAAGTGCAAAGTCCTGTGCAATGGAAGAACACTTTAGTGAGTCCGAGGTATTAGCTGTATCTGTCCCAGGTAGGGGGTATAAGGGAGAACGGGGGACCCAGACATCTCATGAAGAAAGATAGGAAGCTGAAAATATAGTGGAATAGAATGAAGAAGGGGTTGCATCCTGGCTAGATTGAGTACAATGCAGGTAGAGAGGGAAATGAGAAGTGTCAAAATTATGATGTTAGAGACTGCACTGAACTAAGTTCACTTGACAGTGCTAAAGGCTGTCCTTGGGCTAACAAATAAAAACCCCCCTCCAAGCAATGTCAGTTATTGCCATTGCTCTTGGTTACCCTTCGGAATTTGATGAAGACCATATATTGCTGGAGACATCACATACTTGAATCATAGAACATGAAGAAATCACCTGGCACTGACCTGGAAGCTTCACCTCTAACGACTTAGCTTTCATAACACTGGAAGGTGCCAGGTAGAGTAATGGAGGAGAAAAGAAAACATCAATCTTACCTAGCTATGAACACTATGAGCTACAATATCAATAGGCCTATGTATTATTTTCCTTAGTTTATTTGAAGTTACGGTTCCAAGGGTAAGGCTTCATAACAACAGAGGAGGTAAGGCAGTAGAAGGTGGCCAGATCAGAAAGCTGAGAGATAACATCTTCAAGCAGGCAGAGGAAGCAGATCGTGACTGGAAATCTGGCAAGGCTTTAAGAACTCTCAAAGTCTGCCCCAAGTGATGTGCTTCCTCCACAAGGCTGCACCTCCTGAACCCTCCAAAACCAGCCCCACCAACTGGGGACAAAATGTCCAAATATTTGGAGCCCATGGGGATAGTCTCATTCAAACCACCACAGTCTATCTTGCTCACTGGTGAAATAATAGCATGGAAAAGGTATAACCAACCACATTCTAATTGGGTTTAAGGCCTGCTTCACAAAATGGAGCCCATATCTGGCACTGTTATCAGGGCTAAGAACTCATGTCTAAGCAGATCATAAGCGCTAAGGGAGAAACCATTACTATCATTCTGCTAAATTGACATGGTATTAAAATTACTCCTAATGACATCATTATACTCATAGATTAATGTATCTCTCAAACCTCATCAAGGAAGCTTCTTTTGGCAGCAATATGGTGGTTAACAGAGACCTACAACTGGTCAACATGCAGAGAATAAGAGACTGCAAGTGCTTAGTCCTAAATGGGACATCTGTATTATATCCCTTTCCCAAAGACTCAGGGAATGTCTCAGAAAAGAGGTTGGAAAGATTGTAAGAGCCAGTAGTGGTAGATGAATACAATGAAACAGTGTTTTCCAAACACAGCAGGGCAGGTACGACTATGAACTCATAGCACTTGTAAAAACATGCACAAGAGCTGTGCAAGTTCAAGTCACAAAAATCTCAGCAAGGAGTGGGAAGGTGGGTATGAAGCCACCTTCATGAAGGAGTGGGAAGGTGGGTATGAAGCCACATCTGGGTTGAGGGACCCTCAGTTGGGGAATTTCCTCTATTGGACTGGCCTGTGGCTGTGTCTGAGGGGCATCTTCTTGATGAGTGATGTGGGAGGGCCCAGCCCACTGTGGGTGGTGCCTCCCCTGGGCAAGTGGGCCTGTGTTGCATAAGAAAGCAGGCTGAGCAGGGGCCAGGGGAGCAAGCCAGTAAGCAGCATTCCTCCATGGCCCCTGAGTTCCTACCTTGGGCTCCCTGATGAACTGCGACCTGGGAGATGTAAGCTGAATAAACCCTTTCCTCCCCAAGTTGGTATTGATCAGAGTATTTTGTCACAGCAATGAAGAACAAATGAGGACAGGGGAGTACATTTTCTTTAATGGGGAGACCCATGGAGGTCGATCACATGCCGAGGGATGTACCCACACCCAAAAGTAATTGGTGAATACAAATTAAACTCAATGGACTTTAAGAAAAAGAGAATGTGAAATACGGGAGTGGGTAAGGAGGTGGGGTGGATCTGAGAGGAGATAGGGAAGGATGTTAAATATGATCAAAATATATTGTATGAAATTCTCGAAGAATTAATAAAATATTATTTTAAAGTAGAAACATCTGGACATAGTGGCCCAGCATTCATATCCAGGAACTCTGAGCTGGCTGTGAGTATTTGCTGCCCCCTTGGGAAGAGACGTATTTTTGCTGTTTACCACAGTCTCTGCTTCTCTTTGTTACCTGCCTGACCATGGCAGTATTTAACGTTCGATCATTATACATTTTAATAATTCAAAATTTTAGATATACCGAAGCAGAGAGAATCACAGGGTAAAGCTCATGTAACCATCACCCAGTTTCTACCATATTCATAAACACTAGTGACTATGTAATTATTTCATAAACATGAAAAAGTCAAACAAAACAAACCACTTTCAGATTTTGTAAGACAAAGATTCCTAAGACTTGCACCAGCTTTTAGATGCTGCAATGCCAAATAAATTTCTACAGGTATAGTTCTAGATTCCTTCCTGTGACCAGTGCTGAGAAACTGAAATTCAGACCAGGAATCTCCAAGCTTGTGCCACTCTGGAGTGCTTTACTGCCCTCTTGAGAAGTTTTTATTTAGGAAGCTTAGTGTTGGAAATTCACAGACTTTACATATATATGATGGGTGCTCAAGCAGTGCAAAACACATAAGAATTTTCCCATCGTTATAGTAAGAAAACAGCACACTATGCACAAGGCCATGACAACTGGCCAGTAACAGAATTCCTTTGATGAATGCACAAAAAAAGGGTAAGGGACATGACAACTTGTTCCCAACATTCCAGAAACAGGTGTCTTATCAGTCTTCTCCCCCGCATCCTGGCATCAGACTCTTCCCTCCTTCAAGCCTCTGCATCAGCAAAGCCAGAAGTCTGTTAACTCCTAGTGAGTAGAGTGCTATCATCCTTATGGGACAAGGGAGGAAGCTACATATAGTGAACTGAAACTGGTTCCAGTCATGTTCATGCATCTTGCAAGATCCTTTCTGAGTGAAGAAAAATATATATGTTCCACATGAACTAGGCAGCATTAATTTTACATTCGGATGTGAATGCTCTAGCCTCTATACCTCTGGCCTGAGACATTACTCTGTTCTATCCAGATAAAACCTTCTTTGTAGAGATGGGTTTTATTCAATGGTAAATGCATCATATGGCCCAAGGGGCAGAGCAGCTTGGACAGCAGCCTGGACCTGTTGAAGGGCCCTTTCCTGTTCCAGGCCCCACTAAAAGGTAGCTGCCTTCCGAGTCACTTGATATGTGGGTCGTAGTAACACACCCAGATGAGGAATGTGCTGCCTCCAGAATCCAAACAGGGCCACTAAAAGTTATGCTTCTTTCTGGGTGGAGGGAGGGGCCAAGTGTAACAACTTATTCTTCACCTTAGAAGGACTGTCTCTGCATGCTCCACACCACTGAACTCCTAGAAATTTCACTGAGGTAGAAGGCCCTTGAATTTTGGTTGGATTTATTTCCCATCCTCTCATGCGCATATGCTTTACCAACAAGTCCAGACTGTTTGCTACTTTCTACTCACTGGATCCAATCAGCATAACATCATCAATATAGTGGACCAGTGTGATATTATGTGGAAGAGTCAGGCGATCAAGATCCCTTCCAACCAAGTTATGGCACAGTGCTGGAGAGTTAATATACCCTTGAGGCAGGACAGTAAAGGTATACTGTTGGCCTTGCCAGCTGAAAGCAAATTGCTTCTGGTGGTCCTTATGAATTGGTATTGAGAAGAAAGCATTTGCCAAATCAATAGCTGCATATCAGGTACCAGTAGATGTATTAATCTGTAGGCCAGCCAAACATATAATAAGGGCTCCAGCTTGATTTCCTGCAGTTTTAGCTCTCTGGCTGCCGAAGAGATTTCTCTTCCAGGGCACACTTGGAAACTTTTAAACTGTTGATTAAAATCTGGAGCTGGTTAATTTTATCATTAAGCTCATTGTTTTCCTCCATCGCTTTATCCAGAGATGCGATAAGTAACCAGCCAGCATCATTATTTTCATTTGACAAATTGTCAAATGTTTTATGTATAGAGTCATTAAATTTCTTGCTCCTCACAAGAGGTGAGGTAGAAGACTCAAATGCGTTTATCTTCATAATTGCTTCAGATTGTCTACACCATGGATTTTTCAGTGCTCTCCATGCTACCTGAAGACTCTGAGTTGGAGAGCCTGTTCCAGATAGCAACAAGCACATTAAAGAAATATATATATATATGGATTTATCAGATTTAGCTCACAGGTTAGAGTTCAAGTAGTCCAACAATAGCTGCACCTCACTGGAGAGGCTGAGAATTCGATAGTCACTCAGCCCACGAGGTTGGATGTCTCAGTAGTCCCAATCTAGCACTGAAGGTCTGATGAATTCCAAAAGATCTGCTAGTCTTCAGTCTATAGCAGCAAGATGAACTTATCAGTAAGACAGAAGGCAAGCAGCAAAAAGCAAGTTCTCTTCTGCCATGGCCTTTAATAGGGGCTGCCATCAGAAGGTAACACCCACATTTAGGGTGTATCTTCCAGCTTCAGATGTTCTAAACAAGAAGGTCTCTCTCAGTTCTGTTAATCCCAGATCCAGTCAAGTTGACACCCAGGATTAGCCATCACAGAAGTGGACCTAGTATAAAGAAATGAGGTCTGGGCACAGGCCTTTCTCCCATGGACACAGGCGCCTCATTGAGTATAGTTCTTATTTCACAATCACATCAAGATTTGGAATGCTTGGGGAAATGCCCTCTCATTCCTGGAATTACAATGTGAGAGCAGTGAGGTCAGGGAGTTGCTGGACCATCCTGAGGGTGGCCCGAGATCCAGGCTACTTCCACATTCCATCATGTTACCAGAGACAGCGTTTCCTGCATCACTGTAGTCTGACGCTATTGCTGATGCTGCAATGGCTTCTGCTCCTGACAGTATTTTGCCTTCATAGTTTCCACAGTCACCCAGTTCACAGGCCCACTTCAGAAGATAAGGAGTCACATATGAAAAATGAAGAAAGGCAGAGAGAGGGGCGAATGGGAGAGAGAGATTTTCATTAAAGACCTGGGTCCATGAGGAGGATGAAGCCAGAGGCTGTGAGCTCAGAGCAGAGCAAAAAACACTAGACTATTTTGGGGAAAGGTAATATCTTGGATTCACTGGGGCACCTGCCATCATGCTGGCTATGACTACAGAGTTTTCCATGTCCTCCTTCACTCCCAGACTGCCAGACTGACATGGAGTTTCAACAGTCATTTCACCGATGTTGAGACACCATAATGTCAATGTGGTGATGGGTAGGTTTGTGCCAGTACTGGGATGAGACCTTCAGTGATCCTCAGATGAGACCAGAGGTTTAGCCACTAGCAGGATCTGATCCTTTTGACATGACTGCTTCAGGTGACAGCATGCCTATCACAGCTTCCAAGTGTATATACTATGACTTAGATGAAGGTGTTGCCACTCTCTAGGCTGCTGTTCAGGGGAATGGTTAATGTTTCCTATGGAATTTGGAGAAGACTGAATGGGGATTCACCTGCAGAAGAGGGGCTCCATATTTCTGATCAGCTAACTATGCTTGCTTATGTGGGATGGGTATCTAGAGAAAGAAGTTTTCTTTGCATGTCCAGAAAGATTTTGATGCAGAAACAGAAGAAGAAACTTTCCACTATCCACTGAGGAAAAATTTCAAATATCTCTTCACTCACACTTGCACATCCAGCACTTAAAAATCCAGCATGGATGACACATTAAAAAGTAATGACTTTTTGAAAATGGCTTGTTAAGAATATTTTCAGTAATACAGAAGTCAGAGACCTCCACACTGTCAGAAGCTCTGGGAGTCCTATCAGGTTCTGGGGTTGCTATGCAGTTAAGGTGCTCTGATTTAGGGCGATGACTGCAAACTCATTAGAGTGCATGTGTGGCCAACAGCACAGTGCTTACTGTACCCAACAACATCCACACTGAGTGAGTTCTGAAGTTGTCTAGTAACACATGACCTGACCTGAGTTGTATTTCATCATGGCACTTCTGGTTGTAGGCTTGTTCCAAAACCTCAGGCCTTCCTGGACTAAGCTTCTGCTGTGGACCTGGATGAGTTTGCACTTTTCTTCTGCCTCCACTGTCCACTGGGCTGCTGTGTATGAGCACTGACAGAAAGTGTGCCAGGAAATAATCTCTTCAACATACTTGATATATTCACATTTGGGGACTGCTACATTTTGTTATTGTGTACACAAAAACTATGATGTCATACTCATTTCCAAGTATTAAGTGCCTCTTTGGAGCCCACTCCAAGGATAAGCATCATAAACATGTAATCAGATGCATGAGAGGGTCAGTTCACATTTCCATCACTGAGTCTCTCCTGCTGCTGAATGTAAGATGATCCTAGAAAGAAAAGGGTGCAAGCAGAAGACAGACAGTTAATGTGGTATCTATCCTAGATAGTAAGTTGTGAGGCATGTTGGAGGAAAGCAAAAAGATTGGGTGTGTGTGCTTCAGGGGACATAAACAGTATTTACTGATACATTGACTTTATGCATTTGAAGTAAAAGGATGTCAAACTCTGCAATTAACTCACTGAACCCTGATGACATTCCTGTCCTGTGCCACTGGTGTTATCCCTATTTCGGGATCAAGAAAGCTGAGAATGAGACAGATTCATCCAGGATCCCAAAATGAACAGAGTTCCAAGTTTGGACTCAGTCTCCTAACTGCCACCTCTTACATGTATGGGTCCTGTCCTCATCTCACAACACACTGCCCATCACATGTTCTTCACTTATGCTGCTTCTTTCTCTGCCTTCTGCTCTCTTCCTTCTCTAAAGTCACAATCCAACGGCAAGTGTGTGGCAGAGAGTGAAAGGGGCAACTGGCTGGGTCCTGTCCTTTGAGGCCCATGTGCTGCAAAGATCAAGAATCTTTCCATGCTCAGCATTACCGTAAAGATCCCAGTTTCCTACACTGGCAGGTTACAGGCTCAGGGTCTCTGTCTCTTTATCTATACTGCCAAACCTGTGAAAAACCAAGTAATCACCTTTTATAAATATACATGAGACTTTATAAGGCATTGTTACTGTCTAGGAGTCTTCATTGAATTCATTTTCCCTGCCAGTTAAAGAACTGAAAGGCAGGAAAACTCAGAAACAGCAGAAAGCAACAGGTAACAAACATTATTAAAAGTAAAGAAGCACATATGTACACATATACTTACACAGAGAGAAAGGCTCCTACCAGTGGAGAGGGGATCTGTAAACTGAAAAATCCAAAGCCCTAAGGAGGCACTGGGCCTTTTAAGTGTTTTTCAGTGGGTCCCCTCCTCTGCTTTTGGGATAGTCAACTTAAACAAAGAAGAGAAAGCTAGTAGGCTACAATTCCAAGCTGAAATATGTCCAGGCCTTGGTCTTTTCTGAACTAGTCTGGAACAGTCAGCTGGAAGGGAGCCTTGCCAGTGGGAGAAAAAGCCTGTCATGCCTTTGTCTCAAATCAAGAAGAATCCAAAAGTGTGCTAACTTTATTACTCAGCCTTGGCCTTGTCTGTTTATCAGGGACTTAGTCCCTTACACCATGTGGTACCATTTCAGAAAATTAATGAGTGCCTGAGTTGTCCACCCTCAGAAGGGATAACAGAACTCTTCCTCTTGAAGGACTCCCTAGGGTTTTTCCTGTTCTAGAAAGTTTTGGGGATCAGGATTAAAGATTAGTCCAGTATTTTTTTAATTTTATTTTTTCATTTTTATTTATGTGTATGTATGCGTCTGCATGTATGTATGTGCACATGCATACAGGTATCCACAGAGGCCAGAAGAGGGTTTTGGATGCCCTGGAGCTGGAGTTACAGGAAGCTGTGAGCTACCTGACATGAATGCTGGGAACTGAACACAGCTCCTATGCAAGAGCAGCAAGCACGTATAATCGCTGAGCCATCTCTCCAGTTCTCCTATGTTTACTTCCACCAACAGTTTTGCTTAAGATACTTAAATATGGGGCTGTAGGGCTGCAGGAATAATGTGCCATTAAAGGCTAAGGCTAACGACCAAAACGTTAAATACAGGGCTGTAGAGGTGGCTCAGTGGCTAAGAGCACCAGCTGCTCTTGCAGAAGACCTGGGTTTGGTTCCCAGAGCCCACATGGAGAATAACAACTCCAGTTCCAGGGAATCTGACACCCTCTTCTGGCATCCTCTCCGGAAATTACACAACATGGGTGCACTTACATACATGCAGGCAATATATTCATACACATAAAATTAAAATAATAAAATATTTTAAAAAGATATTTAAAGACTTCCATTCTTGTACTTACTCAAATCAAAGCTCTTTGACTATGAAATGATGCTCTATTCGGTAACTACTGTGTTGAGTATCTGAGATGCCCTTTATTGTCCTGGACATTTCTGTTCACATCATAGGATTGAATGGCTGCACAAAACTATCCTTAACAATTATGCTGGCTGTACTTGAATTTCAGAGTTCTATGATCTAAATGTGCATATGCACCTTATAGGAAGTTCTCCTTTCAAAAAAAAAGGAATTCAGTTTATGTCTCATACTCTGTGTGTGTGTGTGTGTGTGTGTGTGTATGTGTGTGTGTGTGTTTTATGTATGTCGGGGGGGTGTTTGTGTTTGTGTGGGTATATATACAATAGTAGGCATGTGGAGGTCAGAGGACATCCTCATATATTGGTTTTCAACTTTTATCTTGTTTGAGGCAAGGTCTCTTGTTCCCTGCTCAGTATGCCAGGCTAACTTGACCATGAGCTTCTGGGGAATTCTCCTGTCTCTTCCTCCCATCTTGTCAAAGAGTGCCGGAATTACAGATGCATGGTATCATGGGTTCTAGGGATCAAATTCAAGTCTGCATACTTTCATAGCAAGCAATTTACCCTCTGAACCATCTCTCCAGCCCTCATATTTTATTTAAACTGCCCCAACTCCAGCTCACTAAACTCCCTCTGTCCAGTCCAGAATGAATACTGTTTTGAAAGTAATTGGAAAAAATTTACCAATTCATTTTATATCTTTTTTAAAAATTCTATTTTTACTTTCACTTTTACTTTATGTGTGTGTATATTGCCTGAATGTATGTAAGTGCACCGATGTCCTGCAATGCCCACAGAGGTCAGAAGAGTGCATCAGATCCCCTAGAACTAGAGTTACAGACAGTTGTTAGCTGTCATATGGGTGCTGGGAATTGAACCCAGGCCCTATGCAAGAATAGCCAGTGCTCTTAACTACTGTGCAATCTCTCCAGCCCCTTGTTTTATTTTATTTTATTTTATTTTATTTTTTGTCTTTTTTTGAACAAAGTTAGATTTTATCAAGAAAGGATATAACAGCTCATTCAGTAACATTCAGCCTAGCAGCATTTGCGGTGCATGATGGAGGGTTCAGCTCATCAGGACTTATTGTACTCCTGTTTGCTGATCCACATCTGCTGGAAAGTGGACAGAAATGCAGGATGGAGCCAGAATTCCACACCGAATATTTGCGCTCAGCTGGAGAATTAATCTTGAGTTTATTCACGTTGGGAGGCAGAGCAG
>NW_008339433.1:9447364-9471893 GCF_000622305.1 Nannospalax galili | reverse complement strand
TCTCTTCTGAAATAAAGGTCTTCTGATCTACTAACAGACGAAGTAGATCAAATAATATCAGTGGCCAGTTCCAAGACAGAAATGTGGGGGGAAGATGACCTACTTAGGAGGGGAGTTAATGAGCCAGGGCGATTTGACTAACACATATATGTCTTTATAAGCTATATATCTCATAATGTCACAGTGAAAAGTGAAAAATAAAATAAAATAAAATTTAATATGAAGTTAAGAAATGAGGTTTAGGGGCTAGAGAGATGACTCTGTGGTTAAGAGCACTGACTGCAAAGTTCCATTCTTAGCACCCACATGGTGGCCAACAACCCTCTGTAACTCCAGTTCCAGGGTATCTGATGCCTTTTTCTGAACTCTGTGGGCATTGCATGACACGGGTTCACTTACACACATGCAGGCAATACACTCATACACATAAAATAAAAATAATAATTCCTGCAAAAGTCAGAAGAGGACATTGAATTTCCCTGGAACCAGAGTTATTGACCATTGTTAGCCGCCATGTGAGTGTTGGGAATTGAACCTGGGTCTTCTGCAAGAGCAGCCAGCACTTTTAACCACTGAGCCATATCTCCAGCTCCAATTTTTGCATTTTTTTATTTTATTTTATTTTATTTTTTGTCTTTTTGAACCAGGGGCTCCCTGTAGCCCCAGTTGGCCCAGAACTTAGTATGTAGACCAGGCTGGCCTTAAATTCACAGAGATTCATTCACCTGCCTCTGCCTCCCAAGTGCTCGGTTTGAAGGCAGGCACCATGACTCTTGGCTTAGCCCCTCATTTTATATCTTTATCACATGCATGGTATGAACTATGCCCAAAATATTATTCTAAATGGTGTCTGGATATTAACTCATTTGCTTTCGCTGCTACAAAAGAATAAATGAATTTATGTGTCAGCATTCTTTTTAAAAAATATTTTATAATTTTTTTCAATTTTATTGGGAATTTCATACATGCATGTAAGGTATTTTGATCAAATCCATGGTCATTCCCTTCCCGCCAACATATCCCATATCTCCCCATCACTTTTTTCTGACAACTTCATGTACTTACTTTTCCTTTCTTTCTTTCTTTCTTTCTTTCTTTCTTTCTTTCTTTCTTTCTTTCTTTCATGGGGCTTTTTGCTACTCTAACACTCCCCTGGAAAAGGCATAGATAAGAGCTACCAAATAATTTTGACATTTTGGGCCTCTGGAACAGAGTATCCTGCTAAAAGGCCCAAGGACATTTGGATTTTTAGCCAAGAAGCTGGCTACTCTTTGGAGTCTTTTACCCTAACTGCTTAGCCAGTTCCTACCTCCTATTCTTATCACACCATCCTCTGAAGACATTACCCAAATTGCCAATAGGGAATAGGGACAGAGGCCACTCTGGCTTCTTCCCTGATGAATAGGGACGCAGGGTGAGGCAATTGGAGTACCCCTTCAGTGGGTCTATCTAAAAGATTCCCAAATTGCATAACCCATATCGGTAGGGAGAAAAGAAGGTCCTTGACTAGTGAATAGGAGATGTGAAGAAGTAAAGACAAGAGTAGTTAGCATTACAAGTTCTAGGGAACCAGAAAAAAGTCAGAACAAGGCAAATTTCAAATGTTCATATCAGACTCCATTGGGATTTCTTGACGAGAGCTTCCAAAAGCATCCCCCCTCTATTGGATTCCTCCTCATTTTTCTTTTGTCTGCCAAGGTTGTATTCAAGAGTGATGGACTCAGGATTTGTTTTCAAGCACTTTGATAGCTGTTGAAGTGGCTAGAATCAGTGTCAGTTCCCTCTCAAAGGCTTCTAGATGGGGGAGAAAACAAATTTAGCCATCATTTTAGAACAATAGTGAGTTGTCTCCCTTAGCTCCAGGTGGGCCCTACAGTATTGTGGACCAAGATTTGAAGTCTTACATCTGAACAGCGCTTTCTGCTTAGAAACAAAATCATCAATGAGAAATAATTGTCTAAATAAGTATTTATCTAGACTTAAGCCTAATGTCTGGGAAGTATAATCCCTTGAACTCTTAAAAGAAATATACCGATCACTTTAATCTTTGGTTATACTTTCCTATTGGGTGTTTAAGACCATATAGTTGGCCCAAATAGACCAATTTATTGTTAGTCTTCAGATCATTGGAGGATCTGTTCCTTAGGGGGGTCACACAGGCTTGGGAAGAGCCCCTGGCTCCTTTCTTTTACCAGTTCCATCTATGTGAAAATTAGTCAAAGATCCTGCTCAACCATGGCTGGCTTCACTTGGAAGCATGGAGGAAATGTTTCCTCTGAGTTGACTCTCCTCTTTTTAGACTGGGCACTGGTTGAAGTCCATCTGGTGGGGTTCTCCACGGCCTCCCTGAACAGGAGGACAGGTGACTCACCACAGTTACAGGACCTTTTGAGAAATGCTCCACAGTCCCCTGGAACTTAGTCGACCTTGGAGGTCAAGGAGCAAAAACTGTCCTTTAAGTCCCTCTGACCAGATTAGTATAGGCCTCAAAATATGGCTATTAAACACCCAAGAAGGTTAGTTCCACCAGTCTGGTACTTTTAATTGTCATGTGTTATGTAGATAAAGCTTGGGCAAAAACTAAACATTCTCAGATCTTGACTAGACATAATTTTGTTCCTTAAACTAGTTGACTAAACTGTGACCTTAGAAGTTTTAAGATTATGTATGTATTATTTTTGTCTCATCCTTTATATATCATAGTAAACCTACACAGACACTCATCACTTGCATAGACTTTCTCATTTTTTTCTATTTTGGAAAATGTCTCCATTCCCATATCCTTTTAACATCTTTTACAGTCTCATTTTCATTTTTAATAATTATGAGACATAATAACATTAACAAATAAATTTTCCATCTGTTGTGAGAATTCTTTTCTTGGGACTACTAAGCAATGCTTATCCCCTTTTAAGCTTCTAGTGTCAAGCCAATGTTTGATTAAAGTTTTCCTGGGGAACCAATGACTTTATTGAACTTACTTACAGAGATGACTTAGGGGTTGCTGAGGTGTGTGAGTGGGAAAAAATATTTTTCAAATTTTTTATTTTTATTTTACGTGTATGAATATATTGCCTGCATGTATGTAAGTGTACCCAGGTCACGCAATGCCCACGGAAGTCAGAAGAAGTGGTCAAATCCCCCGGAACTGGACTTTCGGACACTTGTTAGCCACCATGTGGGTGCTGAAACTCGAACTTGGGTCCTCTGCCAGAGCAGCCAGTGCTTTTAACCGCTGAGCCATCTCTTCAGCCCCTAAAAATATTTTTTATTATTTTTCTTTTTTATGGATGAGTGCATTTCCTGCATGTATATAAGTGCACCCATGTCCTGTAATGCCCCCAGAGGTAAGAAAAAGGCTCCAGTTCATCTGGAACTGGAGTTTCAGATGATTGTTTGCTGCCATGTGAGTGCTGGGACTTGAACCCGGGTCCTCTGAAAGGGCAGCCAGTGCTCTTAACCACTGAGGCATTTCTTCGCTCCAGTGTCAGCATTAGTGATAAGAACTAAACCATGTATTACATACGGAGTCTAACAAGAATGAACTATCAAAAATCTGGAGGAGTTAGACTTTCTTTGGCAGATCATTTAAGTTTCATGTTTTCCTTTTTTTCTGTTTGTTTGTTTCTTTGAAGACACTGTAGCTGGGTAGCTGAGAATGATCTTGAACTTCTGATCTCCTGAGTGCTGATATTTGAAGCATGCACCACTATGCCCAGTTTATTGAAAATTGTGTAACTAGATTTCTGTGCAAACTGATCCCAAGATTCCAATGTGCTTGGATGACAATGACTGATTTGGGTATTCAGTATCCCTCACCGAAACTCTTGATTTTAATTTTCAGCCTATGCTTTGAGGAGCCAGTGATATACAGGGTGAGGCCATGAACCGTTTTCCTGATGTTCACACAAGGGTCCAGTGATCTGATGTGAGTTCTCATCCATCTCCCACTCTATTCCAAAATTATCTTGTAATTCTACACAGCCGATCTGTCAGGGTTACCTCTAGGGTCCAGAAGGAAGAGACACATTAGAGCCAAGTTAAGTCTCATTCCGTATACCATCCCCTAGAAGCAAATTTTTACTTCTCACCACCCTTTCCAAGCACCTATTGGCAACTTCTCCCTCAGTCCTTCGACAATTAGGCCACACCCACTTGTGCATGCCTAAGTCCCACCCACTGCAACAGAAGGTACAGAATGTCAGTAACTGCCATACACTGGGAGGGGGGACGTGGAGGAGGAGGGAAGGGGGGACGTGGAGGAGGAGGGAAGGGGGAGGGAGAGGAGGAGAGCCTACAGTGATGAGCTGAAGAAGAGCACGTGAACGCCGAACGTGACAAACGTGGGGACCTTGGAGAATGTGCTGGGCATGCGCAGTAGTCCTCTGACGTCCGCTCACCTTGCCCTTTCCTCGCCATTTTGCTCGGCCCCAGGCCTCCTTGCTTCAGCCATGGACTCTGAGTCCTATTACTATGACCCAGACTACTACAACCTTGAGGAAAATGTGGAGGAAATAAGCCTTGAAACCGAGCAGCAGGTTGCAGCAGCAGCGGTAGGAGGAAGAGGCCTCCATAACAATGGAGGGGTGCTAGGCTTCCTGTTTGATGGGCGCAATGAGTTAGGCTTCGTCCAGGAGGGTGGCGGGAACCAGGAAGTTGATGTGAATCAAGAAGGCAACTTGAGTCTTGAGGGCAGTGTAGGCCCAGAGGATGACAACAGCTACCTGGAGCCCAGGGAGGGGAACCTGGAGGAGCCAGCCCATTTGGCTGCTGCGGTTCCTGTTCCTAGGCGACGACGACTAGGACGCCAGCGCTACAAGCAGCGGCGACATAGAGACGGCCAGTTTCACTTCACACAATTTCAGGTAGAAGAAATGGAAGAAATGTTCCAAGAAACTCAATACCCAGATATACTCATAAGGTATGTGGCTTACGGGAAGAGTCATCCCCACCTCCTGTGGTTTGAGCACCTGTTGAGGTGCCCTTTCCTCCTTCCTGGTGCTGCTCCTCACTGACTCCCAAAACACACTTATTGGATGTGAAGAGGCTACTTTGGGGGGGGGGGGCAAGGTCAATATTTGCGTGCAGTGTTGACATGAATCAAATGTTCATATTGGTCAGTGCTGCTCATTTTGTCTCATTTTTAAATTTTTGGTACAATACAGAGAAATGTAAAATGTACTGTGTCAAATTGCTTTGATAGCTCAGAATTCAACAGCGTTAAGTATTTTCACTTTGTTGGGTAACTCCCCACCAGTTCCCTTCATCTCACCAGAGACTCTACACTCATTCAACTGCTTCTCTCCCTTTTCCCAGGACCTGGCACCTTGCTACTTATTCTGTCCCTGAATTTGAGTGCCCTAGGTTAGTCTTGTAAGTGAAGTTAGGCATTATTTGTCCTTTTTATTATTTGTGGCTGGTTTATGTCACTTATTAGGACTTAAAAGTTGGGGTTGGACCATCCACAGATGTTCTCCCTTAGCAACTTGCATAGTGTTCTCCAAAATTATGAGAGCTAGTATTCAGGGGGTTTGGTTCCAGGTCAGTTCCAGCTCCATTTTTCCAAGTCCTGTGTCCAAAGTATGTCATGTCTTCAGCAATAGGGTCTTACCTTCAAGTTCTGGGAGGCAATCAAGGACTGTGGCAATAACCTGTGTAATTTGGAGAGTCTCTTGGGCTACCCTGACCAACCACTTGAAGAGAGGTTTCTCCTGTCTGGCACTGTTTTTTTTTAATTGAGACTTTAAAATTTCACACAATATTTTGTACTCACATCCGACCCTCTCCCCCATCCATCCCCCCTCCAAACCCTATGCACTCTGCCATACATGCTGAGTCCTAGTCATTCAGGCGTTTGTACCCAAATGTCGTTCAGTGTAACTTTCTTACTATATAGCCTTCAGCTATACACATGGACTAATATAGAGATATTTTATGTGTAATTTTTCAGTAGGTTTTGGAACTAATACATTTCCCTCTGGTATTTTGCACCAGCTAGGCATTGTTTATCTCTCCTTTCTCTCTCCCTGTCTAACCCTTCATCCTCCCTCCTCATTTAAAGTATCCCTGTTTTCCCTATTTCTCCCTTGATAATTCCTGTCTGCTATGGTCCCACCTCTCTTGAGTTCTTTGTTCCCCTTTATCCCCATAGTTCCTTGTATAACCCTTCATCCCCCTCCCACTTAAATACCCCCATTTTACTCATTTCCTCTTTAGTAATACCTGTCTCCTACTCTTCTTCTTTCTGGGGTTCCTTCTTTCCCTTTACCTTGCTGTTTCCTTTCCATTTTCCTGGCTCCTGCAGTTACAGCAGGCTATATGCTCACATAAAAGAATTTGGTGCTAGGATCCATAAATGAGGGAGAACATACATCATTTATTTTTCTATGCCTGTGTTGCTTCACTTAGTATAACAGTTTCTAGTTCCATCCATTTACCTGCAAATTTCATGATTTCGTTTTTGTTTACCACTGAGTAGAATTCCATTGTGTAAATATACCACATTTTCATTATCCACTCATCAGTTGAGGGACATTTAGGTTGCTTTCATTTCTTAGCACAGCACACAGAGGCCTGAGTGAGGTGCTCTCAGGCGCTCTCCAAAGGTATGGATCCCTCAGTTAAAATATTTTTTAAGAAAAATTAAATTATATTAGTTGTATTGGAATCAGTGGCAGGAGAATGAAGTACAGTTGTGCAGTTGTGGTGATATAATATTTCTTACTTATATAATTTGTTCACCATAGATTTTTGCATTTATTTTTATTGTAAGTGTGTTACTATTATTCCTCCTGACTACCAAGTTACAGCTTAAGAATTTTTTAATGTGTGTGTGTGTGTTTGTGTGTGTGTGTGTGTGTGTGTGTTTCCTGCATATATGTACGTATAGTATGTGCATCAAGTGGCTGCAGAGGCCAGAAGAGGGTATCAGATCCCCTGGAACTGGAGTCACAAAAGGACGTCAGCAGTCATGTTCATGCTGGGAACTGAAATCAGGTCTTCTGGAAGAGCAGCAAGTGCTCTTATCCACTGAGCCATTTCTACAGCCCCTTGAATTACAGATTATTGTAACGAGGTGAAACCATTTCAAAAGTGAGACTGGTTCTGAGAATTACAGTTAAATATGCTTGATGCATTGTGATGGAAAACAGTGAGATTAAAAGAAAAACATAGAATGTATGTACAAGATTTCATTTCATGCAAAACACTGCATACTATATATTTTGATTTTTTTCCCCACAGGAGAGAGCTTGCAAGAGTTTTGCATGTGCCAGAAGTCAAAGTGGAGGTCAGTAAATCTGAAGAAAGCAACTGAGCAGTCGGTCTACAGCCTTCTTCAGGACTTGAACAGCCTTGTCCTATGCACTTTTAAGTTAATGAGCCTCTCATCTCATGGTAGGAGCACTAGCACTACAGTCTTGTGCAAGTGCTCCTGACTTTACATGGATTCTGGGGATAGGGATTTGATTTCGACTCCTGAGACTTGTGTGGCAAGCACTTTACTCCCTGAGTTATCTCCCCAACCCATAATCAACTCTTAAATTTTGGATGTTGGCAATGCAAAAAGAAGGAAGGACACCTTAGCTCATGGTTCTTCTCCCATTACTAGAAGGAATGTGATTAACAAAGAGAAAAACAAAAAGAACAAATTGTCTTACTTTATGTGCATATATATACATATATATAATGCGTAAGTATAGCCATGTACATATATATTCAACAATTAAAGTTCATCTCCTTTATCATGCTTAAATCTACTTTTAATAAATTCCAACTCTGGGACTGGAGATATGGCTCAGTGCCTAAGAGCACTGGTTGCTCTTGTAGAGGACCTGGGTTCAGTTCTGAGCATCCACATAGCAGCTAACAACTGTCCATAACTCCAGAGGCTCAGACACCCTGTTGTGACCTTCACAGGCATTGCACACATGTGTGCAATTAAACACATGCAGACAAAACACACATAGGAAGGAAGGAAGGAAGGAGGGAGGGAGGGAGGGAGGGAGGGAGGAAAAGGAAGGAAGGAAGGAAGGAAGGAAGGAAGGAAGGAAGGAAGGAAATTTAAGTATCAACTCTGCTTCATATGGGCTTGTCCTGAAATTCTTTTCTGTAAAGTCAAGAATCCTGGCTTCACCTGAGAAGTGTCTGAAAAGAAATCCTCAGACTTCTGTAAGAGATAGTATAGATCTGTATGTCTGGCTCAAGCTGTACTGTCATTGACACTCCTTGAATCAATGTAAATATTTCCAAGGTCCCAGTATACCGAATTGTGAATTCACACAGATAGTTCCCCTAAATCCTACCAACATGGGCCTCAGAGGACAGGACTCAACCAGTTGCCTGTTGCACTCTCTGCCACACACTGTCCTGGAGCCCCTTGGATGTAGAGAAGGAAGAGAGCAGAGGGCAAAGATAGAAGCAGCATAAGTGAAGAACATGTGATGGGCAGTGTGTTGTGAGATGAGGACAGGACCAGCACATGTAGGAGGTGGCAGTTAGGAGGCTGAGTCCAAACCTTGAGCTCTGTACATCTTGGAACCCTGGATCTTCCTACTTGAAAGAAAAACTCTATCTTTAAAATTTCTTAAAATCCTTTATGACTTGAGAGGGAGGAACTGGGCAAGAGAGATGGCTTGCTTTGTGGTGGGATTCCGAAAAGGGGAGATACTGACTTCTGAACCCATTACCTGAAATAACCACAGATGTTCCTTTTCATGTAATGAAAACACTTGTTGGCTAAGCCCCCCAAAATTCTGGTCCTGAAATTATAATGTACTACAGTTTGTTATCAATACATTCAGAATTTATATTGCTCTTTTAAATGTTCCCCTGAGATTGGTTCATAGTTTGGTAGATTTTAATGAGGTAGGTATCTGAAGGGAAGAGGAAACATGGTTATGTCTAGCGGTACCTGGGAAAATAAATAACATTTGTTATTTTTATCTCAGTTAACATTCATGTTCCCCCCTTAAATCTACATGCTGTGGGTGAAGGTCTGTTGTGAGGAAGACTGTCACTGGGAAGGGGTCACTCCAGTGAGAGCAGTCATAGTGCCAACCATTCAGTGTGCCACGTGCTTCTTTCTTCCAGTCTCCATCTTTGCTTCCTTCATCACATACCAACTGGATACCAGACATTCTCTCATGTCCTGGGAGACGCTGTGAACCAACGCAGACTGAATTCCATGCAGTGAGGCTGACTTCACTAACCACTGTCTAACATGTTGGCTTTATTCTAGGGGCTCATCTTTAGGCTTCCTAATAGCTCTTCAAATGGGGCTTATTATTCTCATTTTACCATCAAGGAAATAATACCTAGGGCAGGTTCTGAAAGGCTGTACTCAAGTTTGCGGGGGTAAATGAACAAACCAATCAACGAACAGAGCGATTCCAAGAAAGGAAGTGGTTGAGCCATGACCGTACGGGACACAAGTGGTAGAGCCTGTCTGGTTTCAAACTAGCGCCTTGCTTGGCCTTCCAGATTGGGCGGTAGTGAGAGGATGTTTTCCCCGTGATTCTGGAAAGAAGGGCCGGCAGCCTGCCACAGCTGCCCTTTCCCTGCTGAGTCTGCCAGCGCTTTCTTTCTTTCTTTCTTTCTTTCTTTCTTTCTTTCTTTCTTTTCTCCTATCTGCTTGGATACTGTCCTATCAACCCCCGTATTATCGTTTCATAAAAGCAGACACCCCAAACATAGACTACACAAACTCTTCAAATTGGGCTTGTTTAGGTTTCGAAGAGAATTGCCCTTAAGTATCACAGCACTAGTTCTATAGAAGATTTTGGAGATGTTGGGAATTACAGTGCTCAAAATTTTCTAAGGGACCTCTTCCTTCTTTGGGAGAGGGTCTTTTTAAGACAGAGTCTCCTGTGGCACTAGCTGCCCTGGAACTCGCTATGTAGACCAGGTTGGCCTCAATTTTATAGAGCTCCTCCTGCCTCTGCCTCCTGAGTGGTAGGATTAAAAGTGTATGCAACCACGCCTGGCTCCTCCTCTTTTTTTAAGGAAGGTTCATTTATTTATTTATTTGTTTGTTTGTTTATTATTTATTTATTTATTTTAGAAAATCAATGGATGCTGAGGGAGGAAGAATCAGTTTTCTCCAGAAACCTCTTCTTTATCTCCATGTTTTCCTTTTTTCAATAAGTGGCATTATAGAATGGCTCCAAGGGCACCTTAGATAGGATTGCAGTCTGATAAGGTAAAACCACAAGTTGAAAGGTTTGCACAAAGAAGTTAACATTACTTTCACAGGAAATGGCAGTTTTTTTGATAGTCCTAGCAAATTGAAGGTTTAGAGTTGAATAAAGAGAAAGGCTATCCTTGAAGGTCTTATACACTCATGTCTTAAGCATTTTAACATTCCTTTTGTAGGCTCTTTTTTGAGACAAGGTCTCATGTAGCTCAGACTGGCATCAAATTCACTGTGTGGCAGAGGATGACCTTGAATTTCTGATACTTTTGCCTATACCTTCTGAGTACTGGAATTATAGGTGTGGAACACCTTATCTGGATTAGATTCAGGCCTTTGTACATATAAATCAAGCACTTGGCCAACTGAGTTACGTCCATAAAACATCTCTAGACAAAAGGAACATTATCTTTAGGTAGGCAACCTTGACACCACATGTGATTAGTTGTGATAGAATTCTTGACTCACAGCTAGTATGAGACTTCAACCAGATTCCCTAGTGAGGGAATCCTTTCCCTTCCTGTAATTTCTTAATTTTCTTTCTGTTTTGCCTTAGAGCAGAGATAAAAGAAGGTGAAATTGTACTAAATTCCAAAACGAAAAAAAAAAAACAAGTACAAGCATTTAAAAGTCTGTTTAGTTAAGTTCGGAAGAAGGCTAAAAAGACTTCATGGTTAAACCTCTGTCAGCTTTTGGTAAGGTGATAATGGATAGTGGCAGCCCTTAGTTTTAATTTTCTGGCATTCTATATTATATCTAATCAAAAATATTACCAAAACAGTCACATTAGGGTTGAGTCGGGACAAGGTCTGATAGCATTGAAAATTGCCTAAAAAGCAAAATAAAGGCATAATACTTAATGAGGAGGAAAACTTCACAGAGAACTATGTAAAGTTGAAATATAGGTTGTGAATTCAATGGCAAGTTAGTTTTCACTTGAAACCTGGAAAGGTTCCTTTTCCTTTGCAGGGTATTATTTGAAGATGTGGATTTTGTGGAATCTGTGGGGAGAGGGCTTCAGGAATCATATCTGCTCTATTGGTGAATAATTTGTCCTTCAGGGAGTAAATACTAATATCTAGGAAACGGGGTCAAATGCTGAGGCCTTGAGCCCAAAGAAACCAAATATTGCATACCAAAACAGAAAGGGCGAAGAAAACTCAGACACCCTTTATCACTGGCTTTACTCAAAAGGCATGAGAGGAGGCATCATGAAAACAGGCTTCACTTTCTTAGTGGAAATTGCAGAACAGCAGTCCATAGCAGGCCCCTGAATGTTGGCATCCTAACCCCACAGGGCGAGATCCACAGTTGGGCCAGGCCCAGGTGGGAGAAGTTGGGAGGACAAAGGGAGCTTTTTCCCTGGCTGGCAAAGCAGAGTGAGAGGAAAAGAAACCCTGAAGTTCGGAGGGGTTTCCCCACTCCCAGGCTTTCAGGGTTGACAGGCTCATGCACTAAAGCTCTGAAGAGAACATGACCACAGGACACAAGTGAGGGGACAGCACATGTGTTCTCCTGTTTCCACATTCTGCATTGTGCATTTTGCCCAAGCCTTGCTGTGTGACTTCCCCTTTCTTTTACAAATATAATGGATGGGTTTTAGAACTCAAGCATGGGCAACACAGACCTGTCAGCCACTGGGGCTTTGGTTTACTTCATGGAGGTGTTGTGAGGGTAGCTTTGAATACCCTTCAATCAGGCCCCTAGTCCTCTGTTCATCTTTAGACAATACATTCATATAATAGACAGGGTCAGGCAGGGAGAGAAGGTCTTTGGAATCACAATTTGTAGTTAAGAAGCTTCCCAAAGCATTAAATACAATGGAACCACATTCACTAAGAGGTCAAGAAGATGGTAGCATCAAACAGGTCACTGTGACTCTGTATTTCTATAGTTAGTCATATTTAGGGAAAAGCTTATTTATGACCCCATCCTACACATTGTTGTGGCTTATATTTCTTTTTTCCCAAAGAAGGATGGGCTTGGGATGTCCTGTTGAACTAGCAGGTTCTAGTGTGCCCTGCTGTGCTTTGCAGGCAGCACTTGGCAGGTTTTAGGAGGTGCAGCTGGAGCAGAGAGAGGAGAGAACTCATTGCCTTGCACCCTGAAAACTCTGGAGAGCATGAAAGAATAGTGTACAGAATTGTCAGGGGTGAAAGTCTATGCCTTTCTGCTAAAGCCTCAGGATGCCATAGATTTCAGAGTCCTGTATGTCTTTAGGTAAAGGTAGTCAACTTCCCCTAACACTAGATGGCTCAGTGGTTAAGAACACTGGCCTCTCTTGCAGAGGACCCAGGTTCGATTCCCAGCACCCACATGGCAACTGCACACACGGGTGCACTTACAAACATGCAGGAAGAACACTCATACACATTAAATAAAATAAGTCTGATTTTTTAAAAATAACAAAGCATTGCCCAGGCCTCCTCTCTCTGCCACCTATTCACTCTTTAGAAACTTCAGTGATACCTTAAGTACCCATGAAGTCTTTTTTCTGTGCAAAAATCTCCTGCTGGTTGTTCCTGCTGATTATTAACTTCATACTGAAGATGAGCTTTGAATGTAGAAGGCTTTTGCCTTCCATAGGATTTTAAATTGGGTGGCCACTTTGAGGTCTATAACATCAGTCCACACAAGAGAAATGTATCAATAGTGAGAAGGGTGTTCCACAACTGATGGTCAAATGTCATGTTGAAGACTTTCCTTTATTCCATTACCTTATTTTGAATTAGCGTCAAGAACCTCGAGTAGGTCATAAGTTAGGCCTGCTGTCCAATCCAAGAGAAACTATTAAAATGTTTATATTTGGGAGAGAGACAAAATTCTGAGCCTGTTGTAGAATTTGGCACACAACTGGTGCTCACTTTGTTGAGCTGAAGAAAGGGTGTGGTGTTGTGTGTCCTAACACAATTTTGGTTTTTGTTTATTTGTTTTTTGAGACAGGGTCTCCCTATAGCCCCAGCTGTCCTGGAACTTGCTATGTAGATCAGGCTGGTCTCACCACTGCAAAGATCTGCCTGCCTCTGCCTCCTGAGTGCAGAGGGATTAAAGGTGTGCACCACCATGCCCAGCCCCTAACACGATGTTTATGCCCCTAACATGGTTTTTGTCTCTTGACTCTGGGGATGGAAGCTAGAGCCTTACAAACTATAAGAAAGAGCATTACCACTGAACAAGACCTGGTGGTCCTTTATGTATTTGAGCAATGGAAAAACATTCTGCTGTGCATTCTGCATTTCGAAGCTCTTTGCCTATAAAGTTTGCATAGTCGGTTTTCTCCACCATGACATTACCACTTCAGTATACTAAACCAATCCCTGTCTTCTCTCATTTTAGACGTGGTTTAATAATAGGAGAGCCAAAGAGAGGAAGAATGAGAGAAGAGAAATGTTAAGAAATACTCCATTTGACACCAAGGAATACATCTTCATTACGGATGTGGAGGACCTTTAGTCTGCCATTCTTTGTTCAGCGTTCAAAAAGAGGTAGATCATTTGATGATTGTGCTGGATAGCTTAGTTGTCAGCTTTACACACCTGAGTAGAATGAGCCTCCTTTGGGGACTGTTTCCATTGAACTGGCCTGTGGCCATGTCTGCAGGGCATTTTCTTGATTGTTGAGTGATGCAGGAGGTCCCAGTCCGCTGCAGGTGGTGCCACCCTTGGGCATGTGCTCCTGTGTTTTGTAAGAAGGCAGCGTGAACTTGGGCCGGGAGAACAAGGCAGTAAGCAGCTATGCTCCATGTTCTGTGTACCAGGTTCCTGCCCTGCGTTCCTACCTTGTGCTCCCCCAGTAATGAACTGTGAGCCAGGAGATGTAAGCCAAATAAACCCTTTCCTCCACAAGTTGGTATTGGTTAGAATGTTTTGTCATAGCAACAGAAGCTAACCAGAACAATGATACAGACAACTTGGCCAATGCCAAGCTTATCTCTTCGGCACTTATACTAACAATAGAGGCATGGATTTTCAACTCATTTGAGTTCATATGCTTCCTGGGGTTTTGTAAGAAATGGATGTGTGTTATTCTTGAATGTCAGTAAAACAATGAGAAGATGGTCTCCTTTCATGAGGTAACCTCCGTGAGTCATGAGCATTCCCTCCACATGAGATGGTGGCCTACTTAAACCTTCTTCCTGATTCAAGTTAACCTGATCTTTCAGGCAAGGGATTCAGTAGGAACCATGAAAATAGGAACTCTAAGGAGAAGGCAGGCACAGAAAATATTGACCATTATTATTATTGTCACTTGCAATAGTTGTTTCTCAACAGCTTTATGAGTACTGTATTATTTTTTTTCATTTTGAACATCGGAGAATCAACCCTGTCAAACCAGCTTTTAGTGAGACACACGAAGCGAGCCCCTCTGGAGAGTATCAAGGATCACAAATTAGTATGAAGGAAAATGTATTCAGGATGGAAATTAACTTTTAAAAAATGTTTTATTTATTAATTTTACTTTAGTGTATATTTCCTGCATTGTGCAAGTGCACCCATGTTGTAAAGTGCCTGTGGAGGTCAGAAGAAGGTGCTTGATTCCCTGGAACTAGAGTTACAGACAGTTGTTGGCGCCATGTGGGTGCTGGGAATTGAACCCGGATCCTCTACAAGAGCAGCCAGTGCTCTTAACCGTTGAGCCATCTCTCCAGCCCCAGAAATTAACATTTAAATCACATGATTCATAAGCACTACTGCTTAAATGCTGCCTTTTCTCTTTATAGTCCATCTCCCAAACAATTATCTATATAACTGAAAATAAAGAAAAAAAGCATCTAGTACGCACAGACTACCTCCCTGATGGTGTGCCATTGTCAGCAGAGATCTGGACTCAGAAGTTTATTAATAACAATTTGAAAAAAGAACGTGAAGTTGTAATGCAGAGTGGAAGCCACTAGGGGGAGTTGGAAGGAGGTAGTGGGGTGAATGGATGTAACCAGTATACATTATGTGAATGTATGAAACTTTCAGAGAATAAAAAGTGCTATTAATTTTTTTTCTAGGGCTGGAGAGATGGCTCAGTAGTAAAAGCACTACCATTGCAGAGGACCCAGATTTGATTCCCAGCACTAACATGGACGCTAATAACCATCCATAACTCCAGTTCCAGAATATCTGACAGCCTCCTCGGACCTCCTCAGCATTACACAGCACCAGTGCACTCACCTACATACACTCATACACTTAAATTTTTCTATCAATTTTTTTCGCTTAGCAGCCCTATCCTTTCTTTTCATTATTTTCAACTGATACAAAACCATATTTTAAATGTAACAATGAAGTGGTTACTATATAATGTTTTGATAGATTAAACTACTAACATAAAAATACTTACTGCCTCAAATGCTTACTATCTCTTCATGGTGAGATTTGTCAAAGGCCTTCCTTCCGGCATTTTTGGTTGGTTGGTTGTTGTTGTTTGGGACAGGGACACCTTTAGTCCCAACTGGCCTGGAACTCGTTATGTAGACCCCACTGGCATTTATCTCACAGGGATCTGCCTGCCTCTGCCTCCCAAGTGCTAATGAAAAGTGTGTACCACTATGACTAACTTCCTTCTGACATTTTGAAATGTGATTGTTTCTGTAGTGACTTTGTTGTGCAAAAATACATTATTAATGTTTTGTACATTTTTACTGAGCTTTTTAAATTTCATACATTACCCACTCAAATCCAGACCCCCTCCCCCATCCACGCCTCCCCCTATCCCCCCACCAAACACTGTGCACACTGCCATACTCCCTGAGTCCTATTCATTCAGGTGTTTGTATCCAAATGTCTTTCAGTGTAAATGCATCCACTGGAGTCTAGTCAGCCCATCCAGTGGTCATATGCAAGTCATACTCTCTCTTACCCAGCAACAGTCAGTCTCAAATAGTTCTTGATCTAGTGCTGGCCTGACACCTATTTCTCACCTATCCTTTGGGCTCTTGTTTAATTGAGCTGACATGGGTCACATGAGCAAGCCTCCAGTGGCCTGGAGGCCTCCACCTCTCTGTGTTCATGAACCAGTCCTGGCTCTTACAATCTTTCCGCCTCCTTTCTTCAATGGTCTCTGAGTAGTGGGTGGGTGAGGTTCCATATATGAGTCCCATCCTATACCCTACAGTCTCTTATTCTCCAAAACATGGCCAGTTGTGGCCTTCTGTGTGCATCACACTCTGATGTACATGGAAGCCTCACTGGTGAGAGCTGAGGGGTGCATTAGCCCTCTCTCTACCCCTTATTCTGCTATGTTCCATGAGCCTTAGCTGTAGAGATTCAACTGCAGATGTGTCACCTAGTGCTGGACATCTCCCACATACATGTTCTCTGTGCCTGACCAGATGTGCAACTCTACAGTAGCCTCCACCTGTTGCAAAAAGAAGCTTCTTTGATGAGTGCTGTATAGCATGCTTGTCATTCTAAGGGAGGTCTCTTCTATCTGGCACTGTGTCCCCCGCCAAGCAGTTCCCAGGCATACATATGCATTAATGTTCAGACACTCTATATGCATTTCTCATAGAGTTTCTAGGGCATCACTTTTCCCTCTAGGTTTCCTAGCCCCCCTCCCCTGCCAGTCACTCATCTCCACTCTTTTCTCTCCCGCTTCCCTCCTCCCTCCCTCGTCACAGTGCCCCCCACTATCCCCACTCTCCCCCCCCAATACTTCCTGACTCCTGCCATCATTCCTCTCCTGACTTCCCTCCCTCCCCTACACCATGGTCCCTTGCATGTCCCTCCTTCCTCTCCTCCCTGCCGATTACTCCCACTTTATCGACCTCCCTCAGGTAGCATCTGTCCCCTACTATCCCCCTTTCAGGTTGTTTCTTTTCCTTTACCTCCATGTATCCTCTCCCTTTGCCTGGCTCCTGCTGTTGCATCAGAATTAATATACTCACAAAGAAGGGATTGTGCCACTTTCTGTTTAGGTCTATCGCCCATCTTTTATTGGGTTGTTTATTTTCTTATTTCTTTCTTTTTTGAATTCTTTGTATATTCTGGTTGTTAATCCTCTGTTGGATGTGCAGCTGGTAAAGATTTTCTCCCACTCAAAGGGTTTCCTCTTCAGTTCTTTGGTTTTTTCTTTTGCTGTACAGAAACATTGTAATTTAATGAGGTCCCACTTACTGATTGTTGACCTTAGTGCCTGAGCAGCTGGTGTCTGATGTCGAAAGTCTTATATCTTGAAGGGTGCTGCCTATGTTTTCTTCTAGCAGTTTCCGAGTTTCAGGTTTTATATTGAGGTGTTTGATCCATTTCGAGTTGACTTTTGTGCAGGGTGAAAGATAAGGGTCAAATTTCATTCTTCTGCAGGTGGAGATCCAGTTTTGCCAGCGCCATTTGTGGAAGATGCTATCTCTCCTCCACTGTGTATTCTTAGGACCTTTGTCAAATAGGTGACCGATATTCTATAAAGTCATGTTTGGGTCTTCTATTGTATTCCTTTGATTTATGTGTCTATTTTTGTGCCAGTACCATGCTGTTTTTATGACTATAGCTCTGTAATATAATCTGAGATTTGGTATAGTGATTCCCTCCAGCATTGTTCTTTTTGCCTAAAATTGTTTTGGCTATCTGGGGTTTTTTGTGATTCCATATAACTTTTAGGATGATTTTGCAAAGCTCTGTGAAGAATTTCATGGATATTTTGATTGGGATTGCATTGAATCTATGAATTGCTTTTGGTAAGATGGACATTTTCACAGTATTGATTCTACCAATCCATGAGCATGGTAGGTCTTTCCATCTCCTAGTGACTTTCTCTATCTCTTTCTTTAGGGTTTTGAAATTTTCATTGTAGAGATCCTTAATGTCTTTGGTTGGGCTTATTCCTAAGCATTTTATTTTTAAGGCTATTGAGAAAGGGTTTCCTCAAGTGCTTTTTCTGATTGCTTGTCACTGGTATATAGAAAGGCTACTGATTTTTGTAAGTCAATTTTGTATCCTGCCACTTTACTGAAAGCATTAATCAATCCTAACAGTTTTCTAGTGGAATTTTTGGGATCTCTTATGTATATTGTATCATCTGCAAATAGGGATAATTTGACCTCTTCCTTTCCAGTTGGTACTCCTTTAATTTCCTTCTCTTGTCTTATTGCTCTTGCAAGAGTTTCAAGCACTATATTGAAAAGGAGTGGAGACAGTGGACAGCCTTGTCAGTTTCCTGATTTTAATGGGAATGCTTCCAGTTGTTCTCCATTTAGGATGATGTTGGCTATGAGTTTGTTGCCTAAAGCTTTAATTATGTTGAGGTATGTTCCCTCCAGA
Source organism: Nannospalax galili (assembly GCF_000622305.1). Taxonomy (NCBI): domain Eukaryota; kingdom Metazoa; phylum Chordata; class Mammalia; order Rodentia; family Spalacidae; genus Nannospalax; species Nannospalax galili. Next base: position 9,453,458 of record NW_008339433.1, on the reverse strand, counting down.
CCAATTCCTTCTAGGACTTTTAACATGAATGCATGTGGGATTTTGTCAAATGTCTTTTCTGCATCTATTGAGATGCAGTATATCCTGCCTTCAACAATAGAGTCTTACCTTCAAGTTCTGGGAGGCAATCGAGGGCTATGGCAATAGCCTGTGTTATTTGGGGAGTCTCTTGGACTACCCTGACCAGTAACTTAAAGGGATGTTTCTCCTGCCTGGCACTGTGTTTCTTGTTATATAGCCTTCAGATATACACACACACACACGCACTACATATATATACATATATATGTAGTGCGTGTGTGTGTATCAAAGAATGCATTTAACCTCGTATCTATCACCCTGCAGAAAAGCCAACTTCAAATGGATCAAAGACCTCAATGTGAAACCTGACATGCTTAAACTGTTAAAAGAAAACACACAGTACTCTACAATATACAGGTGCAGCAAAGGGCTTTCTAAATCAGACGTCAATTGTTCAGGGACCTCATTAAACTAAAAAGCTTCTGTTCGGTAAAGGAAAACCAACTGAGTGAAGAGGAAGCCCACAGAATGGGAAAAAATCTTCACCAGCTATACATTTGACAAAGGATTAATATCCAGAATATACAAAGAACACAAAAGACAGAAGCAAGAAAACAATTGACCCAATTTAGAAATGGTCTGTGGTGTACCCTGAGGTACTTCAGTGCAAGTTCATCTACCTGGGTTTAGTCAACCCATCTAGAGTCACTCCCTTAAAGATATGCTTGGAGCTGGAGAGATGGCTCAGTTGTATCTGTATTAACTGTCATCCACTGCACACGATGCTTCTGTAATGAGGACTGAGAGTTCCACTAGTCTATGGAATAGAAATACATATTTAGAAAGCAGTTTAATACTATTTCCATTTAGAACAATAATAGTACTAGGTTCACTCCTAGGATCTATGAGCTCCCAACCATGAGTTCTTAGTCAGATTTACAGTACCAGGCATGAGTTTCCCTCTGTGGAGCAGGCCTTAAATCCAATGAGGAAATGATTAGTTACCCCCTATCCTAGTTTCATTTATGTTGCTGTAATAAAATACCCCAACCAAAAGTAACATAGGGGAGGAAAGGGTTTCTTTGGATTATAATTCCATGTAGCAGTACACCATTTCAAGGACGCCAAGGCAGGAAGTCAAGCAGTTATTCACACCGTATCCACAGTAAAGAATAAAAAGAGATTATGCACATCTTTGCTTGCTTGCTCTCATCTATCTTTTTTCCTACCCTGTATTGTTCAGGACCCCCTGCCTAGGAAATGGTGCCACCCAGCATGGGCTGGGCCCTCCAGCCCAATTAACAATCAAGGGAATTCACCACAGACATGCCCACAGGCTAACCAGACAAAGACAATTACTCCATTGAGATTCTCTTCCCAGGTGATTCTAAGTTGACAAGTTGACGTTTAAAACTAACCATCGTGCTGGGCATGGTAGTGCATGCCTTTAATCCCAGCACTCCAGAGGCAGAGGCAGACAAATCTCTGTGAGATCGAGGCTAGCCTAGTCTATATAGTAATTTCCAGACCAGCTGAGTCTACAGGGAGACCCTGTCTCAAACAAATTCACTATCACACCCCCCATAACATTCATGCCACTATTACACCCATGGACCTTTCTTGCCAAACCAGTCATTATTATAGCTAATAAGGTTCATAGCTGGATATGACTGTTGATGACTTTTCCCCCAGCTGCCTGCATACTACCTTTCAGTACTATGAAAGCTATACAGAAGGGAGGAAGCTTCCACATTAGTACTGACTTGAGTTTTCCAAGTTCTGTTACCAAAGTCTGTGGTGTTTTCAGGAATAGGGTCTTACCATTCATTAAGTTCTGGTGAGTGACCAAGGTCAATGTCAATATCCTGCATTTTTCTGGGGGTCTCTGTGACCCCCCCCTTGACAGAGACATTTTGGGGGGATTTTGAGACAAGGATCTACCTGTAGCTGCAGCTGGCCTAGAACTCACTATGTAAACCAGGATAGCCTCAGTCCCAGAGAGATCTGCCTGCATCTGCCACCTGAGTGCTGGGATTAAAGGCATGTGCCACCACACCTGGCTACATTAGTTTTTGATAGGCATACTGAATATGGTATAGATAACTTTGATGTATTATCTGACATGCTTATTTCTAAAAATTTCTCTCCCCATTACTCTTCGCATCTAATTTCTCTCTCTGTATTGGTGGATAAACAATAACTGGTAATAACAGATTTGTAGAATGAGTTGAGAAGCAGAAATATGAATGTATGATCAGATCTCTAGAAAGTAAGACATGTACTGATTCTACTACTCATATTTCCCTAGTTGGTTGAAACATGCCTGGCTGTATTTGACTCCTACAATAGCTGCAGGTCTAGTGTTGAGATACTAATGCTAGTAATAATGCTACCCCAAGAAGCCAAACCATCTGACTGCTTACCGGGCTTTCCATTACACCATGTAGAAGAGGTAGGTATGTGAGGTTATAGCAACAGAGGACAGGATGTTGTGACAGTAGCAGACATTTCTGGCAGCTTACTTTGGTGCTAGAGTTTGTTTTCGGCGCCGTATATCTGTAATTTATTCTCATTAAATCCATGAGAGCCACAGCTCTGAACCCCAGCTTGTACAGAAGCCAATGAGGCCCTGAAGTTGCTAAGAGTTGGCAAAGGTCAAACAACTCAGAGGAGTGAAACTATTCGGAACCCTGCCATCTCCAACTCTGGTCCCTCAGTGCATGGCTCCTGCGTGGAACATGATAAAGCAGTTCTGGAGGCAGATACACTTGAATTGGAATCATTGGCTCTCATTCCTTTTATGGGCATAGTTAATGGTTTGTTTCTCTTTGCATGAGGAAAAAAAATCAAATAGTTTCATTCATGTAAATTATCTAGTACATCGTAAAGGATCAGTAGATGTCAGCTAAAATAAACTGAAAGGGAGAATATTGTAACGGCTCTGTGTCCACCAACATGACCCAGAAAATTGTATTGTCTTCCCTTCCCATGCAGACCCTCTTAAATTTGTTCCCTATGTGCTACTGTAAAATTAAATAGCTCAAGAGCATTTTATTCAATTTATACAGTTGAATGGTTACCTAAGTAGAGTTCTGATGACACAATAAGCTCGATATGGAAATTCTGAACCCAGTCCATCAGAATTTAGATGACTTCTGATTACTACAACAAAACAGTTAACTAATGCATATCCAAGGCTCCAATAATAGTATACTTACTTGAATCAAGATCTAGACTATATAAACGGTTTGTAACAAAGAAGCTTCTTTCTACAAGCAGTTTATATTATCCCTACTTAGCTGAACCATCAATCTAAATATTTTTGAAGTTAATTAACATGTGTCCTTCTTGGTGAACAACTGAAGAAAGCAAGGTTGCATCTGAACTGCTAGATGCCTATAAAATACTCAAAATAATGAATGCCTCACAAGACTGTGTTCATTATTTCAGTCAACATTAATTATTCTTGGCAAAATTTATGTACACAGCTTTGGTTACTAGTTTCTGAAAATGGTTTAAACAAAAACAAAAGCAATTTCCTTGTATCACACTTCTGACCAATGTCTTTGAGATATGTGAAATGTCATTAGGAGGAGACCTGTCTGAGATTAACACTAGAATGTTTCTTCTGAAAATGACTGTGAGTCACTTGTTACGTGCAACAGGGTGTGGTTTCTCTACTCTACCTCATGCCAACTACCTTCCCTAATACTTGTGGCAATTGAAGAAGTTGAAGCACACTAAAGTGATGCTGTATATCAGTCTTGAGGATGGCATCTCCCTCTGGGGATGGGAGTCACTCATTTTCTTCCCCCAGGTACCATGAGCATTAGAAAATAGTGGGCTTTGGGGCTGGTGAGATGGTTCAGTGGGTAAGGGAGCTTACTGCTAAGTCTGATGATCTGAGTTCAATCCTGGGAACCCACATAGTAGAAGAGAACCAATTCCTGTAAGTTGTCTTCTGACCTTCACACATGCATTGTGGCACATGCATGCATACACACATGCAGGCACACACACACTCACACACCAAATGAACATAAGAAAATTTTTAAAAATTATCTTAGGGGCTGGAGAGATTGCTCAGTGGTTAAGAACATTGACTGCTCTTGCAGAGGACCTGGGTTCGATTCCCAACACCCACATGGAAGGCCCACATGGCAGCTAACAACTGTCCATAACTCCTGTCCCAGGGGATCCAACAGCTTCTTCTGACCTCCACGGGCATTGCATACATGCAGGCAATACACTCATACACATAAAAATAATAAATAAAAATTTTTAAAAATTATTTTAGTCCTGTGCTGGGTTTTGGTCTGCTAGTTTGCATGGTTCTTGCGCATGCTGACACCATTGCTGTAGGTTCATATGAGAAGGGTCCCAGGAGCCTGTAAGACTATTTTCATATGGTCATGCACCTCCTCCCTGGCTCTTACAATCTTCCCTCCCCCTCTTCCAAAATGGTTCCTGAGCCCTGGGTGAGTGGACTTTAAGGAGTCCTGTCCAAAATCCCACACTGCAGACTCTTATTCTCTATGCTTTGGTCGTTTATGACCTTTTGTGCTCCTGGCCCTCTGTTGCATGAGGGAGCTTCATTAATGAAAGTTCAGAGATGCATTAGTGTTCTCTTTACCCCCTTGTTCTATGTTCCGTGAGCCTTATGTGTAGAATTATTAGTAGCTGATTACTACTGGGTGAAGAAGAGCTGATTTTCTTAAAGGGAGGAATTCTAGACAGGCTGATTAGGTCTCAGTGGATAAACTTGCACTGAGGGACATCTAGGGACACTAACATGACACGATTAAGACTTAACACAAAAGACAGAATTCATGAATTCCAGTGGAGGGGAGCTGTGGGAGGTTGCCAATGGGGAAGGAGGTTAAAAAGATGATTAAGATGTACTGTATGAAATACACAAAAATTCAATAAAAAAAATGTACCCCTAAAATTAATTGATTAAAATTTTATGCTAAAAAATTAGCGTGCATCAGACTCGATGTGAAAATTGACTGCAGGCTTAGTGCTGAGCACTCTGTAACTTGCAATTTCATCTCTCCTGATCCAAAAGGTCCCCTTCAGGGCCTAATCAAAGACTGCTGAAGGTGACAGTAGCATGTGGAATGGTAGGCAACTTGTGCTCTGAGTAAGATTTTCAATGGACTACATGCTTCCTGGCCTGGAAATCGGGGAAATGAGAGAGAAGCCTGGATGGGATGGATTCTCATGTTTCCTTTGAAGCAGTAGGACCTGTGGTAGAGTGACTCCTAGTACACTGTGTGATCCTGAGAAGAGAAGGCAGCAAAGAGAATTGGGAGCAGCCTAGATATATGTTCGTAGCCCTCATTCCTATCAATCTGTGAGTAGCCTCTTGAACAGTTTATTTCAGATCCAGGGTTGGAGTGAACCTATGAGTATGGGTAGAATTCAGTCCAGTCTAGAAACACACTCTCACTAGAGACTTGCTCTCCCACTCCTTACATGTACATGTGGTTCCATAGGGACAGAGGGAGAATAAGGACAGCCCAATCAATTGGGCATCAGAGAAGAAAGTTTGAGTCAGTGCAACTCACCACGGCACTTGGGTAATATCTCTGGTCTGCATACTGGTGAACCTTGCAAGATGGATGGGTGTGACTGAAGCCAGAGTACAGGTCAGCAAACCTAGAGAAAAAGTTGGAAGACCAGCCATTCCAGAACTTGCTTCAAGGCTATGAAATCTTTGTCAGAGATATGGTGAAGTGAAGTTAGTGTGTTGGTGTTAAATTCTCCATGTTTGGGAAATGTGTTTTAAGCTGTGGTCTTGATAGGCGTGGGTATAGCTCAGTGATAGGATGCTTGTCAAGCATGTGTTACATCCTGGGTTCAAGTCTCAACACTGTACAAAAGAAATAAAAAGATTGCAATTATAATAACACACAAGAGTATCTGATTTTAAAAAGTATATGCTGAGGGCTTAAACTTTATGGTCTTCGTGGGTTGAAAAAGAAATAGGGATGCCACAGTATACAAAAATGGCACACTTCCAGAGGAATTTCAACTTCTAAAAGGGACAAAGAATTTTACTGAGCTAATT